>NW_020799107.1:1155384-1206897 GCF_003259725.1 Athene cunicularia | reverse complement strand
AGAAAGAAAGAAAGAAAGAAAGAAAGAAAGAAAGAAAGAAAGAAAGAAAGAAAGAAAGAAAGAAAGAAAGAAAGAAAGAAAGAAAGAAGCAGCTGCCTGTAGTTGCATCAGAGTTGCTTCACCACCTATAAGCTACAAGAAAAAAGCCTTGCTGAGCAAACATGGTCACATATCCGTCGAGCCTTCTGGTTTAAAAAGTGGAATCCAAAATTCAGTTAAGTGTTTCAGTGCAATTTTTGGCCTCTCCCAAGGAACACAAGTGTCACTGGTGACATATTTATCTGCCATACTATGTTCTATAGTAACATATGCTCATAAGCAATCCTTTTTACAGTTCTCAGCTGCTGCATAATTGCTTGTGTCTTGTTCATTGTATGACAGCAGAACTGTTCATTAGTGAAGCTAACCACAACCAAAGGACGTATACCCTGCACTCTGTCAGTTAGTTACAAAGTGCAGTTAGTTGCAAATTCAGTTGCAGCTGATTTTAAGTCAAAACTCCTAGTTCTTGAAGCATTAGTTTAGGTTACTCACATGAACTAGAAGTTTTCAAGAGCCTCATCTCCATACATTAATTTTGGAGCAACACATAACCAGCTAAAAGATACAAACAAACATCCTTGAAGTCAAACTGTCTTTATTGGCAGCAATACTGATAGAGTGTATGTACAAGAAAGATGAAGCAATGAACTCTCCTAGCATATATTTCCATCTGCTTTAATATACCACTGTCTTTGGCACCAAGAAAGTTAATTATCTTGATCTTTATCTTCAGCTCAATCATTTTTTCTTGTAATGAACTCCTGAAATTGTATTCAATTTTATCCTATTAAAGCTTTTTTCTTTTTTTTGTTAATGTGCTGTGTAACACATAGGGTAACTTGGCAACATTCAATGATGAGTTCTAGAAATAAGTTTCAATAATTATTTATAGTACAGGGTATACAACACCTCTTGAAATACATTTATTGCTGTTATATCAGTTAATGAGACTAAAAATTTCTGCCAAGACCTATAGTTAGCAGCACTGCAGACTGCAGTGTATGGTAAAGTAACAGCGTGGGCGTTGCTTTTTTTTTTTATGAAGGAGGAGTCATTGCTATGAGGCTAAACAGGTGGTAGAGCAGCTCACAGCTCTTTTGGGACTGACTGCCACTTTGATGCTTGGCATATCAGAGTTTCCAGCAAGCTCAGTCACAATATCCTAGGATTAGAACATCAGTTTCTTTAGGGGATCATATACTTTAGATGCTAAGATAGCTCCTTTTCATCCAAAAGAAAAAAAAATTAAAAAAAAAAAACAAAACACCAAAAAAAAAAAAACAACCACACAGCACAGTGGATTAGCTTCCTATAAATCCTGGTCACCTAAGAAAGTGGCATAGCTCTCCAGTTTGAACTTGAGTACCAATACTTCTTACAGAGTTCCAAGTGAAGGCTTTTTCTTCCAGTCACATAGAGACTCTCAATATTTCAAAACTGCCCAGTGGCTTTCCCAGTGCAATGAAACTTCAGCTGAGAAATCCTGATGCAACTGGACAGGAGGCTGGCACTTCCTAGAGACAAATCTAACCTTCCTACTAACATTAGCAAGCACTACTAGCTTATTACCTCTTCCTTCATGTGCATTTACCATTAATGTTTGTCCAGCTGAAATTTTAAACATCTTGGGAAGGGACTTCATCTTTCAATGTGTACATACTATACAACATTGCACAAGGCAATTTCTTCCTCCCTTAAGCATGCTGTCTAAGAATGTTCCTAGAATACAAATGTACATCTAAGCTCAACTTCATTTTTATAATGTCCAGCAAACACACTGGAAAGATCTGCCCTTTAGAGCAGTATGATCAATTCCTTTGGTTTATCAGAGGGATTAACGAAATGCACATCAAATGTCATCCTGTTGACTTGTCTTGACACAAAGGCATGCTTGCCTTTGGATATGCACTGGATAAATAGGTACTCACACTCCATAAAGTAGGGGCCAGGTTCAATTCGCCATACAATTTGTCCTTTTTGCGTGCCAGTCACTCCCCGATTCTTGGAATCCCAGAAATTGGCTGGAGAGTTCTCATCTGAAAGAGGAAAGAAAAAGAAAATTGTCAAATAGTATTTATAATAGTAGTTTTCTTGGTCTTCTCTTTCAAGAGGCTCAGATATAAAAAATTACTTGTGTTTAAAAAAATATTTTAAAATATTTTTTTAGCCAAAAGATAAATGGCTTCTCTTTTACAGTTGATAGTTAGATCAATTTATGCAGAGTGAGCAGACATACACAGAGCCAAAGTAAATATACGGTTTCCTGTAAGAGGTGACCTGCCAAGGTAAACTATTAAATTCCAAAACTTCCCTAACTCAACAGAGAGCCTATTGGGAGCGTAGAGCTGATTGAAACTTCATCACAGAGTTAACACACTGTTTTATACAGCAATCCTGCTCTGTGATGTGAAAATCCAGCATTTATTCCCTAACTAGGAAGTATGGAATTGCAACTAGAGGTAGCAAGACTTACTTCAGTTTTTAATATATGTTTACATACACCAAAATAATCTGGCACTTTCAGTTTCCTGACAAGTACAGAATTATTTTCTATCAGTGAAGTCGAGTTTGAGGCTCAGAACTGTTACTTAGTAAGCCAGAGACACAAATGAGATTCAGCAAAATACATTCAAAAGAGAATGGAGAAGCAAACAGTAAGTATCTGCAGATCAGCTTAGCAGTATCAGTATTTTGCCCTCTCAAACTAAGCTTTTTGTCCTAACGGTAACAAACACAGGTCTTGGGGTTTGTTTTTTTATACACCAGCCTGTATTCAGGCACCCAGAACGCTGTATGAATGAAAGACAACCAGAGTGAGAAGCTGTTTGTAAGGGCACAAAGGTTAGCTACGATGACCCAGAGGAAGTGACATAAATCCAACTTAAATCTTTTGTACAGGAAGTTCTCTGGACGCTTTACAGGTGCATTTAGGCAGCTGTTTCTTAATCAGACAATTATACCTGTGACCTCAAATACAACATCCTAATTCTTTCCAGTGGTAATTGATATCCCTTAGTCTTAAATTTGTTTCATTACCCACATTCGAATGCAATCTTAAAGACTTCTCTAAGAGCTTAGTCTACCGTGGCTTTGTTCACAAAGCTCCTAACCATTCAAGCACATTTTCTTTGTGCTTTGGTAGGAACTCCCACATAAATAGGATTACAGAATTGTCACCTACATTTTAGAAATCCATATGCTATTTATGAAAGAAGAATAAACAATGCAGCGTTGTTACTTTTATCATGAAAATATAAACTTACACTAAAGCTTCTCTTTCTCCCTTTTGTTCTGACTGCTCACCTCAGTGTATGCATGATAACTCTACTGAATCATGGTTAGTGCACTCTACACATTCACATCCCACCAAACTGACATGCAAAGCATTTCCAGACACACGCTGGACTTCTGTGGTTGCTCAAGAGTAAGTTGTGCACCCTGTTCACAACCTAGAAATGCTCTGAAGAGTCAAGAGGTGGCCATGGCAAGCTGCTGACGTTTTTATGACTCCAGGCATGGGCGACTGAGAATTTTTAGAAATCTGTGGGCTGAACACCTCAACATCACGATGAGTCCAGAACAGTTTCATAATTATCTCAATGGCAGTGAGAAGGGACAGGAGGGTTCTCCTAATGCCTGTGATCCTTGAAAATATAATACTCTCAGGCTTAACTTTCTATGTGAAATCAACATGATAGTACATAAACTGCATACACCATAAAGTCTGGCACACAGCAGTAAAAACTTAAAACAACTGTACTTATTCTTCATTACAGCCAAAAACTTTCAGAGTAAACAAAGTATCTCACCCATGTATTTCTTCTTTTCAAAGTTATATAAAGAGGAACTCTGAAACTACAGCCTGTAAATGATCCCATGGGGCTCAAAAGAAAATAATCTCTGTATGTGGTTTGCAATGACACGCTAACTGAAACAATACGCTGTTGACTTATTTACTTTTCCTAACCCAAGGTCTCACTATTATCTTCCATATACAGAAGTCAAGGAAGCCATGAGATACAGCTTAACTTCCAGCAAAAGCTACACTAGTGCATATTTTGGTTCACCATACAAACTTGGTTATCCAAATCATCACTACCAAAAGCAAGCAGTTTCTTTAAAAATTCCACAGCTATCTGAAACACAGAGAGTTTTAAATTATTCAGTGTTCTCATTATGTCTAGATAAATAAAGATGTATAACAGAAAACCACCTCCCCTAACATGCTCAAGTTCTTCTGAATTTCTGTATTTAATCAATTGGAGAATAGTCTGTTCATAATTCTAAGCAGAAGGGCAGATATTTGGTATATTATAACCGTAAACATGAGAAGTTTTATTCTTATATTTTTTCAAAAAATTAAGGAACTCTGAAGCAATGAAATATGCCTTTAACACTGAGATTTCCAACATTTAGGCACAAGCAATTGTTTTTTGTTTTTTTAAAATCAGTAACTAAGTAAAGTCAATGGTAGTTTTTACAGGAACATTAGTAAACTTCAGAAAAGGTACTTCATGAACTGAGTCTTAAATTCTGAGCTGTTACTTAGAAGAAAGAAGAACGGTTTCTTACACATTATTTAATAAAATCCAATATTTAAGAAAGTGCCTGGATCTTTATGAAGGAATAGTCTCCTTTGCACCGATGAAGACTAAGTCATGGATACTCTGCCCACAGATACACTGTCATTGCAACAGAAGGTGGTGGAGACAAAGGGACAAAAAAATGCCGACAGACCACTGCCTGTCAGCAATCGACTCTAATTACAGAATTTATTTTGGATAGCTTTGGTCTTCTTCAGAAACAGATGTTTTTCTTCTACTTTTATGATGTTCTTCACATAGGGGGGAAAAATAACATTACTAATGCATATGGAAAAATAACTTCAAACCTCAGTTCATGGATTTTTAAAATAGAAACAACAGCAAAAAGAGTAATCAAATAGCATGAAAACATTAAAGTACACAATATTGCCACAATTTACTTATCAACATTTTGCAATAAAAACCAGTTAAACAGTGATAGTCTCAGTAATATTCAGCTGTGGGGGGGAAAAAAAAAAAAAAAAGCATTAAAAAAATTGAAAAAAAGAGAGCACAAAAAGCAGTGTCAGAATTCCCACTACCTCATCTCTTCTCTTCCCCAAAACATATCTATGTATGTACGTGTGTATATACACACACGCTATATTTATATATTCCATAGGGAACTTCAATTCTAAGATGTTCTAGTCCCATTTTAGCACATAATTGCTGCTGCTTGTGAAACCGGTGGCTGCTCCAGAATCTGGGCCAAGGAGTAGATATAAATATCCCTCCCCAGAACATAAAATATGCAACAAAATACTGTCTTTACTGCACTGGTATTTTGTCCAGTGAGTCTACACTTCTGAAAGAAAAAACAATGAAAGACACACAGTACTTTTCTACCTTCAACAATTCTTAGACACAAAATAGTACAGAAAGTAACTTATTTCTCAGAGCTGCAACCCCCGCACAGATCAGCACCTGTGAGACATGTTCTACGATGAGAAGTGGTTAGCAATAAATGTATCAATGTGTGGAAATTTACACTGACTAGTGCTCCTTGAAATCACTGTAAAGCAAATGTGTTCCGAGTAATAATGGTTTATTTAACTGCTAAGTAGTCAGTCAAACCTGGTATTAAGACCTTTTTCCACTTTTAGGATTCACCATCATTACAACCCCCTTTACGTTAGATACCAACAGCATCTGTAATACCCACAGCTCGTGATCTCCATGTCAGCACTGTAGTTCTCCACCTGTGTCCACAGTTCTGCCTTTATGTGACAGGGAATGGGATGCAGCTCCCTCTGACATGGCATTAATTCGGTACAGTTATGTGAAAAACAGTATAGAAATACTGGAAAAATGGATGAACAGTGCAGTGAAAGAAGAAAGTATTGTTTAACAGAATTAGTTTTCTCAATAAAATTATGCCCATAAAATAGTAAGAGCCATAAGAAGCTCCAGTATTCCATGCTGCTTCTGTGTGGGGAGGCCAGAATTGGACCCAGCACTCAGATGTGTCTCACCAGTGCTGGGTAGAGGGGAAGGCCCACCTCTCAACCTGCTGGCCAGTGCTCTTCCTACTGCATCCCAGGATGCCAGGGGGTGGTCTGGGCACAGTGTTCGCTCTTGTTCAACTTCTTGTCCACCAGGACCTCCAGGTCGTCTTCTGCAAAGCTGATTTCCAGACAGTCAGCCCTGAGCCTGTCCTGGTGTCGGGGATTATTCCTCCTCCCCAGGAGCAGGACTTGGCATTTCCCTTTCAACTCTGTGACATTCCTGTTTGTCCATTTTTCAAGCCTGTCTGAATGGCAGCACAATCACCTGCTTTATTGACTGCTACTTCCAGTTTTGCATGAGGATGTTACAGGAGTGTTGAAAGCCCTGCTAAGCCAGTATCTAACATCAGAGATCATGAGACTTCCATGCAGTTCATGTTTTGTTCTTTGTGTCTTAACGCTTTCACTATTTCTCTCTTAGGAAAAGGAATAAACTACCCAAAATCCATCACCTTACATAGTCATCTTGCATAGCTTAAATCAACAAACAAAAGCCAAACAAGATACAGTCTTTGGTAAGACAGTTAAAAAACAAGAACTACTACCAATTGACATCTGAAACAAGCCTTATAGTCCCAGAGACTGCTCATATGCAAATCAATGCTCATCTTCTGGTCCCAGTTTCTGTGGTTAGTAGTGTTAGGTTGGATGATAAAAGGTTTGTCTCCATGAATATAAAGGATTTTTATTCTTCAAATATCAAAACATAACAGAAGTCACAAACTCCTAGTTTGGAAACATCCCTGATTGCTTACTGCATAGGAAAAAATTTAAAAGTTCCCTATAGTAATTTATGAGCTTCAGACTTTTGCATACTGATCTCTTTTATGCAATACATTTATAAAGATGCTTACATGCAGAGCTCAGAGAGAAGGTGATGCTTAATAGATTCCGAATGTCACTGAAGGGTTTTAACTACACACAATTTTACAATTTTCATCTTTCACTACCATATATGGGTATTCCAAATCACAGCTCTTGAAAAATCCATGCAGCTTAGCTCAGAAAAAAAACAATCATGTTGGTAACACCATTGTACCCCTGCATAATCCCTCATTTGGGATTTATATCCCAGTCTCCATTTTTTCATCCCTTTCTGGAAGATGTTCTATGCAAAATCTTTTGAAGTGCTTGTAGTGTTTACTCTTAATTTAAAATTTTAAATTTAGTTCAGATTGTCAAAATGCTGTCTTCCTTAGCATTTTAGGTTAATTTTAATAAATTCTTGGGCACTGAAGATGATGCGTGCAATGCATCCAATTATTAAGAGGGGTGTTTGCACTCAGCCTGTGGAAGCTTATAAAGCATCGATCTAAATGTTACTTCTCTTGTCAGATGTTCTCTTACAGTATGTATCAGAAGAGGTGGAAGGCTGGTAGATAACAAGGCTACCTGTAGTTTTGTCTCAAGCTAAGATTCATGGATCTGCCATCAGTTTCTCTCATAAGCATACCACTGAGAATGGTCATCCTCTATCTATTTTATTCTGTCATTTCACTTAGTCTTTAAAAGCAACAGGTTTGTGGTTAATCTGCATTAGAGGATATTTCTGAATTCAATTCTGAGCCAGGAGATCTCTAGGATGGCATCTCCAATATAAAACAAATCTGATTAACATGCATTTTACTGCATGACTTCCAAAACCTGTCCTGGTGCTAGTTAAGTGCACTCCACTTTTTCATGTAAGCACAGACTTCCAAAGCAGTAAAACAGACTGCCACCAAAGTGTAAGATTAGTAAGAATTCTCCAAATAGTACTTACTGTGGATTTTGAGCAAGTGACTGGGAAAGTCTGTAACACTAAATTTTGTGCAATATTTTCACTTTGGTAACCTCTAATAATTTTAATTCTAGAAATACTAAAAGAAAAATTAAAAAATCCATGGGTAATCATTAAAGAAATAGACACAATGTTTACTGAAGTAATGACCTAAAGCAATTTTCCCCCTATATCCAAAATATGCTTAAAAGTATTTGAAAACTGCACCAAGACACATTTAAAGGAAAAGACAAATTTTATCACCTGAGTCCTCACTCCTTTTCTAGAAAGCCAGTAAATAAATTAACAATTTCAAGGCAGAGCTTCCACTGCAAGCAATTATTATAATAAATCACATATGTCAATCCATTTAAAATACACTACGTATCAGTTACTACCGTATGTTAACCCACTACGTAGAGCTTATGTTATGTGATTTTCAGAATTCCCCATCTCAGTCTGTGAACAGTTTGCAGGCTTTCAGGTGGAACCAAAACATTTCTCATGCAAGACAGCACTAGTTTATGGAATACATTGCTGAAATTAAAGATCAATGCTTAGTTGCACCTTCTAGCCTTACCTGGCCCTTCCAAGGGATGCCTGTGGATCCTAAACTGCATTCCTCCATCCGAGCCCAATCAACAAACTGAAGAATAAAAAAAATTAACATTTTACAGGATGGATCCTGAAAATAGCATCCCTGTTCCCAATCACAAATGGTATTTTCTACAAAAGTTGCCTTCTGGACCCAGCCTGTGCAGCTCAAGTTTGGAGGCTTCAGCTCTGTTGCATAATCTCAGCTCCACAAAGCGTGTCTGTCCTCTCCCTTCCTCTTGTCATTTGAAGGAAAGGTTTTTAAGGAAGATGTTCTCAAACTCCCCAGAAGTTCCTAGCAGTTACACACAAGCATCTGCCTCTTCTCCTTCAATCAGGGGTTTATCAAGGTTCACACTGCCTGTGTTTAAACATATAAAGTATTACGTCCTTCAAGCTCAGCTACTTGCAGCCACTCCCCTGCAAAGGGTACAGGATGCTGAAGCCCCATCCTCCCTCCACTTCCTTCCTCGCCTCGTCCATGGGAGGATTCCCAAGCACAGCCCTGGCCCTGCAGCGTGAGGCGGGCTGATGTCAACAGGAGGATCATTTAAATCCTAGAAATGACGGCAAGGCAGCCACAGCAACGAGCACAGCGGGAGCTCCCTGGAAGTGTTGGCTTTTGTTTACTCAGTATTTTGCTCTCCCGCGTAACTTCCCCACAAACCCAGTTATTTTAGGTAAGACAACATTGCTCTGTGACATTTGGCTGGGATGAAGCTGCCTTTAACGGAGGATAAATCTGCACTGGGCATTCCTGAGCAGGTGGCTGAGCTACTATTACTACCTCTCCTCTTTCAGATTGGTAAATGCCACTTCAGTGCAGGGGCTCAGACAAGGCTCCATTTTGCCAGATGCTCTGACTGCTCACAACCCTCCTGGGGGATGCTGGCAGTTGACCTACAGCTCCTTCAGTTTATGGCAGGGACCCAAACTATGACAAAGCAGGCCCAGCCTGGCAAGAACAAAAAAGGTTCTTAAAGGTATCTTTGCAGTCTTATCCATGGTCTGCAGATCGAGTCCTTCACAGCACACATTTAATGAAATTGTACGCTTGTTCAGCACTAGGTTCAAGTCTCAAAGCAAATCTTGATTTTCCTAGTAATAACCAGATAATAAAAACCAGGGGGGGGGGAAAAAAAAAAAAAAAGCCCAACTCTTACGGGAATATTTATTTATACTTGTCTTGACAACATTCAAAAAAATGCTTCCAGTCAAAGAAATTAAGATGGTCTCTTTGGTAACGAAGAACTGAAAGCTACTGTATTACTTTATGTTTGCATGAGCATCTCTAGGAACTGTATTTCCAAAGGACAGGAGGGGAAAGAACACCAGAATTGGACTATTGTAAGAGAAACTTTAAACACTGCCGTGTATTAAGTGGCTGGAAACTGTCCTCCCTTGAATGCCAAGAGAGCAACCCCCAAAAAGCTGAGAACAAAAGTCTTGAAGAGTCTTAAAAGCTGCCTAAGCAGCTAGTAAAACCTACTACATGCTACCACAGATTTCTTTACTCTTCATAACATTTTAGAAAACTTGGATGCTATTAGAAATATAAGACAGAAATCTTCAGCTGAGAAAAGCAAGGGCAGAAAAGTACGAGGCAGAGAAAGGTACAACAGATGCTCTTACAGCCACACATAGGAGAGAATCAGCTGTTGGGGCTCTTCGTGAAGCAGATGGTGCACTGCCAGAGGGTGCAGGGTGACACTGCACTCCAATCTAGACACAAATATTGGCCTTCTTGTGGCACAGTCCTGCTATATTAGCCGTGAAGGATCATCACCATCATCTATATTCAGGTATGTAATATCATGACCCAGGGTGAAAAAATCACGGAGGTGTTTGTTCCTCACTGCACAGCAGCAATTTGGTCCCTTGCACAACCAAAATTTAGGGTCACATACCTCCACTTACTGCCCCCGCACTGTCGGCAAGAAGAGGAAAGACTCCACTCGCATTCCCTTAGGTGCCCTGTGTGACCCCCTACATACCACATATATTATGTTGCTGACGTTTATTGCACTCTATTACTTTACACAGCAAGAGCAATTATTCAGTTTTCTACTTGTGACTAACAGGGTGGTCAGGAATAAGCTGTGTTTCTCTAACTCTTCACTCCTACTTCAGCTGCAGAAGCAGAGTGAAGGTAGAAGCCATATCATATGTCCCATCCAAACACTAACAAAACCTTTTTGCTATTGAAGCTTAAATTAATAGAGTGGTAAGAACCTTACTCTCATTTTTATACTTTATTCTGACACTGGACATAAGATGGACAGCCTTTATTCTGACACTGGACATAAGATGGACTATTTCCTTCTTTTTCAAGAATTATACTATTACATATTGTTTCCTCCTATATGTGCACTAATACGTCAATGTGGGGATCAGAGCATCTCTATGTGCCCCTCACACAATGTGATATTTCAAGGCACAGCATTGGCTCAAAGGATTAGTTAACTAGAACGCAGGACACAAAGATATTGCAAAAAAAATACAAACAATTTTTTCAGACATATGACACAGTACAATGGCAGGAATAAAGTGGAATTCTACTTCTCTGTATTCAAAGTAAAGACATCATTGAAATTCAAAGCATTCAAAGACAAAAATAAATCCTTTCACCCATCTCACTAGCAAAAATTCAAAAGCGTAACAATAGGAAGGAAATGACCTCAAGCTTAACCTCTTTCCTGAAAATCTTATTAAACCTCCTACATAAAATGATGTGCATTTCATTCCCATCTACACTTTACACATGTGTGCCAGCCCCATGGCACAAGTGCTCTGTGTCACGGGGTCACCAACCAGCTAGCCAGGCTCACCTGGAAGCCAGATCCTCCACAACACATGTACGCAACACTTAGGTGTTTCTGCAGCGCACAGCAAAAGACTGGACACTATGAGAAAGGCATAATGTTAGACAAAAAAATTAAGCTAGAGAACAACACTGAATAAATTCTGACAGATGGTACAGAATGTCCTTAGCCATAAAGACCATTAGATACTTGAAGCCATAAAGACCATTAGATACTTGATCATACTTCAGGGAAGTCCCTACATCTTTCCAAAAAGCTAATAAATTACTTCCCATTTAGTTCACTGAGGTCCAGCCAGCTGTACGAGGGGTAAATATTGTGTGGGGGATCCTTCCATCTCTTCCTGAAGGAAGCATCACACAGCTGAGTCAAGAGCTGCACCACCTCTCATGTCAACTCACAGTCATCTGAATTGCTGATGCTTTGGGGAAAGTGACATCTGCAGAGATGGAGACAGCCTGTTCCTCAGGGAGAAAGCCAAAAGCAGGGGCCACCAAGCAGGGAACAGTTTGGACATTCAGATTTAGGCCACCAATGGCTATGGAAGTTGGACTACATTTATAATCTAACATACTAGACCAACTCAGTGGGCTATCATATTATAAAGATCAGAGAATAGGATAGCAAAGATGAAAGCAATATACTGAGGAAAAGGGGACCCTGTCTCTCTCTTTTATCACTCTTGACACTTTCAGAAATCTTTTTTCTTTTTAAGCACTTCACTGTGTCTCACACCTTCTTAAAACTCTGATACAAACCCATCTTCACAACTATAATTCCTTCTTAATACACTCCTCTCTGTGATAACCAGTTCCCCATCACATCCCCAAACACATCCCAACACTCCCACAACTTTGTAGCCTAAAGGTGATTATCTCTTGTTTTTAATGGTAGAAAGTCCAAGAAAAACAAAAAAAAATCCTTTGTGTGTACAAGCATCCTAAAAGCCTGTTATTCTGGGACAAGACTATTTAGCAAATCTAGAAAGACAAGCCATTTTTCCTAATTAACTGTAAAAGGGCATTTTTGGGTAAATACTGTCAGATCTAAATTTTTTAAAAAATAAATAAATAAAAGAAAGAAGAAGCTGTACCTAAGCTTTTATGTGTCATATTTTATCTCCCTGTAAGTTTATTGTGGAATGTTTTTCATCATTTTCCTTTTCAACCACAAACTTATATGGTGTCAGATAAGCACTTGTTTGCTAGCAGTGCATGAGCTGCTGTGCTTGATTTAACCACATGCACAAGAGAACTGCAGCTTCTCAAGAATAAAGAGCATGCACTTTTATCTGTAACCACATTCCCATCACAAGTCTTTGGCAGAAAAACTAGAAAATATAACAAAGTATTCCTGCTGTGGAAGACATGATACCAGCAAAGCTGTGCTTTTGTCAACATAGCCTATTGGATAAATTCTGTTGGTAAATAAACATTACCAACAAAAGAACAATTTTGCTAGCACAGCTGCACTTACAGAGAGGGCTTTCTCTGGTGTGGCTGTCTTAGTACAGATCATATGTAATCTCACAGCCAGCAGAAAAAGTGAGGGGTCATTTATTTCATGGCCTTCATGCTGTTTTTTTATGGACTAGCAGCATCTGGTCCTGTACAGATACACAATGCAGAAAGGTACCAGAAAAACTGGGGGGTTTGCTTTGTGTTTGTTTTTTTTCTGGTCAAACATTTCTGAAGTAGAAACAGTGGAAATCACTTCAGGAAGGGCCAGATGGTTATGGCAGCCCTGTCAAATCTATCACTGGGGTCAGCAAACCCATCCCCTCTCCCTCCTTCATAGCCCTGAAATGTACTTGGAACAACTCCTCTGCTGCTGCTCTCTGACAACGGTTCATCTTTTAATTGTCTGAGAACTGGAATAATCAGGCTAGTTAAAGTCTGGGCAGCACTGAGTGGCCTGTAATATATAGGAAATCAGATTTAATGACGTAATGATCTCATCTGGGTTTAATTCAGTAAAATTCAGGCTCAGTCGAGAACCATTATTAGCTCATAACTAACCTTAAGTACACTTGATTCCGCATGTAGTTATCCTGTAACTGACTTGCCTCCAAAAAGAGTTTTTTCTTGTGTAACTATCAGCAAACACAACTGCCATAACTGAGAGGCCTTAAAAAAGGCAAGATGACTGTTTATTTTTTTTTATTCTTTATGCTTGCAAATTAAAAATAAAACACCATTTTAAATCATTATTAAATGTACATATGCCCTTTAAACATCATTTGCATCACTGAAATGCACATGTGTAAAAAGCACAAGAGGCTAGAAGAGATTTTAAATCTGTTCTTTTAAATCTGATATTTTAAATCTGTATTTTGAAACTGTTGCAAGTGTCTTTTGTTCTATTTATATTTACAAAATTTTAAAATCAGGTATCAGCAAACAAGTACTTTTCAATTGTCCACCAAAACGTTAGGCTTGAGTACTCCTCTTTTTCTCCCAGTTAATTTTGCAATATGACTACCTATTAATCAGAGTAAAATTTATTACCAGCATATTTGCTATTACTTACCTCTAGGTTTGTACAGAACATTTTCTAGTTTCCTTCTTTTCTTTTCGCCCATCCTTTGACTCCCTTTTCCTTTTTCCTCCAGTCACTCACATAGTAGAAGAAACTACCCTACTTTATACAGGATTTACAGTAGTTCTGGTACATTATTCAGTACATTATCTGTCAATAAGTATCTAAGGTAAGTACTACTGCTACAAAGCTTCCTGCCCTAATTATCAGAAGCCATCCCAGCTCTAATTATCAGCAGCCACTCTATTTCTCATGCTCTACAACCTAATGATGATATGCAAGTACTTTAAAAATTCACATCAATTTTGCAAATGCTTTTGACAAGTACTATGTTTATTTCCTTTTTTCATCCTCTGGTCCTAAAACGGAGATGATTATATACAGGAAGAAACTATAATTTATTAACAGAGTTTTCAGGTTAATTAATTTATCAAGTCAAAAACTTGACCTGACAGATGATCCTCAAAACTGCTGGAAAGCCAGAACCAGTCATTGATCACAGTAATCAGGAATAATTTTAAAAGTCCCATTCTAACTTACTCAAGTGATACAAATTCCTCAATCTCTGCTATTACCTCCTACAAAAGCTGACCTGAATATACTGGTGCGTTATTCACTTGATGTGTTTTTTTTTCCACTCATATTCTAAGAGATACATTACTCGCAGAAATATTTACATTTCAGCATTAGAAAATATTCATACAGCGCAAAGGATGAGCTCAATCGCTTCAGATCAGGAACTGTCACTTAATGTGTGTGCAACAAATTGTCCAACAAAACCTTTCAGGCACTGCAGGGATACAAACACCAACCAACCCTAAGAAGCTACTCCAGAAAATTAACTTCATGATCTTCACTCATCAAAAGAAAGGAACCTATGAGCACAAGAGCTGTGTCATTCACCAAGAGCTTGTACTTCTAACCCTCGATCCATGTCACAGCTTTCAGTGAAAGAGCCGCAAGCCCCTATAGATTCATTAGGTGTATATATAATAATTCTGACTAAATTCTGGACAAATCTTTAGCTGTATATGTGCAAATTGCAAGTAAACAAAAAGGCTAAGTTCAGTAAATATACTTCTGTTGTAGAACTGAACAAATAATACGCGACGCAAAAGCTATGTATTTCTTCCTAAATCCCCATAAGGCAAAAAGTATTCTAATGAGCTGAAATCTCATCTGTGGGAAGCTCTCAGGTGTGTAATAGGAAGGAGACACTTCCTTGCCAGATGGCATGTTCTGCTGATGGCCATGGAGAGGAATGAGTGTAACCACCAAAACAACTTTAGTGTTTTAACTGCCCATATACGCATACCCTCTGCCAGTTATGACATGTGTCTTTTTGTGCAGGTGAAAGTTTCAACCTTTACTGAAGGTTTTCTGTAAGATTTTCATTTAAAAAATAAAAAAAATAATTAATTCATCATTAGCATGGGTGTAAAACTCAGAGCACAAAACATTGTGAGCCACAAAGCCAGCATCCCCCAAAGACCTGACACAGCCTATGTACATGATGATGCATCAGCTGGTTTTGTGGCAACCTAGCTGGGTGGTTTGATTTTGCTTTTGACAAAAACCACCTTCAGGTTTCCCAAAGCTCTATTTTCTTTCCTGGAAAGAATCAGCAAGAAGCAAAGTCAGTGCCAGACACACTCCCTAAGGGTCCTGTGTAGGTTCATTTAACCGTTCAATCACTCCTGCATTTTCACCTTGTTTTACTTGGTGTTTATTTAGCCTTTTTTTTCTTGTTTTTACTGTGTGAAAGTGTTATTTATTGCTAGGGACAAAGGGCTAAAATAAGAAGCCCTAGATGCATTATACCCACAGAACAGATAAAATTCCCAGAAAAAGGAGTTTTCCTACATACAGCAGCTGACATCTAGGGATCCAGGAAGTTAGTGTGTGTTTTGCTTTCTCAAATGGTTGAACCCTGGAACTACTGCAATGGCACAAATATCTCTGAATTTCCAGCAATGTGGCATCCATCAGCATTGGGTGGAAACAACTGATTCATGACTGAGAGGAGAGGAAAGACTGCCTTCAGATTCCTCAGCTTCACTTTTGATTGCACTTGATTACTGACTGCAGTTTCTGACATTGTCTGATCAATATTCTTAATCTTCCATCCTTTTGACAGCCGCCAGCATTTCATTCTTAGCGTTCAAGTCTATTCTCATGTCTAATACAGAAACATTTCTAAAAATGTTTTTTTCCTTGTCAGTTCCAAGTGATTACTCCCTGCCTTTTAGAAATCCTTTTGGTTTCTAAAAGTTGTCAATAAAATGTGTCTCTGCAGCACACATCTCTTCAGGATCTTGTGGGATTAAATATTCCCTTAGCAGCTGTTATTTTTTAAGTTTATCTTCAATATTATGAGCTCTTTAAGCAGGAATGCAAACTGGTCTATTGTCATCCGACAGTAATAGGTTTCTTAGGGAATTTATTAGAAAGTCAAAGAGCTTGCTGGTTTGGAATACTAAAAAAAAAAATCTGTATTTAAACAATACACTTTTGTCATACTTCAACTTTTCAGTAATCTAAACCAAATGTAAAACCAACTAACTAAAAGAGGAAACAGTCCAAGAATACAGGTTCTAACTCAAGGTAGAAATAGGCATCAATGCATCTCATACCTCTATTAAAGACTGAACACATTAACTATGATATTGTGGATACCTCTACATAAGCAATTTCTCCTTTCCTTTCTACAAATCACATAACATTTAGCTTAAGTAAACAGTAACATCCTCCTATTTTATTTATATATGTATGTTTGCTAAGGCATCCAAATGGCTGATAAGTAATGCTGTGGAAAAGCGAGATAAAGAGGTATGGGTCAGCATAAGGAGAGCACATCTATGCAAGCAGTGTGCTAAGGAAAGCTATTAAGGGAATATGCTGAATCATCACCCTTCACTACCTTTGTCACCATTACCAATTATTTTGCTGGCCAGCTACACTTTCCACCACCCCCTCAGTGCCTCATGATTGCAAGATCAAATGGCAGATTCCTCATCTTGTAGATTTTCCATTGCTGAAAAGTTCTTCCAGGCTTTTTATAGTCTCTTCACCTGAAGTGAGTTTATTCCAAAAGCTTTGTTCTGAACTGGCATAAAAGTAGACCTTTATAATATTTTAAAGATCATTATTGAGACCATCGCTACTATTTGACTTTAAATGTGCCGAGATGCTTTACCATTGTGAGAAGTATTTCATACTCCTAGCTCTAACCAGATTCTTCTTCTTACTTACCTCCTGCTTTTGATGTAAGAATTCAGGATTAATTTTAGATTTGATATGTCTATTAATAATTAGCAGAATGAACACATTGTATAGGATATTTTGAGTTCATTCTCAAACCCAGCAAAACTTTAAGAAATTAAATAATATCTCTAAGCATTTATTACTAATGTTGCACCTGAAATAAAATATCTTAAATGTTCCCAAAGACATGTATTATTTATTCCCTTACTGGTAGATGACAATAGCCAACACTACTCAGTATGGTAGTGTATATCCAAGAAGTAGGCAAGCAATATATAAAAACAAATAAACAAAAAAGAAACCTATGGCTTTAAAGTATACAAAAACGCTTTCTTAAACAAAAAAAATCCCATTCAGGTTGGTCACACATTACAGCTACCTATGCACGATTTCATACAGTGAGCTCTGATCCTGAAAACTTTGTTAATACAACTTGTGAATTGAGTCCCTGGGGCATAATTCTCAGCTAAACTGTGCCTTCTTTATTTTTGTATAATTTTACACTGTGGGTCATTGATTACTTGCAAACACAGACTATCCAATTTGGGGATCTGGCACTAGCATGCTGACATTGCAGAATTTAACAGCACAATTAAGGAAACACTGTAGACACCAGGAGAAGGGTTTTTTGGATGAAAATATGACTGAAGTCTGGCCCAGTTCACTTTTCAGAAGCACATCATGCTTTCTTCAGTAATTTCCAGCAAACAGTATAGTTGGTTACACTTTGTATTAATATTCAAGCAGACACAGGATAACCCAGAAATACTTCTGAAGAGGAGCACATTCTAAATTTGCATATACACTTTCAAAGATGCTATTTTTGCAAGGTATACAGGCACAAGAAATGTAATTTGTTCACTTCTGTCTCTGCTTGCATTCTCGTACTGTCCCTGACCTGATTCAGGTTCCCTTGCACTGCAGCCTGGGGCTTGTTTACCTGACAGAAATTCACAAGTTTTTGTTGGTTCTTTGCTGAGGAGACCAAACCCATTTTGTCACAACATATCAACAGTTTGCCATGTGTTTTGGCTGATTTTCTCTACCACTCTGGATACCATTCCCTATGCCTTAACCTGCAAGAGGCATGTATGCTGATCTCCAAGTTAACAATGTGTCAAGCACTTTCCTTCCCACGTTCCTGCCAAATACATTACAATCAATAATTTCTTCAGATTCTTCACTCGGGACACTTCTACTAATGCAATACTTTTGTTTGCTTGGGATATTTTTAATAAAATCATGACTATTCTGCCCTTTTGCAAACCCTTGCTAAGAAGAATGCAGCACCCTCCTTTCCCTCCCCATGTGGTCACAAAGCCCCAACATTGCCACGTCCACAAGAATTGGGAATAATTAACTACAAATCTAACAGCAAAACAAAGTATATAGATTTTATACCAGGAAAGCATAGAGGGTGGAAATATTTGTGAGGACTTGGAGAGAAACCCTAACAGATATACCACATCATGCTCTTCTGTAAATATCCAAAAAAAATGGAGGAAAAAAAGCCATCGCTATCCTAAATTCTAAACCCTGTGAACTGGGACTGCTTTACAACTGCTCACGATAATGGTTGATTTTGGTTGGTTGGATCTGCCTTCCCCTTCATATTTCACCATTTTCAGAATAACTAAGTACTTATGCTCCTCCTTCAGAAAAGATTTCTGTTGCATTGAACACCAGGACAAAACTTCTGTGGAATTAGGAGCTGAAACTACTAATACATACTGCTACTTCACTCCCAAAGGTCATATTAAAAAGCATACAAATCCAGATATGAAACTACCATGGCCAACTTAGGCTCCAACAAAAGAAGCAACAAGTCAACTGTTCATGACTGCAAGTATCAGATAAACACTGATGACAACTAGAAAATCCGAGGCAGAGACCTGCGCCATCTTCCAGCTCCCTCCCTTTGGCGGGGTTGGGTGTAGAGGGTAGAGGAGGGGAACTTTTAGATAGAGCATCGCAGTTGGATTTGTATTTTGTACCTGCATTTATCCAACTCTCATTGTTCTGAGACACTCTAAATACCAATAGGGTCTGATCTTTTCCAGTTACTTTGTGCTTTCTTCTCTCCATTGTGATCTGCATGTATTCAGATTTTTCTGAATCTGAATACAGAAAATGTATTCAGAATGTCTAAAAAGCTGACAGTGTATGTCATCTGTCTGGAGATGTGGTATATATTGCTTGCAATACGTACATTCTGTGTAATACATTAAAGCAAAGCAAGCCAGCAAATTACTGCTGCTTCTAAGTTCAAAGTTCAGATTCAGATCCAGATGTCAAACTTCTTAAAAATTCAGGATCATCCGGTTTTACTTTTAGATGGGCTCATTGGAGAGAAAATTCCAAATCATGATGTTTGATGCTGACTTCGTCATTTCTGTCCCTGAGTTGCTGTGTAATTCTTGGGAAGCAAAGAAAATCCCGAAGCCTTGACTACCTACTGTATAAGACATATGTGTTAGTGAAACGGTATCCTCTTACTTATTTTTAAACTAACTATGTATGATTTCAGTCAGCTGCCAGCGCAGTGACTCAGCAAAGCTCCATGCAGAGAAACTCCCTGCTTGGACACTTGTGGTCCCAAAGGGATGGAGGCCAGGTCATGGGCCCCTCCTCAAACAACAAATGCACCTGCTATAGGCAACCGCAGGACATGCAGGAGACCATCAGAGGGGCTCCTGAAATCAGAATGCAAATTGTTTGCAAGTGATGAAATAAGGAGTGAAGCATATCACCTACGTAGCCTTCAGATTTTAGGATGCTGTTTTAAGAAAGCTTGGTAGTCCTCAACTCAGTATCTTTACATGACTCTTCCTAATTTACACTCAAGTTCAGTGACATCATTCATTTCACATTAAGGATTCTGCCTGCCACTTCCCAATCTGCACCTCTCCCGCACTGATACCTGGGAGTCTGAAAAAATGCCCTACATTTCTAACAGCAAAGTTCAGGTGCTATTTTGGAATATTTTCTCCCAAATCCTTTTGGAACATCGAGTATATTAAATAGATTTTCAGAGAATATCTGTAAATCAGTATCAACAGAACTATCAAGGGCGTATGTGATTTCATACACAGTATCCTGTATTCAGTAAGCAATTTATTTCAGGAGGTTGACTCATTTCCTTAAAGCTTTTTCAGCTATCTGTTGTGACTGAAAAAAATTCAGAAAATTTAGACGTACTCAAGGAAATGAGCCAACACATCCTGGAAGAAATTCATCCAATACACACACAATAAGAGAAGTCAGTCTTAGATTTCTAAAGAAATGAGCAGGAGGAAGTTCTAAAAGAACCTGAAATATTTTCTGTGAAACACAATGTTTGTTTCCCATTATCATAACTCTCATTATGTTCACTGTAAAAGCAACATACTATGGCTAATGAGGAAGGTAAAGTGGTTTTTATTCGTTTTTTAACCCTGCAGAGACAAAAAACCTTCCCTGAAACAGTTTAGTTAATCTCTCCAGTATTTAAATTAAAAATATTGCTGCCATTATGCCTCACGAGAACTTTATTTCACATCCCTGGCACCTACCACCAAGGACATAGGGTCCATAGACAAATTACACATCCCAAGATGAAGCCTTATCAGTAAGATGCATAACACACCACAGAACCAACTCATCACAGAGCTCTGGGGATGCTGGATACCTGGAGGTCATCACCCAGGGACAAGGAAACAAGAAGTCCCTACCTCCAAGGGTCTCCAGCAATGTAATCAAGTGCACTGCCTTGGAAAAGCTCAACTCTTCAAAAACAAAAGGATAGAATCACACACATTTTTACAGGCTTTCCAAGAACCACTCATCTCCAGGGTTTCACGTTTCTGAATATCCGAGATCATGACAGGAACAAATGAAAAATCCATTTGCCAAACAATAAAGATTTCATGAAATAGTAGTTATTACAAATCACTTTTGTCCTTCTCTGGATTCTCACAGACTTTTGAAGCACAGAGTGCAACTCAGGTATTTTGAGTATTCTCAGTCATTAAGTGAAAAAAGGCAATTTTTCATTACAACTTTTCTATGCCATTGTCTATTAGACAAGAATTTAGCAGGATGACAATGCTGAACAGATGCCTTTGGCTAGACATTTAGCAAGTGAAAATATATGTCCATGTGCTTGGCTGGCAAAGGTGCTAAGCCTCTTGTTTTGCTTGGGAGGCTTACCCCATATGCACATACAGCTTTTGGAAATGTTGCATGGTCCAGACATGGTACTGAATCTTCCAGAACACAGCAGCATCACCAGCCAGTTCTGAGAGGCAATCTCATCAACACCACCCCGCTCTTGGAAAAATGATCAGCTGAGGCTCTCACGATGGAGGGAAACTGCACCCTGAGCTTGCAGCACAAAATCACTCTTCAGACAGATTCAATAAAGACAATAAAATCTCTGTGTCTCCTTCTCGTTGTCTCCATTACTCTTCACAGTCTTTACAGCTGATTGCCTTGGACTTCATTTTTCTATTTGATGACTTCTCTGCACTGGAATATCCCTTGATCCCTGTACGTAAAATTTGTCACCTTTACCTGGTCTGGCAAACAAAAAGGTTTCCAAACCTTAGCATGCCCTTTTGCAATCCACTAACTCCATCATACGCAAGTTCTTAACATGCCAGTTCCCAATATCCAGAAATATCTCATTGTTTTAAAGCTTTTATCTCATGCAGGAAAGCCGAGATCCAACTGCTCTTCTAATGACGTCGTTTCACATTGCAGCTAATAGTTACAACCACTGGATCAGCAGATGGTCCATGGAGGCCTCACACCGCCTCCTACCATGCTCCACTAGACAAGGCACTTGGTTAGCTGCACAGTAAGTCAGATCAGCAAGCACCCAAAGGAAGACTATAACCAAATTAGATGCAACCCAAAACTACACTGAAAGTTGGTGTTTTTTTTGGAGGGAGGAGGTGTTAGTTTTCTCTAGGGCAAGGGATTTTCAACTTCATCATCATCTTAACAATTTTTCCCATTCAAACTTCCCCTCATATTAACACAAGAAATATGGTATAAAAATACAAGAAAGAGAAGTACACGCACATGCAGAAAGACCATGTGACAAGGTATATACAGACTCCCCAAACCAACAGAAGCAAAAATAAAAAGTGTGTGGAGATGGGGGGAAAAAAAAAAACACATCATTTTCTACTTCAAATTAGCATTTTGTTTGTTTGCTCACAGTATCCAGAATGTCATAAACCTAAATTTTGACATATTTCCACTGAACCTTCTCTGAAAAGAAACTGGGTGGAAGGTGCAGAATTAAAAAACAGAAAAACAAACAAACAAAAAAAATCACAGTCTTAATTTTCAGAATGAAATTGCTCAATCTTTGAGCAAAAAGAGAACTGGAGTAATGCTAAGTGGTAATTCAGATCCTTGAACAGTGAGCAAGTGGGACCTCTAAAGAGCAAGTTTGTCCTGCTCCACTATTCTGAAATCAAATACTTTTAACGGGCTCTTCTCATCTTCAAAGAATCACAGCACTCTAGTTTTAGCCAAATGCAATTTTTAAATTAATGTACTCACATCCAACTACCCAGACATAGCTTCAATTTGTTCACAACAACTGGAGTTTCTGGTGAGTACATTATCACAAGATTACCAAGACATTAGTAAATATTCTTGAGTACCAAATAACCTGCTTCAAAGTAATTGGTGGTTCATGCCCTAGCTAATCAGAAGACTGTTTTCCATTGGAAATTAAAGTGGTATTTTATGACAAAGTTTTGATTAACTACGTCTAACTGCACAGCAGTCATAAGTAAAAAGACATTATGAAGGAGCTGGCTGGGGTGCTCGCCAAGCCACTTTCCATCATTTCCCAGCAGTCCTGGCTGAGCGGGGAGGTCCCAACAGATTGGAAGTTGGCCAATGTGACGCTCATCTATAAGAAGGGTTGGAAGGATGATCCAGGAAATTATAGGCCTGTCAGCTTGACTTTGGTGCCTGGGAAGCTGATGGAGCAGCTCAACCTGAGTACCATCACACAGCACATGCGGGACAACCAGATGCTCAGGCCCAGTCAGCGTGGGTTTATGAAAGGCAGGTCCTGCCTGACAAACCTGATCTCCTTCTGCGACAGGGTGACCCGCTTATTGGATGAGGGAAAGGCTGTAGATGTTGTCTACCTTGACTTTAGCAAGGCCTTTGACACCATTTCCCACAGCATTCTCCTGGTGAAACTGACTGCTCGAGGTTTGGATGGGCACACGCTTTGCTGGGTAGAAAACTGTCTGGATGGCCGGGCCCAAAGAGTGGTGGTGACGGGAGTTAAATCCAGCTGGCAGCCGGTCACAAGTGATGTCCCCCAGGGCTCAGTGTTGGGGCCACTCCTGTTCAACATCTTTATTGATGATCTAGACGAGGGATCGAGTGCACCCTCAGTCAATTTGCAGATGACACCCAGTTGGGTGGGAGTGTTGATCTGCTCGAGGGCAGGGTGGCTCTGCAGAGAGACCTGGACAGGCTGGAGCCATGGGCTGAGCCCAACTGGGGGAGTTTCACTAAGGGCAAATGCCGGGGGCTGCCCTTGGGCCACAACAACCCCCAGCGGCGCTACAGGCTTGGGGAGGAGTGGCTGGAGAGCTGCCAGTCAGAGAGGGACCTGGGGGTGTTGATTGACAGCCAGCTGAACAGGAGCCAGCAGTGTACCCAGGTGGCCAAGAAGGCCAATGGCATCCTGGCTTGTGTCAGCAATAGCGTGGCCAGCAGGCACAGGGAAGGGATCTCACCCCTGTACTCGGCACTGGTGAGGCCGCCCCTCGATGACTGGGTTCAGTTTTGGGCCCCTCACTACAAAAAGGACATTGAATGACTCGAGCGTGTCCAGAGAAGGGCAACGGAGCTGGTGCAGGGTCTGGAGCACAGGTCGTACGGGGAGCGGCTGAGGGAACTGGGGGGGTTTAGTCTAGAGAAGAGGAGGCTGAGGGGAGACCTCATCGCCCTCTACAGCTCCCTGAAAGGAGGGTGCAGAGAGCTGGGGATGAGTCTCTTTAACCAAGTAACAAGTGATAGAACAAGAGGGAATGGCCTCAAGTTGCACCATGGAAGGTTTATACTAGATGTCAGGAAGTATTTCTTTCCAGAATGGGTTGTTAGGCGTTGGAATGGGCTGCCCAGGGAGGTGGTGGAGTCCCCATCCCTGAAGGGGTTTTAGAGTTGGGTCAACATAGCGCTGAGGGATCTGGTGTAGTTGGGAACAGTCAGTGTTAGGTTAATGGTTGGACTAGATGATCTTCAAGGTCCTTTCCAACCTAGTCGATTCTGTGATAATCTGAGCGATAGCATCTTACCAACCTATTCTTTTTTACCTCTCATGCAGTAGAAGCAGAAGAGTGAAAAAGGAGGTTGGAAGATCCTGGGATCTCTGCAGTCTACTTCGACAGAAGAGAATTTAGAATTGCCAGGATAGGTTAACTCCAGAGTAATACACTGACAGTTCAAAAAGTTTTCTCCACAGATAATAATAATAACCAGAAAAACTGCTAACTTGTCTTCAGCACCACTATATCATCTTCAGATGAACAGGAATCACCTTTTTCCCCCCATGCATTGCCTAGATCTTTTTCCTCACACATATGCTTTACTCGTTTTGTAATGAGATGGATTATTTCTTCAGGGTTAAGATTTACCTCTTAAACAAAAAGGATGCCAATATAGTTACTTCTGGTCTCAAATCTCTCATGTCATAAAGATGAGGGCAGACAAAGTCAAATACTGCTTATGAAAAGTAGTAAATGGCTCTGCAGACTAAACTGGATGACACCAAAGCCAAAAGAAACATGAAGGTCATGTTGCCATTCTTTAGAAGCTGTATCATTTTACCAGTGTCAAAAATCAAAACCAATTATATTAAAATCATCATTACAAGTAAAAAAGGAGATAAACATCCTTCTTAAATTTTTAGCATGAGATCTCAGAAGTAAAAAGTTTTCTCTCTCATTGTGTTAACATGCAACAGCAAAAAAGAACCACAAAACCGTGCAGACTAATGAAGGCAAAGAAGCTTTATTAATTTGTGTAAATATCTTGAAAGGACCTACTGATAAAAACACTTCTACGATTTCTTTTACATTCCTAGCAGAGTATTTTTTAAAAGCATTAATTCCCTGGGAAGCTGCAAGCAAAGAACAGAACCTATAATTAAATGCAACTAGAAACAAAAATTCACCAACTCGACTACTCCCAGCAATACAACTACACCCAGAGCATAAATAACTACAAAAAGCTCAGTCAGACTTGACTCCTATTACAGCAGCCTACAACTCCCATCCCATCCCACCCTCTCTGCTGGAGTCACTGCTGCACACTGCAGCTGAGCAGGTCAAGTGGCAAATTACTACCAAAGCGACAGTCCCTCTCACTCCCAGTTGCAAACTCCTGCAGGTTCCCTGCAGCCACCCCTGCTGCTCTCCCCTCATCCCATTCAAGATGCTAAATCGGCACAGAGCTGGTCTGTATTCTTGGGAGGGTAAATGCTCTGCCAGCCTAGTGCTGCTCAGCCAATGGGCAGTGAATAGGAGCACTGAAGACAGTAATCTAGATTGCTCTGAAAGGCGGTAACTTTTATTTAACTGCTTGAGCAGGGGAGAAGGAGTGTACTCAAGTGTGCTGTAATTAGGACCACTTTTCTAAATCAAAATCTTATGTGCTAATGACTCAGAACATCTAGCTGAACGAACAACAAATAAACCTATTCGCATAATTTGGTGAAAGGCCATTGATGTCAGGGCCTGTCTTTGATTTTACTTGCTGAAAACATACCAGGGGTATGGGGTTTTTTTTAAAAGGGAACTAGACAATGCACTTTTCATCCTGTTGCTCAAATAATTTACAAGTTAAAGAATATATCAAAGTGGTGTTGCCTGTACATTAAGTACTACCCCATCAATAACTCCTGAAAATATTAATCATTGTTGACTTTGGTAAATTGCTGCATGCTTATTCAGTAGCCTGAAAGCAACTGCCTGTCTGCAAGTCTACTAAAATTCAGAGATGCATCTATGTTGAAAAAATTCTTGAACTGAATTTTCCCTCTCCCTGTAAGCTACCATCTGCTGAAGTACCTTATGCATGAAACTGTATACAAAATAAACTACAGTGAACATAGATACTATTTTTTTTCTTTTTTTTAGGAGGTCATTACTGGATATTTAACTCAGCGACAAGGTTAGGTGCCTGCTATTGTGCTATAATGTTTTTCTATGCATATTTCATCTTATAAAGCCAAACCCATTTAGCCTTAACTGGCTTCATATGCGAGTAAGTGCTTTCACATTTCATGGCAAAGATGAAACATTGATTAAGGTCCTGATCTTGCAAGGCACCAAATGCCTTCAATTCTTAGTCCCCTTCACAGATGACACCTAGTAGGTACAAGCTTTCAGTTTTAATGTATCAAAAATTATCCTCAAACGCAACTTCGCTCATGTAAATCACATTTATGACTATCAGATCAAGTTTAAATTGTCAAGGAAGGAAGCATTTAATGGAGCATGAAAGTTCATAATATTTCCAATAATGAAAAATTCTAATGGCAACTGAATAGCAATGATCGGAGAATTATTGTTGGGAAAAACAGACTTTCAGTAAGAAAACTAGAAAATGGTGACCTGTACCTATCAAACCTTCTTCTACATACACCTAAAGAGGTCTTGATGTTAATAGTGACATGCAAGAAGAGATCAAGCTGAAATTGAATTCTTAAATACGCAAAATAAATTTCTCCTGTTCATTTCCCTTACAATCTGATTATATATCTGCATAACTATGCAAGTTATTTGTAACTTTAAAAGAATACAAACTAATATTTATATTCTATAAATTTTTTAAATAAGCTCCTTTACATTCACTAAACACTTTACAGTACTCATCTTGCTTCTTCCAAGCAAAGTAATGAAACTTTGTTGTATCTCTTCCTCTTCTCCTTACTACAGTACATGGGAAATGACTGCTATTTTTATGGAAATTGTAGGTTCATTTTTTGCATTACCACACACTGGGACATAAAGGATTAATTTATTCCCAAAATCAGGGTGGGTGTGGCAAGGGCAATGACTCTACTAATTTTTATAAACTTTCAAGGACTACTGACACATTAGTGATGAAATGAGTGATTGGTGACTCAAAATACAATCGAAGACTAAACAGTCTGACATTAACTCTAAATGACTGCTAGACAAAGGAGGCAGATCTCATGAAGAGAGGTTGACCAGACCTTGAAACAAAGCTCTGATGCAGGGGATTTGCTTGTCTGGGAACTGGCTGCCCATCAGAGTGAGAGCAATGGAGTCCTGTATGCTGCTGGGCAAAGAGACAATAACCACTGCCAATGCAGATGTCTGTAAGCTTTGTTTTTCTCAAGAAATAAACACCAGCTAAGCATAGTCAGCTCAATTGCATTCCTGTAGCATCTTCACCCCACATCAGTGCCTCTCTTATGCCAAACCAGCAAATTGCACAAGGGCTGGGTACCGCTCAGACCCAGCTGAAAATTTTCCTCTATCAGAGGACCTCTGAGATGGTCGGGTTTGGCCATTCTCTGGACCTGTTTTGTTCCTCAAATAGCATAAATTCCAAGATACATCTTGATGAGCTTTGCTAGGAAAGGAGTCTATCAAGATCAACATTGGCACCTTCAGTAACATCATCCAGTTATAATTTAAAAACTTGTGTGTCTAGTATCAGCATATATCAAAAGGTTGTATTAAACATCCACCAATGAGTGTTAGTTTCAGCGTCCTAGTATGAGTGTTGCTCATCTTTGTAAGTGCCACTGGTTTTAACTACACTGGTCACATCCTTAACGCACTATATTGAACACTCAGCTTGTAACACTTCTCCATTAATTAAGATTCTTACAGTCATTGATAAATCCGTGCAGAAGAAGGAGCCAAGAACTTCATAAAAAATTTACAGGAGGAATCCTAACACTGTGCATAATGCAAAACTAATCTATAATCTATTACTTACATGAAAAAAATCAATAGATGAATTAATGCAACAACTTTTTCAGTCCATTTGTCAGTGATTTCAAATAACTGGTTTTCTCAAGTTATTTTGAAAATACTGTATGGTATATTGATTTGATGATAGAAAACAGCTCAGCAAATGACTTTAAAAAAAAAAATCAAATTAAAAGCCAACCTCCTTCAAGCAAATAAAAAACAAAGCTAGCACAAGGCAGTTTTATTATAAAAGGGAATATTAAGAATTCAGAAGTGTACATTGTTTCCCATTATCCAGTGTTTGTTATTTGCCATCTTCCCACCTGCTGGAACAGCCACTTCAAAAAGGCAGGGTGGGGAGAACGCTGCTTTCTATCCAAAGGATTATAAATGTTGTCATGCCAAAACCTCTTGCAGTGGAAAGATACTGACAACACAGCTGAAAGTGTTCTCCCTGCAGCTACGTTTGTCTAGTTTTCAGGTCAGGGGTATTTCAAAAACTTAAAGAAAAACAATTAACTGAAAAGTTTGGATGTTCTGGCAATACTTTCTCTGTAACAGCTTGAACTTCTTCCAGACATAAATATCACTCTACAAGATTCTAGGTTTTGTTTTTATTTATTAGCAGGGAAGTAATTATTTTCTTCTTAAAACAAATATAATGAGTGCATTTTAATATAGTGAGTGTATCTTTTAAGGTATCTGCTGTATGCAGTGAAAATACAAAGAGAAAGCACCTTCTACTCATGTCTTCTAACTTTTGCAGTAAAGAGAAGGTTTATGTTGTCCATACACTGATTTCTGAGCAAATTTTACTAGCTCACAACTGAGGAAGAGAAAGTACCAAATTTTGTGTTGAGGAAAAAATAGCTTTGCATGTGGGTCAGGATCTAGGGAGAAAGGAAAGAATACAACAGAAGTGCCATGAATAAGATTTCCTGGAGGGAAAGCTTCTGAAGACCCTTGGTTTGTTACAGATTTTTTTTAAACCACTGTAAGTCTCACTGCATGTGATTTTAGGATCCAATTCTGGTATTAAGACTGCCTTCACTTTGCATCATACCACTCAAGATGTGGCCTTTCCCTAAATATTACTGAGCCACCAACAAATGAAGTATTTCAAGGCAGCTTTTTTCCACACACTTTTGTATCACAAGTATCAAAATCAGACAGACACAGACTAGCATCAATCTAGAGATGCAGGCCAAGATGAATCCAAGTTCTCTCCTGTAATCCTACTTATCATTGACTATGAATTTTGCTTTGTTAAATGTATTTTTTAAGCATACATCCATACATCTCCAGTGGGGGTTTCAATGACATCTCAACATGCACAGGTATGGCTCTTCCAGAGTTTGAGCCATAGCTGGTTCTTTTTTTTTTTTTTTTTTTTTTTTTTTTTTTTTTTAAGAGTAAATCACCAGAGTGCTCAGATATTTAGGTGATATCATAAAAAAAAATAACTACAATCCCCAATGGTTGATGACAAACAGTTAGCCTCCTGGAAGCCTAAGCCAAAAACTCTACCGTGGACCCAGCTGAGTAAAGAGCAACTCTTCTACACAGAAAGTCAAGCCCATGGTTTGCAGACTTTAGCCGCAGCCACAATAAGGAGTAATCACAAATTAATACTGTTATGTCTAGTAACTAGTCAACATACATTAACAGTACTGCTCAGATTTTAAAAACAGGAAGGGAAAAAAAAATCAAATTAATAATGAGGATTTTCTGGAAGTTACTACTTCATATGTTTTCTATACTGAAAACCAGATAAATCTTCTGGGAATAAAGCATCTTAACGTTTTATAACCTCTCTGTCTAATGTAAGCCACTATTTAAAGTGTATTAAAGGCAGTTTATGTGAAAGCTTTTTTCTTTTTAATCTTGTCTGACCTGAAATGGAAAGGCTCCAAACTCTATTACCCTAGAAGGCCTAATATAAACCTAGATCCTATTTAAACTGCCCTATATAACTTTGCATCAGGGGTTTTTTGCTTTGATTTTGGGGAGGTTTTTATAATGCTATTGTGGCTCCATGTTGTAGGTACGACAAAAAGTCAAGCAGCCTGTGAAAAGCAGCCAAGGGAAATAAATATAATGACATTTGATAGCTTGATAGGATCTCTAGAATAAGGGCATGCATCTCATAAATAGGACTCTCTAAATGAGGACAAAATAGGCCAACCTGGGCAATTTGGCCATGGGAGTTAATCTATTTAAACTAAAAGTAGGGTCTGCTTCTCTCTCCTGACTTTTTATTCTTTATTTTCTACTTTCTGATTTTGTTAAATATGAGACTTCATGGCAACACATAAAACTCATCAAGATCAGCATCCTGATCTTGATTTCCCTCAGCATCCCATGAGCAGTGTAGAGTCCACCTGCTAATCTTCTTAAACAGTTGTCACTTCCCAAGGAAGTCCTGGTACCCTCTTTCAATAAAACAATAGCAAGAAAACTGGGATGTCTCATAGTCCCTTCAAAATGAATATCCATTTCTCTACCTTAACTCCAGTTGGGTCCAATACTTTGCACAGCCTTACTCACTACAGGACTCTTGCCATAGCAAGATTCATTTCCTCTTAATTAGAGGAAAAAGTGTCTATAAAACTCTAATAGCTTAAATATTGCTTAGTACAAACATTTTTAAAGCACACATGTATAGAGCAAAAGTTGGGTCAGTACTGGACAAGAAAACTTTAAGGAGTCTAACATGATGCAAAAGTATTTTTAATTTTGTAGTCTTCTACCACTTCAAAAGATGAAGAAGGTTTTCAGTTTAAATCGTAGTTTAGCTCTTAAAAAAAACCCAAACAAACATTAAATTAAGAGAATGGATGGTCCTCTTCCTTCCTTCTCGTTAGGACAGAAAGACTGAAAATTTACCTTTACTCCTCAGAGTAAGCACAGGTAGAATATCTCTATTAAAAAGCCCCTTCTCTGAATTTCATCACACCTTGACACTTTCAAGTGACAATCCTCATAATTGTCCTGAAGAAGAAATGAGAAGCCCATTCTAGACAAAGCTTAAAGCTGAATTCAAAATTATAAACCTGTGTTTCAGATTTGACAAATTCACATTTCATGCAACACTGCCCGATTTACCTAACGGAAAGGTAATACTCAGAAAAAACCATTTCTCCCTTGCACATAGTCTCACTTGGACATCTTTCTGTACTTTTGTAGATGTGTTATCTACATTCTCCACGCATCTCACTTCTGGAGCTAGAAAGCTGCTTCAACAAAATCTGATGGACAAGACTCTTCAAGAAGTGCTACTGACACTTTAAATAAAGTTCAGACAGCACAAACACAGAAAGAGTCATGAAAAGAATGTCTGTCCTCACGGAATACCCTGGGTCCCTCACATACACTTTGCTTCTGGTAGTCCTTAGGAATAAGCTGGAAAACAAGACCCTCTGTACAAAGCAGTCCCTCAACAAGAAAACAGACCACATTTTAGCTGTACGCAGTGATGAAACTGAGGAAGATACAAGTATGGTACTAAAACTAGCAAACACACATGTATCTGAAAACATTCCTTAGAATACAGAATTCTGGGAAAACTGAACACGAATTTAGCTATGTAGAGCTATGTATAATTTTTCACAGATTCAAGTTCTTGCATTTAAAAATGAAAGCCCAAAAGTTACTGCAGAGGAGTATCCTGAGGACATTATATGGAATTAATGTCTAATAAAATATGTAGTCTTTTCTACAAAGTATTTGTTCATTTATGACTTACCTCCTTTTTTTAAAACAGAAGTCTGAAAAAAAATTCACATGCACTTAAAAAAAAAAAGAATCAGTGCTTCAGAATAAGATCATTCTGTGTTTCTCCCCTTAGGCTTTTCTCTTTTTAAGAAGATATCTATTTTCATAATCATTTAGCAGACAAGAAGTTTCACTGAACTTGTACTGCACTAGACAAAGCTCCATCTTCTATTCCCTAGTACAAGCCAATAATCTGCAAACCACCTAGTAGTAAAGGCAGTGAATCTGGTTACGGACAGTCTTGTGACTGAACAGCACCAATCGATATGTGGGTGAATGTGTACGGTGGGTTGTAGTCAGTCTCTTAAAAAGAAAGGGATCTAATAAGTTTGGTGGGATTCCTAGTGAGCTACTGCAGTTTTAACCATGGTAAAACCACACTGAGAAGCACATAACTGACTCCTTTCCCACAACAGAAAACTCATGAGAGCACGCTAATTGAATAAATTAATGAATGAAGAGGCAAGACAGTTTCCCAGTGCATAATTTTCAATTCCTTTTATAATGGATGCATTCCACAAAATTAAGTTGAAGTGAAAATGTACCTGAAATGCTTCAGGGCTTTGCCAGATCTCTCCATACTAATGCCTCAGCTCAGAATGATGCTCATTTTAGAATTTAACCTTCTCTTCATTTACAGAATTAAAACTCGCTTTTTTTTCCCTCCTCAAAACATTGATGCAGCTTACACGACAGTTAATTGTAAAACCAACATTAAAAAGAAAAAAAAAAAAGCCACAGGATCATGCTTTTGATTATGCAATGTGGGTTTTTTTAAGTAAGTGCCTTTTTCTGTTCCTAACTCCTTGAAAAATGGTGCTTTACTGGGGGAACATTGGAGGTACAGCCCCAGTGCTGTCTTGTGACTACACAATTTCTGCTGCCTTCAAGAGGCAGTGCCAAAGGAGATCGACTTTGTAAGTGAAATGGTTTTTATATTAAAGAAAGAACAGGATGGACAATCTCAAGCAACTATAACAGAGTCTTTATTTTTAAATATATTCACCCATAAACAACACTCTCCTGAGAAAACGAGTGAGTGTCCTCAACTTCCAAAGAGTAAGTGGAAACTAGGGGTACTTCACAGCAATTATTACAAAGGACTGAAAATCTTGGATTATACCCTATGGGATTTAATTTACCTTAGCTATGTCTATAAAAGTTATGCAAATGACTTTTATCATTTTTTAGTTTTAAAATATTCTTGATACTTGAAAGAGTTTATCAAAACACTAAATCAGACAGGCATGCCCATCAGGCTGAATATATCCTCAACTCCCTGTTGTAAAAACCGCGTAATTCCATCATTCAGAATCATGACACCACAAGTCTTAAAGGAAGAACTCTGCTCAAGTCTATTTTAAATCAGTAACAAAACTCTCAGAAGCACTCATGGATTTCAAGTGGCAGTGAAGACAAAAGCTCAATGTGAATGAGTTCCTGGACCTTTCATCATTAAAAAAAAACAAAACAAACACAACAACAAACAGAAACCCAACATACTCAAACACTCTGGTATTATACAGTAGCATGATGGGGGGTTTAGGCCCAAGAAGGCATAAATTTGGCTGTTCCTCATAGGATTCTTACCCTGTGGTAACTTAACATTGTTTTGTAGTTTAGGGGCTCAACAGACTGAAAGTAGAAATATTTTTATCATCAAAGTAGGATAAAAATCACTTACAGCCTACAACAGGAACCAATGAGAATTTTACAGAAAGATGATGTACTGTAGCATCTTAAATATCAATCCTGAAGTGCTGTGAACCATGAAAAAAAACAATGGGAAGGGGTGTCAAACCTTTATTCAGATGAAGCTCTCAATGTATTTAAATTAGAATGTTTAAGGTCCATTTAGCAGTCTGTGGATTTTACAGCACAGATCACACTTGAGTTGCTAATGCTGTTGGGAGGATTAATTTCTGTTTATTATAGAGACACTTCATTTAGGTGACTTAAATGTTAACACATATCCACAGTTCATTCCAGGAGAGACTGCAGCTCATGCAGCAACTCCAGTACAGCTTTTATAGCCAGGTAAGTACTGGAACAGCACAAGTCAATACTGTCCTGTTTGTGGAGCTGCAGTAATGCTGGAAAAAAATAGCAGACAAAACCAGAATAAGAACCAGAAACACCAATTACACAGCATGTAACATTAAGTGATGCAGAGATAGAATATCTTGGTAAAAGCTGGCACAGCAAATATCCCTCTGAAATCCTACTGAGACCGATTTCACTGCACCAAGCTTAGTCCAAACACAGACAAAATTCCAGTGGTCAGACATGTTTCCACGTTTCTGCTATACCTGGTTTTGGCAGATTGAATTGACGGTTGCCTTCCGCATTAGTAATTAGGTTCAGTGCAATTTTGAAACAAATCAATCAATCAGTCCCACTTACTGAACACTGATTAAATTCAGAGAGTAATTTTAGTTCAACATGAACTGGATTCCTTGAGAAGACAAACAAACCCCACGTGCTACTACAGTTACCCGCTAGCAACGCTCCAGTTCCTAGTGGGGACATAAGGATTGTCCTTTGGACAGCTCCAAACCACACACACGGCAGGGATGTTTGTATCTAGGGTCCTGATTAGACATAATACAATGGAAAATCCCAACCCAAAGATGCTGCTGATGCCAGGGACTCAGCACCAACTGCTTTGACCTACTGATCCACTCCTTTTGAGCCACATTATTTGCTACTGCACACACTCTCCACATACCCTTGCATGCCAAACTAGAGCTCCATCCAGCTCCCTCCTATGAAATATCCTGAACAGCACAAAAAGCAGCACATAAAAGAATCTCTTTAGAGGAATGACTTCTACAAGAATTCTTAATAAACAGAAATTCTCGCTCCTTCAGAACTGAAACAATTTCAGTTCTACAAAATCAAAGACTTACACAAAATATCTTTTCATAAACGTCAAGAATTTACTTGTCAAAAAATCTGTATAAACATTGCACAGTAAGTACGTCAAGTTATATGATGAATATGGTACTTCGCATTTTCCAGTCTGTAAGCCAGCTACCAGCCAAAGTGAAAACAGGAAACCATATGCACATTTGTTGTTTAAAAGAATGCATTTCATATTCTAGCAGGTCATTGTGGAACAAATCTACATTAATTAGAATCATGTTTTTACATATTTCACTTCAATGAGAAAAGCAAAGGAAATCCAAGGTAATTCTCTGTAGTCTTACGTCAACTTTAGATTAATTACGTCGTGTGCCAGAACACATATCTGAAAAGGAAATATAAAGTGGCAAAAGAGCAAGAAACACACAAATACTACAACATAGTTCTGACTTACCTATGTGATAAAGTCCTATCCAGTCAGTCGGGTCTACTTCTTCCTTAATATCCCAGAAAATTATGAGGTTCTGAGATTGCCCCAAGGTGTATTCATACATACTGGCTGTCAAACTAGACCTGCTATCTGAGGTCACTAAATCAGTGTCACTGTTGGCACGCTGCAAGTTCATGTTCTCAGCCATGGTGCCCTGAGATGCCAAACTCTGCAAATTCTCTGGGCTCAGAGTATACCGTAGCTGTGGGTTGCGACGTCGCACAAAAAGCAGATGTTCTCGGGCTGAACTGGCCATCTCCTCTCCACTTCTGTCAATTTACGTGAAAAAGTTGTTGTTCAAAGACCTATCATGAAGAAGAAAAAATACAGTGTTAAAGTGAGACAGCAGTTACTCAGGCAAATATTAAATGGAGAGGCGTTAGTGCAAAAATGTTCCTACAGAAGCCTAAAATGGACTGAGTAAAATCTTTTACTTCATTGCTTTACCACTACAGCCACCTTAGTGTCTGTACATGGAAGAAAAAAAAAAAAAAAAAAAACAAAAAAAACCACAACAAACAAAGCATGAATCCCTTGCAACAAAATTCAGAGTTAACCACACACCATGAAATAACATTTATAAGCCAGAAAGCCACACAAAGCAAAACATCCAAAACCATCTATCAAGCAAGAACAGTGACAGTAACAAAGTTAATTTAAGTCTGACAGTAGCTGAAAAAGTGAAGAGTTAATGAACTCATCTTCCACCAAAGAAATCACAGCAGCATATGATTTACTTTCACCTAGATATGTAAGTTTCCAGCAATGCTCTCTATGCCCTGTATGTTCAAAATCAGTAAAGTACTGAAGATGTTAATAAGGTTGGACATAGTTCAGCAGAAATATGGTATCACAGATTTATGCTACTATAAAATAATTTAGTAAGGATTTTATTTTTTAAGATACAAAGCATAGCTTCTGAGATCTTCTATACCATACAAAAAACATGTCAGGCCATCGAATGAGGTACTTTAGACTACAGATATATATTTCCCATGTCAGTTTATCTCTGCAGTCAGATTTTGTTGTTCTGCTCCACACATCAGAAAACAGATGCCTTATAAATACAATGGCTTTCCTCTAGCCCTGAGGAGACACTAGAAGGTCTTCACTGAAAAGGCCAGGCCAATATTATCACACCATATCTTCAGAAGCTGAACTTGCATCTCATTAGTCATAGCTACTAAAAGTACTGTCATTTGAAAATAAGCTCTCACATTACTCACAACTTGAGATAAATCATCATAAATGAAAGACAAGAATAGCAAAATATTAAACAGAAGGAACAGCTCATAGGAGGAAAGATCCAGTGATAGGTAACCTCTTGCCATAGAAGGAATATGAAAATTTCCTTATCTAAGCTACATGACTTTGACCAAGGCTGTTTTCCTTTTTCAAAAGCTATAGTTTATATCAACTCACTGTTTATTTTACAGAGGAAATAAAACGGTCCTCATCTGGCAGAATGATTTGCTTTCAGAAGAAACTGAATTTTATGGCAATATGTTTTTCACTCAAAACTGTGAAAATTATCTTCCATATTCACATGGAATAGGAACCATTTATTTCCTTCAATGCTAAACCAAACCAAAGCAGTCCTCCTGCCCAGTGCTAGCTCCAGAGCTCACCCAGAAAAAATTGTCCTGGACTCCTTACACTCTCTATACAATTTGAAAATAGTATTTCAACATTTCTGATCAGACTGCAACTGAAACCAGTGACATCAATTATTCCACTATAGTATCTTCTGTGAGGGATGCATACTGCTGGAAAGATCTCCTTACTTCTATATAGACAAATAACCACATAGAAGAAAAATGTGTGGATGGAAAAAAAAACAAAACAAAACAAAAAAAAACCAACAACAAACCAAGTAAGAGATACCCAGATATTATTCTTGGGCTTTCTTCTTGGTGTCATAGCCTTCAGCTATCACACAGAGATATATATGTTCTCTTGAAATAACCCAAGCACTGTCAGACCGTGCTGAGTCTCACCTGCTACAAATGCTCCTTGTTTCCAGCAAGGAAGCCTGTAACGCAGAATTAAGCAGAGCCCATGAGAAACAAATGGAGTGGTTGGCCACTCCCATAGCATTTTAATTGTAATCAGACCTACACTACAACACTGCTACCAACCAAATGTCTGACAACTGCTTTATTAAACAGAAACCTCTGCCTCTAGAGGTCAAAAGATATTTAATTGTTAGGAAGAATAACAAGTAGAGCACTTGGAGATCCCAAGACTGTGATTAAGATAAAGTAGTTTAAAAATAAATACATAAAGGCATCTTCATATTTTGAGGATTTTCTTTTCTTATTCATTCCTCTTTCCCCACATGATGAATCTTCAAAAACTGCCTCTTCACTTCTATTTCCTATGACTCATCTTCAATTTTCTTTTTAATAACATTTCAGAGTATGCACTCTTCCAGTGTATCACAAATTCTGCTATTTGCCAGCTTTTCTTAAACTGGAGATGTTTTGAAATATTAAGAACTAACAAAGAGGAAAATTAAATTTCAAATCATCCAACTGTTATGTAATTCATCATACACTGTACATATTTCAGCATCAAATATTGCAAAAAAGGAAAAAAAAAATCCGTTCAATAATTCCACATATACAGAAGTGACACGAAGATTGCCATACTTCACAAAGTACGCATCAGTCTTTCCTGACATGAGCAATGTTTTGCCTTCCTACACAAAACATTTTATTTTTGGTGCTGCACGTCAGCGGGGTTCACTAACTCCTTCTCTGTCATGTTCCTGCACACTCTGCCTCTGACACTGGTGTCGGTGATGCAAAGGAAACTTTGGTGTAGAGGGCCTTCTTAAATGACAGTCAGGGAAGTTAGTGTCTTGTTTCTCTATGCCCACGTATTACTCGCTGGATCTGAAAATGCTGGATGACTTTGAGAACAGAAGGGTAAATAAGAAATAGCCACCAACTCCCCTACAACGTAGTGAAACATGGAGGGATCAGCCCAGTCACTGTGATCTCCTTTTTTTTTTTTTGTTTTTTTGTTTTATCCCCTTTCTTTTTTACTTTGTGATCTGGTAACAGCACACACTAGCAGTTAAGTCTTAAATGTCACAGTGGAAGAGTTGTACCCCCTAGTCAGGAAGAGTCCTGATTTGCACCTGAGCCTGTCCACCACAAGCAGCATGTACAATCACCCAACTACCACCGCCCTCTGCACCACAAGATTGGGTGAGATTAATTAACAGACTGACAGCGCGCTATTAAGGTAATTTTCTTCTGTCAGACAACTAGAGATTTCTGTAAATTTCAACTATAGTATACAGTGGATTTACAGCAGTAAAATCACTGCAAAATGATTTAATGAAGGACGATTACAAGTTAAAGACAAAGTTTTAATAGGAGGGATGAAAAAACTTCCTTCAGCTGCAGAGCAGTACACTGTACTCGGGGCAGCACTGGCATTTGTTGGAACATGCTGAAAATTTCTATGTGGCAGATGGACAAACTAATCCGTAAAAACTAACTTGTACTAGCTAGGACTATCACACAGTTTGAGATATGAGAAAAGCCTTAGAAAAATGTTAACTCCTTTGAAACAGTCCATTTTCGTTATCGTTAGCACTCTGGTGAATCACGAACAATATTAGTTTCTGAAAGGAAAGTAAGCCACAAATCTAAATGCTGGGTAACTTCCCTGATCCTACTCAAATCCCAGTGTCTAAAAGTCATTATTTAAACAATGATCCCAACAAATCACATAACTTAAAGCAACTGAAATCAATTTGCAATTAACGAGTTAAACTCAGGTGTAAATGAGCTCCTATTATGGAAGAAACACCTCCAAAACTTCAGGAATTGTAAGCTTTTAGAATATTTTCTAAATTCGGTGAAATAGGATGCAAAGGTCTATAGGCTGTCTAGTGTCAGACAGTGCTATGTCACATCTCACAGTAAACTGGGAGATTAATTAAGATTTGTAAAGAGAGAAATAAGACACTCATATTTTAGAAGGGGGAAAGGTGCTTGCCATAAAACCCAAAACATAAGGAGTAATAGAAAGGAGAAAAGAGTCACTACTTTAAATATTTGCAGTCTGAAAATTCAGTCTGAAGATGGCATGAAAACCTTTCACAGCGCCTTCCTGCCTACAAAAGGAATTGCTTATCTGACATTTGGTTAACAATTCCTGATGTCTGTCACTAAAAACAAAACTAACGGTACACTACCACATATATCCTAGCAGAGACCAGATATAAGAATTATCCTCCCACCTTCAATTCCTGCTTAGTGACACTGAAACAGTATTTGCATCCAGACTATACTGTAAAGACAATACCCACGATTAGCTGTGCACCTGCCCAGCCATGAAGGTTTGACTAATCAGGGTGAATGTGATCAGAGAAGAGATCTCACTAAGCATCAGACCAAGCTGGCAAGGAATACTGATTCATGAAGGCAAGCTGAAATGTGGAAACTGAGTCAAAAGCATAGGGAAAATATAGGCATTTGAGAAATCAGCAGATACTAACTTTAGCAAAGTATTTTAGTTGAAAAGTGAAACCTATACCAAAGCTGCTTAACCGTATCACAGCATTTTCTTCTGGTATTTGTTAGGAAGCTTAGAGAGAAATAGGACTGATTTCCTCTTAAACTCTAAATGGCACAAATTCAGTATTATTTCTATCTATATATATTCCTCAGTTATTAATCATAGACAGAGCAGAGTTGCAAAAAAAGTTCTATTTAATATACAAAATACAGGTAGGAAAAAACCTTGATCAACCTTCTTCACTACAGGAGATGGAAAAGAAACGTCAAACTATTTCTGACATGCAGTCAAACATTCAATAATTTAAAAAACACATGAATTAAAGTCCAGGAGTTCCAGCACAGGAATAACCAAAAAAATCCAAACCAAAATCCAATTGAAAATGCAAAACAAACCAAAGCTCACATACTGCCCTGTTTATCTTACTCATAACAGTGATTCATTTCTTGTTTATGTAGTTATCTCTTATGTGGCTTACAGGTCTTGCTAACAGCCTCTTCCCACACCATTTACTGTTATCCGACACTATAGGGCTGCCCCTGAGGGCATGACTGGTCAGCCGCTGGACAAGACCTCTGCTCTGAGCAGGTGGTCGAGGGTGCTGCTGGAGAAGTGATGATTAAGACATTTTACTGGGGGATTGGCTTCATGTCACAGCACTGCAACGTCACATCACCCGCGAGAGAAGCGAGGCGAGGAGTGGGCCATGCGGCAGCCCACCGCCCTCGGGGAGTGCTCTGCACCCGAGCATCTCTGTTGCTGTACATCAGGTGGGCAGGAAGAACCATCCAGCACAACTGGCCCCCAAAATTTTCCCCCATTCATAGAATCATAGAAACATTTAGATTAGAAAAGCCCTTTAATATCAAGTCCAACTGTAAACCTAACGCTGCCAAGTCCACTGCTAAACCATGTCCCTAGGCACCACAGCTACATGTCTTTAAAATACCTCCATGGACGGTGACTCCACCAGTTCCCTGTGCAGCTTGTTTTAATGCTTGACAACCCTTTTCATGAAGAAGTTTTTTCTAATATCCAATCTAAACCCCCCCCTGGGGCAACTTGAGGCCATTTCCTCTTGTTCTGCCACTTGTTACTTAGGAGACCAACACCCACCTTGCTACAACCTCCTTTCAGGTAGATGTAGGGTGCAATAAGGTCTCCCTGAGCCTCCTTATCTCCAGGATAAACAACCCCAATTCCTTCAGCTGCTCCTCAGAAGACTTGTTCTCTAGACTCTTCACCAGCTTTGTCGCTCTTTGTTGGACAGATTCAGATGCTGCTCAATGTCTCTCTCAAGTGCCATTCCCATGCTGAGATAAGCAATCCACATAATTACACAGGCAGAAGAACACATTAAAAATACGAAGAACAGAAAACATGCTGGTTTCCCAGTCGTACACTGTGTGACATTGCTTTGTTCAGTACAAAGATTTAGAAATGCTACGATAAAGTAAAAGACTCAAACTGACCAGCTCTGAGCTCTAAGAGGCTGAGAAAAGAAAATGCTTCTTGAATAAATTCAGAATTTGGGGATTTCTCTCCCCCCAGAACTCAAAGCTAGCCTATTATCTGGGATAAGGGATGACTACAGTGCAGCTGCAGCTATCCATATGCCGGTTTCAAACCTGCTACAAACTCTGACAAAAGCAAAACAGTCAGAATTCACTGAGAGCTGCAAAACCTACCTAAGAAGCTGGGTGATGGTTAACCATATGGTTAACTCATATTCTTAAGCAGTCTGCACTTATTCAGCTCTCAGTACTAAAGAGCTTTCAAGCTCCTTTAGAGCTGCTGTGTAGCTCTGCCAGCAGAACAGAGGGGGCCCTCCCAGTAAATTTCACCACTTACTCAGCAAGACCATCAGTAACCGATTTTGCCCAAGACAAAGAGATGCACTCGACAGCTCCTAAAATTTCCTTCCAGCCTGTATTCTGATATTTCTATGACTATCTGGAGACACAGATTTGGTCTACTAAATAAATAAATACATAAAAGCAGATAAAGCTGACATGAAGCCCCCTTTTCTGTCCAGAGAGAAATAAAAGAAAAGCTTCATCATTCTGCCCAGACATCCTTTTCTTATTATTCCTCCTGGAATACTTCCAATAATTTCTACACTTCAAGTAGATGCAATACACATAATGGAATTCCTCTCAGACAGTATTTCACTGTCTTATTATTAGGATTTTTTTTTTTCTATTAGCTAACATTTTATCAGATTCAAGTTAGGCTAACACATTTGGATGCTTCCTATTCAGCCACCAGATAAAGATGAATGCAAAGGCTGCCACGGTATTCAAGAGCTAAGAAAAATCAACTATTTTGGATCTATTTTTCTCCACGGTTTTACAAATAAAAAGTAATAAAGCCTCTTTACTTACATGACCATGGCTATATCCAAAGTCTTTAGGATCATTTAGTATATGAATTAATCAACTTGTATCATTTGGTGGGAACTTAATACTGTTCCACTAGCTCATGATGTTCAGTATTTCAAAAATAAAACAACCATTATACTACATAACTGCACAGATTTGAACATGAGCATCGGGCGGAAAGCTGATGAGATCCTTCAGCTAAAATATAATCATAACTGTTCTATATTGCTACATAGAATGCCTGAGTGCTCAATAGGTCTGCACAGTTTAAGTAATAAATTATGCAAGTAAATGATCCAAACAAGTCCAGTGATGGATATCTTGGAGGAAAAAAGTGATCATTCGAAACCTAGAGAATTTGTGATTGAATTAAACACAAAAAGGAGAGATGTCATAAACTTGAAAAAGCACACCATTACACCCCTGACACCATTTTTCTTTTTAATTACAAGAAGACAGACGATATCTCACAGAGATTAAAAGGGAAAAGATGTCTCTCTTTTCCACAGTTCTCCTAATTTGCACATTTGACAGTAAATTTGTATTCACTGCTTTTATTTGAATAGCCAATTCTGGATATTTTTTTCATTTGGGGTGCTTTTCAAAAGATACTAAAAATTATATGAAACTTTAATTCAACTTCAAGTTAATTCAATATTAACTGTTTTGAAATATTAATTGTTCTAACAAGACATGCAGAGAGAAAAGTTAAATTCAGAAACACTTTATTTTTCTGCTGATCTGCTTACTTTCTCCTCTAACAATGCCAGACTTCCAGAATAGGACAATTACTAGATACTCTTAGAAGCTGCTTAAACCAAAGCAATGATGATGAAAATATTTAATAAACATGCTAGTTTCCAGAAAATAACCTATATGCACAGAATCACTTAACCAGATTTCCTTCTTAATCAAGAGAAATGGCAAGAAAGTCAACTGAAGCATTCTGAAAGATGTAACATTTTGTAAATCTTCTCCTAAGAGAAATGTTTTGACTTCTCCATTCAAACCATCTCCACAGGAGTACCAGATTAAATTACGCGCCCTACGCCAGGCGGTGACTGTGCTAGGTAGCTGGCTTCCTCAGTAAAGAGTCAGACATTCCCCCAAAAAGCAATTCAGAGTACAAAATCACTCCCTTTCTTCCTCTGTGGAGGATGTTGAAGTAACTCAAGATTGTGCAAGAGTACAGACTTTTGTCTAGATGCCCTGTTCTTTCTTTGCCCTGCTCTGACTTATTCCCAAACCACTGGGAAAACAACAAAAAAAGTAAACTGTGCTGAGAATACCCTGCTAACTCATCCCTCTGAGCTCACTGCTGGGAAATCACAACTAGCACCATAATTTACTTCTGGAAACTGTATTCAGATGTTTTAAGGTATAGCTAAAAATTACTGTGCTGAAATTTCACAGGGATGTTGCTGTACAGGAGAGGGAAGAGAAAAAGGAACGGAAGTGCATACGTATACTCTAGTATCCTTTGGACTCAAATCCAGTGACTCAGATCAGATATTAAACATCAGCTCAGATTACAAAACCACCATATAATTTAGACTAGCTGAAAATCTTCCCTAAGGGAAAAAGCATATAGTTCATCACAAATGTATATTTCTAAAAAAGAGTTTATGCAGCACATTATTTTGCCAGAGAATAGCTCAGTTAATTCAAACTGTAACAGAATACCCATTTTTGACCTTTTCAAAGCATTTTTGTACAGTTCATTTGTAAAGTCAGTCTTAAACACTTTTGTATCTAGGTGGAAACACGTCACTTGTATTGTCATACTACCTTAGCTGCTTGAGTAAGGCTTATGCCTTCCATCCCACCAACTGCAACTCCCTTACATCAGGCAGAAGTTACTGCTCAAGCCTATTATGAAGACCAAGTGTCTGAAGGGTTCTGCATACTTTTGACAGGTCTACACACCCTGCCCAGTAGCCATTCAAGTACTGTTGTGCTTACTGTACAACCTACCATGTTCATTCTCACACAAGAGCTTCAGCACAGAGCTAGCTGGTACACAGAAGATCTGGGCACTGCTCATAAATATGTATCCAGAGAGTAGTGTATACATCCATACATACACATATGTATAGTTTGACATGCCTACAGTGATACCAGTTACAGAGTGTACTTACTGACATACTGCGTTGTCAGCATAAACAATTGTCCCAAGTCTCTGCACTGCCATCCCCACAGCTAAAATGGAGTAAGAAAGCCCTGAAATATTTCAAGCTAATTCAGCTAGGTGAAGTACAGTGTTCAGCACCAAGAACTTGGATAACCCGTCTGAATTTGCATTGAAGAGATTGTGGAGGATTCATACAATCCTTTCTGCTGTGGCTGTCAGGCTGTGAGATCTGGTGGGCCTGCAGATGTATCTCGGCATTGCTCTGTAGATAGACAAGAGATCATCTATGGTGTAAAGCTCATCCCTGTCTTTCACTGGAAGTAGAAATGTAAGAACTGCACATAAATTTAAGTGAAATGTACCAGATACACTCTTATCCTCTAGACTATTCATATGAAGACACAAAACTTGACTGGAAATTTTAGCACAATTTCATAGCCAAGAGGCTATGCTCCATATGTATTATACGGTCCATCAACCTCCTCCTGGAGCACCAACTACTTTACCCAAGTTCATTTATTTCAGTAATCTTACCTGTAGCACCACGCCTCAAAGTTCACGAATGAGGCAGAGACTGGAGGTACAGACATGTAGCCATTAAACCCAGTGTATCATGAAACTATGGCCTTGGATAAATCAGAATACAATATTACTCTGTATAAACTTTAAAACATTGCTAGAGGTTTGATCCTCAGTGTTCTTGACACTGAGATATCTGCTGCTAGTTGCTGTCACTCGATTATCCTGATGAATTTCCCTTCAAGTACTGGATGCAGTTGCACTCAGTTTAGCCTTTTGATGTCAGATTACACAATCCATCTCTCTGAGAAGCTACTTTGTCACAGGATGGACAAATGTGAATTTAATTATTCTGTGAATAACCTGTAACATATGTTCATACTTACATATGTGAAAGCCTGCAAGCACATATTAATGGCAAGAAAAATGAGTAGCCCCTCCTGTCTTTAGGACTTCCAGAACATCAGAGGCACCAGCCCAGAGTTCCCCAATTATACATCTTCTCCCAAGGCTTTTTCACAACAAGAGACAGTAAAGACCAAAATAAGAACTTTTACATAAAAGAACAATTTAGCATTTGTCTGCCCAGGAAAGTAAATAAACGTGTAACCAGAAGAAAGAGTACAATGCCAAAAAACCTGACAAACAGCAAAGAAAAGATGTATTCCTTTGAAAAAGAAAGGAAAACTGCCAGGCCAAAAAAGCCACAATTGAAAAAGCCATTTATAGAATAATGTACTTGACAGAAGAAGTAGTACAATTATTTACTACTTCCTATCACAGTAGTTCTGCAGTTTCATTCCAAGTCTCTGCAATCGGTACCAATGCAGACACTATTCAATGAGTGTCACATCCATAGAAGACAGCTATATTTTAGCAATACTCCACAAAGCTTGATTTAAGTATTTATTTGGCGATTATTAAAAGCTAGTCTATATACCATGCAATAAGCAATTATACAAATTTAATTTTATTCAATTTTAAACTGGAAATCCTTTCTATACTGATGAAAATCCATGGAATATACAATGAATATGAATGAATATTCATTGTTCCACCCATCCAAGTCCAAATCCAATACAATCATTCCCATTACCAAGCCTGTGCAAGCGCAGTTTCCTACCATGTAAAATTGATTTCACTCACTGAAATGGTATCAAACCACCACAGAACAGGTACATCTCTCACACTGAGCCATTCTCATGTTATCAGGAAACGCAGGAATGCTCTGTTCCTCTCAAAGCATCGCATCACTTCAATTCATGATGCTATTTATTAATTTTGTCACAAAAGGGTTATCAACTTGAAAAGTGTAATTTATTTGTGTAAAACATATGTTCACTGACTTCAAATTCAAGAATTCCGTAAATGAAACATGGTAGCAGACTAAAAGTAGAACTAAAAAGAGCGCCCACCAGTCTGTAGGTAAGTAATTTCCCTGGATCCTGATGTTTTAACAGTTCTAGCCTGGTAAAACTGAGCAGGAAGTGGGGGTGAGAGACGTCTAAGACAGACTCAGTTGGTCTCCTTAAAGAACAAAGTAAAATTAAAACCAAAACAAACACAAAGCTTTGTGAATCTAGGTCTTATAAATAAACTATAGATACAACCAGTAGATCAGGAAAACAGGAAACAATTATTTTTAAAAACTGACACATTTTGCTGGAGTGAATTTAACCGTCCCTCAGTATACATTCAAATTTCCATCCTCCTGCTCCTTTTACCCTTCTGGTATTTCAATTAGGAATATTGTACGAGTTATAATCTCCCCTTAAAAAAAGACTGCATTTCCATAAAGATTTGCGGAGACTCTTTGGCTGAAATAAAACGTCAGAACATTTCTGCTTGCCTACAGTTTAACAGAGCTTTTTGCCTGATAATGTAATAAGCAATTAGCTACCAAAGATGTCCCTGAAACTAGCAGGAGTAGTAGAACTCTTAGGTCAGCTCAAAGGCAATGCCCTTTTCTTGCTGACAGTGCAAGGTATGTCCTTCAGGAGGAGGTGCCATTAGCAAAAACATTTCAATGCCACTGTATTTTGTGTAACAGTATTCCTAGATTCATTAGGAATTTCTTTTTTCAGCTTTTCTTCAATTCCCTGTCTTCGTAACACTTCAAAACACATAAAAACTTGTAGCTGAAAGGTAAAAATTAAGCCACACATTCATATATACTTCTCTGAGCAGAACTTGCAGCATTACCACAGTAACTGACACACTGCTAAAATGCCGTGCTGATTATGTTCTGTATATTGTTACAAATAACGCAGAGAATCAAATAACTATGAACATAATCTTTGAAGAAACTAGAGGTGTTAAGCCCTAAAGATTTCCTCCCCAGAAAACTTACCTGCTCTATTTTAAAATGTTTCCTTGTAACCTGAAAGTGCCCGGAATAAGAAAAAACTGCTCTTTGTCTGCATTCTGTTTGTACTGTTTGTCCATATTATATGCAGATGCTGCTCTTCAGCTTCAATAAATCCAAGCAAAAAAGTCAGGAGGGCTGTGTACCAAGATGTTGATGATACTGGCCTCTGTACTTACAAGATACATCACTTGTAATACTCAACACACTTTGGCTCTAAAACAAACCAGTTCTGTTGGCTGTCTTTTACAAACCAGAAAATAATAACATACAAACTGCTCAAAGTCTAGCAACTTGTTTAAAAAAATGCAATTTTTATATCCTGCTTCAGACTTTCTGCAGAAATATAATTTAGCCTAGAATTTCATGCCTGAACACTATGATAGAATTCTTATGCACCAACTGCTTTACTATTTATTTTTTTTTTAACAACACTTAAATCATTTTAGGTAAACATTTAAGCTGGATAAATCAAGAAACAGATTACTTCATCATTTTAGTTAAAAAAAAAAAAAAAGTCAGATTGGTATCTAGTTACTCTCGTCTGGACAAATGCCCTTCCACAACTGTGTGAGTCAGATGAATTAATTTATACGGAAAGGTTATTAACAGAAGATGCCTGCATTTATGATGCAGCAAGAACATCAGTAGGACACTTAGACATACTCTACGCCACCCAAAGTCCCTGTCTGTTTAATGGTGAACCTCTGCAGCGCAACTGCTGGAGCTGTCAGAGATGAGGACCACAGCTCTGCAGAAACACAGCCCACTTCAGGGAACGGGCTAAAAGCATGGAGACACCCACTAAATCTCAAAGAGAACTAGAAGGGGAAAAGGAAATGGATAGAAAAAGCCTTCCCTATTTAACAGTTTACTGATTTACAGTTTACAATAGTTCATCACACTCAAGAGAAGGGAAAAATAGAAAATGATACTCCTGAGGTAACTCACATACAGCATCATCACCTGCAAGCACATCCAATATGCAGTTGTCTGTTGTCTGGTCTGTGCCCCCTATATAAGAAAATTATTTCAGCTAGAATGCAGACCACTAGGGAGTCAGGGATATCAAAGCTATCACCGCTCATGCTTCCTTGCCTCATGAGTATATGTTACAACTCATTATTTAGTTCAGTGATCACATACTGCAACTTTTTTCCTTGCAGGGTTACTGCTGCATTTGCTGCTTTCCTCAGTTTCTGCACTAAATGAAGCAGAAATCCTTCAGAATCCAAATGAACAATTAATGAAAAGACAACAATACAAAGTGGGGTATAAAAAGATTAGGCCTATTATGAATTAATACTTTTACTATTAAATATGCATAAGTTTTTAATAAATAGAGCTAAAAATAGAGACATGTATCACAATTTCTCCAGGCTGTACAATTTTCATTCATCTTCATCCTGCAAAGAAATGGTCTGTTGCTAAAAGGACTCTCACTGTGTGTTTTTACATTGTTGTCAGTGGCCCTCATTCATTGCTGCACAAAAAAAGCACCTTTGGGATCCAGGCATAAAGGATTCTGAAAACTTCCATCCTCTGTCATAAGGTTTGAAGGAATCTTCAGCAAACCATATGGATTCTCATAGCTCGCTCACCCATTTTACTGACAGACCCATGTCTCTCAGCAGCCTAGTCCCCATCACCAATTTGTGTGTTTAGAAAGAATCCATTTGAAAAAAGATTCCTGCATCAGAGAACAAACAGCAGCAGATGTAACCACTAGACTTCAATAAAAGTGAAATATATATTTTAATTTTTACTTTTTAATCTTAACACTTCATTTTTAAAATACACATATTCTTATTCCTTCATCATCCCACCAAGGAAGGAAGTCTAAAATTAAGCCAAATGCAACAAACCCAAATATTCTGTTCGGATTTTAGCATTCATTTCTAACGTCACGTCATGCTACAGATATAAATGAACAAAAGATTCTAATAAAGACTGCACTCATTCTGGCTGAGAGTGAGGGCATTCTGGAACACAGCACAGTTCTATATAAATCCACCCCAGGGCGTAGGTGCTACAGCACCAGGAAACGGAAGAAGATTGAAATCAGTGTTTATAAATACAGCAAAGAAATTCTAGCACACATACCATCAAATATATAAACAGAAGACAATCTCATCTGGAGGCCTAAATTTCCTACACTTATTTATGTTGAGGATTTTTTTTATTATTTTTATGAGATTTTGTCTTGTGTAGTCATGTTTTTAAAACGACCTTGGTGTATTTAAATCAAAGCACACATACTGAGTTAGCAGTTGCTAATGCTGTATGGAAACAAATCCAAAGAAATCGTAGCACACTGCATTCTAGTATCATCTCAAATTACTCTGAAATCTGTATTATAAAAATAATTTTGGTTTGATTTTGAATTTTCTCTATTTCTCAATGTCTAACAACAAAAAGTAATTTAATCCACATCAGAGGTATTCCTAACTAAAAAGCACACACAGACACAAAAAACCCCCACTCACCACTTTACAGCAGAGCTAACATTCAGCTTTTTATGGATAAATCTGCAGTTTTAAATAACGGGTTATCAAAACAAAAACATTTGTATCACCTATTACCATTTTCATCTTCTTTCTGGGGTTCAGTACAAAAGGTGTGATAATATGACAGGGATATTCACTGGAATCTCCTTGGCTTAGTCTTTGTGAAGACAATTTAAAAGTTGAGGTTTCCATAAATGTACAACTACTAATTCAGAGTAAAACTGACATGACTTCCTGGAAGCTCAAAATAATACAGGCAAAGCACACTTTTCATCCCCCCTAGGGCTTCATCCTAGTAAACACTCAAGATTTATGTTTGGTTTTCCTGTGACACATGATAAGTTTCAGTGATCAGAGGCACAGATTTTTTCAGATGTTTCAGAAACAGTCTTACCACAGCTGTAGAAATACATAGAACCAAAAAAAAACCCACAATACAATTTCATTATTTTGGTGCCTTTACTATTCACACATGCGTTTTGGGCTTCAAACAAACATCCCTCCTCCAACTAACCAGGATCCAGGCTTTTGGGAGGGGGGCAGGCAGGGGCAAGGGGAGGTGGTGGGTTTGGGGTTGTTTTTTTTTGTTGTTGTTTTATTTTTTTAATTACAAAGCTTGGGATTTTTCATCTGTTACATTATTAGGCCCATCTGTTCATTTTTCTGTCCTCATCCAGAATATGTTTTCTCTCAATATATGATTTCTCTACAAAGGCAGGATGAGATTCTCTCCCAACCCTCCTATCACCCTTAAGCCCTTCCAAGTGCCTCAAAAGGAGTCTTTTGCAGCATGATCCACCAACAACCTATTTCCTCCAACACAGTCCAGCCTTAAAAATCCAGTTTGTCCTAGAGCAGCCATCTCTCTGTCTCTGTGCACTCTCTGAATACCAAGTTTTAACAATACATTTATTAACCTTGCACCAAGTACAAGAACTCCTCCTAACCCTACCCTCTGGGCACTAGCTTGCAGGGTTGGCCACAACAGCAGGAAAGGTGACCAACCATACATTCAAGTCAAAGATTGTAGTGTGGCATCCATTTCCAAAAGGTGAAAGATACCAACAGCTCTATGTAGACATATCATGTAAGAGAAGCATTCACCACTGGTAAATACAGGGAAAGTTTTCTTAAGGCTCAGTAGGGCACTCTCCTCACAGTTCCCCTGTTTCCCATCAGTAACTGAGAACAGCGTAACAAAATAATAGTTATATTGCTCTACTCCTCTGAAAAATGTTCCAGTATTTTGTGTCTTCTGACATCATAAAAATGAATGGGAGAAGATACAGCTAGATAATACTTGTGAAAATCAGGGGATCAACTAACAGGGACATCAACAGGGGATCAACTAACAGGGACATCAACAGGGGATCAACTAACAGGGACATCAACTAACTTTAGCTAATAATTTGGGTAATGATGACGACAGCTACAACATGATGACAACAGATGAAGAAGTATCTTCCTTTCTGGGTACCATTTTGCAGATCATGGGCAGAACCTGGCACCAGAGAGTGGTAAAGTCAGATTCATCTAAGAGGTTTCCATTAGGCATTAATAAATTCTATTTATTCATTTATTTTAAAGCATGACAGGAATTTGGGGACAGAGTACTCTCTTCCCCTCAAAAAAAAAAAAAAAAAAGAAACAAAAAGCAACTGGTGGCCAGATGCCCAACTCACACTGGGACTGTATGGTGGGGGAGCAACCATTTTATTATCATTCAGTATTGCTTGTGCAAATATCCTGCCTCTTAATATCCAAAGAATGGTATGAAATGCTTTGGTTCAACCTAGAAAAAAACCTGACTGAAAGCAGCTACATACAACTTGATCAAAATCCGATGACATAAAAAAGGAAGAAAA
>NW_020799107.1:1116212-1155334 GCF_003259725.1 Athene cunicularia | reverse complement strand
GGGGGGGGAAACGGGACACACATGACACGGGACGAACGACGACACACAACCCTACCCCAGTTGGCTAGTTTTCTTCCTGTCAGTGGAAATGTCCCTGCATTACCCCACATTCAGAAGTTAACTTCACAGGGTGACCTTCCCAAAAAGTAAGATGCAATGCAGCTTTCTGGTTAGATAATGCCACTGCCTCTGTGTCAGGCCTCCTCTCGTGCCAAAATGTCACAGCCAACCTCTGCTGTAGGTTATTACTAAGCAGAATTAAAGAGAAATCACTAGAATCAAATACCTGCAAACTGATTGAACTTCACAGTTTGCCAAAAGCATGCCATCTTTATTTAAAAACCTATGAATGAAGTCTCCTATCAACACTGCTGGTTAGCTGGCAGTTTTCTATGTAGTTTGAGACAGATGTATTTTTTTTAATCATTTGTCTGATAAATTATGTCACCATATGATTACAGTCAAATTACTAATTATTACAACTAAACTGTTTTCTCCCTATGATGTAATTACAGTAGCTCAATAATAAAAAGTGTCAGGTTTAAGCAACCACCCTTCCATCAGGTTCCAGAGCAGCAAGTTTAAGCTGTGTTTCCTAAACAGCAGTAGCAGCCCAATCAAGAAGAGGATGTTGTTGTAGTTCACTAACAATTCTACCACACTCTGTAATGTATACACAAACCTCAGATTAAAATACAAACAAATCTTACAGCTGCCAACATCAAAAACTCGGGAAGGATGCTGGAACTGCAAAAGAATACCAGTTATTGGACCAAAGTAGTGATAAAACAGAAAAACACATTAAAATAATGCTTCTAGAACCCAGAAGCTAAACACTTCAGAAATTCACAAACACCATCAGAAGCAGCAGTTAGCTATTCTTGTCATCACCACCACATCCAGGGACAGCACAGGCCTGCTGCTGAAGTGCCTTAGCTTTACAGACACTGAGGAATCGGATCACTCACTCATTCAAAAAGCATCACTGGTAGCCTTTGTAACACCCTGCAAGCCTCAAATACATACCAGTGATGACAACTGCAGGTGGGAAAGCAAGAGACTGCTGAAAATGGCTCAGCAAGCCTCCTGTACTTACATAACATAGACTATGTTAATTAACTTCAAATATCCCTACTAGACATGGCAAAAGTTTTCAATCCAAGTGTAATAACACCGAGTTACCAGGTTGTGATCAGTAGAAGAAATTCACTGGAAATTCAGAGATTTCCACTAGTACTGACTGTGGGAAACAAAGCAGACTATTTTTAAAGTCACCAACACAAATACAATTACTTTAAATCCATTTTTTCTTGGTCACAGAGGAACACATACAGCAGAGTTGCTGACATCCCATCAGATGCTATATTTTGTTGAGAACAAAAATAGAGCTTCAATTATAAAACATGCTATTCTCAAACACACTCATTCTCTAATAATTCTTCTTATCAGCAAGAAAAAATTGCTTTAGAATTGCATCCAACCTAACACAGAGGTAAAAGTAGTTCCTGCTGCAGCTGACCAGAAGTCATGAACAACTCTGAGCAGATATAAACATGACATACAGTCATGCCAAACATCTTCCATGAAAATAACTTTTTGAAACCTATTATTTTGCTTCCTGGCATTTTCTAGAAAATTAGCACCAAAAGTACTGGGTTAGCAAAAGCAATCTGTACTGCAGTGGATTGGCAGCATAAATTTGGATCATCACTGTAATTGTGTGTCTTCCTTAATACTTTACCTCAGAGCTAGAGTTGCTGAAACAAATGGTAATAAAAGACTTAGCAAAGGTACGAGTGCCAGAGCACACTTGTGGCATTTAAGAGTTAAGGTATGCAAACTGATCCTTCTGATGCAAGTGAAAAACTTAGGATAATATGCTAACCTTCAAAGCAAATTGGCAAATACTTATTTTATTATAAATAAAGACAAAGGTTCAGCAGAAGTAACAATTAGCAGTTTCAAAACTGGAGTACTGCATGGCCACAAAAGACGAAGCATTAGAAGTTTCTTTCTTCGCTATGAATTTCAGCGACACATCTAACCTCTCGGGTCCTGAACTACATCCAGCAGCAGCCAGAGCCTGCAGGTGCCTGTGCATGGCAAGACAAGCTGTACTCAGTCTGGAATCATCCTCATCACTCGCAGAGTGCGGGACATCAACGCGAGGGAAACCTGGTGCTGATCTACTAGAGAGTTCGGCTCTGACCAAGCAGATGTACAGGGAGCACAAGTTACACAAAAGGAAATCGATAGGCTTTTAAAATGTGTTAATAGTACACTTAGCGGTTGGACAGACCATTTTGCAGAGGGAAACACATGGTAATTAAAAGATCAGCAAATAATACCACAGATCCATCAGGGAACTTTCTAGAGGCTCAGGAAATTAAATCATTCCCATTATATGTCATGTCACCACCCTTTCAGCGCTAACCAGAACCTGAAATTTTTTTCATTTCACTCTTCAAATAGTTCCACTTGCTCTCTTGTGTGCCCAGAAGATGCAGGGGGTCTCCTGGCCCTGGTGGCTGAAAGGACCTGGGTTTCATGCCCTAACACCACATGCAGAAAAGCTTATGAAGGCTCACAGTGCATTATGCACATCACAATTTATCCAGTATCCAGCTATAAACACACTAAGAAATGCATGGTGGGCTTTTTGTTGGTTGGTTTGGGTTTGGTTTTGGTTTTTGTTTTTTACATCAGGCAAGACTACTGGAAATTCTTTTAAGCCACCAGGACAGCACCTTCTGCTACCTACTGGCTACTGACATGATTCCATTAAGAATGCATGACACAATAGGCACTCAAATTTCTGGAGTTTATAGAATACCGCAGAGGATGTCAAAAGGTGTCATAAGGCCAGGTAACAGAAATAAAGTGATTTAAGCATATGAGAAAAAGCGTATGTTCAGAAAAACAATTCCTGAAAAATATACGACTCCTTAATTCTAAGAAGTATAATTTGGGATACTGTCTACACTTAATGAGTTATAACCAAACAGATCCAAATATAACATGAGCTTTTATAGATGTCTTACAACCTACATACAGACTGAGGAACCTTTTCTGTGTTAAGACACAAATACGTCTTCCAGTTGTATTTGGGGAGGCACAGAGTAAAATGCTGTTTAACATTATCCAGTAACAGTGTGGACAGTGAGACATCATCCCTGTAGTTCCAACTGCAGCCAGAGGATATTTCCCCTCAACATTCTGTGGGTACACTCAAGCACACACACAAACATGTGCTGACCGGGTGAAGGCTAACTCAATTCCTGCTGAAATTAACGGGAGACTCTGCCACGTGAGAGAGCTTGGGATCAGGACCAGATTGAAAGGCTGATTCAGCACTGGGGTAAAGCCTGAAACACAATGTGCCTTAGGTCTTTCAAATAACATTAGCATGACAGAAAGCTCTAACAAAATTGAGATCTCATTTTTCTTAATCATAGATCAAAACAAGCCCAGCAATACATTTAGTGTAGCAAATCTTATTTTACTCACTTCAAACTTTCAATTTGAAGATGTCATTTCCTATAAGAGCTGCTAAGCCTAATATCATAACAGACATAAAAGCCATAGCTGAGGTGGACATTTCTCCTTATCTAGAATCCATAATGACCCCATTATTAATAGGCATGGTTCAGGTATGACTAAACTCCTCTATTATTAATAGATCAACAATAGAATGCTCAGCTTCACACCATCAACCATTTCATGGGCATTCAACAGTTGCTCTGAGGGGTTTGGTTTTGCAGTTTGTTTTTTTTTAAAGCATTACCATTTCCAATTACTCAACACAATGGTATAGACATCCTGCATTTTGTAACATGCAATTATTTTTGTTAAGGAAGAAAACAGAAGTTGGTAGGATACTGGAAACACAAATTTTATTTTACATCTATTATCAACAGCACATGGGAATAATAGGGTTTTTTTCTAAGAGAATTCAATAGGGATCAGGAAGGGTAGAAAAATGGAGTGGTAAAGAGGCAGGAACTGGTCAGAGGCAATCTGAATGTGCACAATTAAATTGCTGAAGTATTAAGAGTCCCAGGAGTAAATCCCTCATCTTAACGCTACTGCCTTAAATAAATATGAAAACCACAGAAATGACTGGTACTTTTAAAGCAAAATTTTCATTACTTTCTGGGTTTGAGGTGCTTCCTCCCCCATTTGCTTCAAGATTCCTTATCAGAATGTGTCAACATCATCTTAACCATCCCTGAAACACTTATGATATGCTAAGAAAAAGGGTTTAAACCCTCTCAACACATTCAACTGAGAATTGCTATATAAAGCTCCCCTCACTTCTTCACAGCATCCCTGACAGCTTCTCTAATTGGTACCTGATAGGTGTTTGTACTGTATGGCCATTAACTATGTGAATATTTAAAATTACTTTCAAAATATTTATGAAAAAAAAGGCTGAAGAGTATTGTCAGGCTTCAAATTGTTGATCTTGTTTCCAGTGACTTATTTTTAAAACATATCACTAGGATCTAAGATTTGAAAAACTGAATAACAAAACACTGCTCAAGCCACGCTGCCAGCAAGTTATCCAGAGCCATGTTTTATTTGAGAAAAAATGTCACCCTCCAATAAACAGAGGATTTTATTAGCAAACTGTTTGTTAATCCATATAATTTTGTATGCAGTCATTGATAAAATTACCTTGAAATGCATAATTAGATATTTAGAGAAGCAGAGTATTCCTAATGATTTAGTAAATACAGTACATTTACAAAAGTAGGTTTAGAAATTAAAAGTTAACAAGCTATTAATAGGATGAGACAGCTTGTGACTCATTGTCTAACAAAGGAAGCATGTCAAGGCACGAAAAAAAAAATAATTGGTAGACTTCAAGTATGAGATTTTATAGCTATACGCACAAACAATCTATTTTAGTTATTAAACATAGCAGGGTGATGTGTTCACCAAGGGGACAAAATCAACCAAGAGAAGTGAGTATGCCAACCTGGAAAACATGACGAACGCTCAGTAAAAAACAGCCATGTCAGAAGGTAAGACATTTACTAAAAAACAAAGGAAAGAGGGGAAAGCTCTCTTGCACGTGATAATAGAAAGATCTCTTTGCTAAAACATTTTCATTACGTTTTTGCTACCACTTCTTGTGTTTTCCTGAGATTTTTATTCTCAGAAATCTTTGCAGATTTCATTTGATCTGGTCCCACGTCTACAAAGCAGAAACAGTAAGAGAAGAAAATGTCCATGTTTTGATTGTCAAGCTGTAGTCTGAAAAAAAGCACAAACCTTGCCATCTGCCCTTACTTTCACCATTCTCTTTTGCCTCATGGAAAATTTTAATCTGTGTCTTGCAGAATGCAGTACAATAGTTTGAAACTAAGCATTTGAAGAGTGAGGGTCTTTCAGCAATTACTCTAAAATTTCAACAACGCCAAAATTCTCTTTGAATTAAATACTTAAACTGCACTGCTCTCAAATATCATGGTGCTTTTGATAAAGCCCAATTTACTAGGATTATCCCACTCATTTTAGAACAGTTTCTTGCCAACTGACAACTTCTCTATCCGTTCTTTTGAGAAAAGCTTAAACTAAAGTAAGGGGCTGATGTTCCAGCATCTCTGTTGGACAAGGAACTGGTTCTAGCCTGACCACACATGTATTTTGCGCCAACTCCCACTCTCACATTACATTTATGAGCTTAGATTATACAACTACAGTCACTAACCACATTCACAATTTGATATGCTTCTGGCACTCCCATTATTTCTTTCTCTTTCTAAAGATAACATTCTCAACTTCTTTTATACACTTTTTAGGAACGGTATTTTTCCATGCCTCTAATTACCAAAAGTTATTGCAGTGATCAATCGCATGTTTCTGAAGTCCTTTGATGCCCTATAAAAGGAATGTCTAAGTTTGAGGCTAATCACACAACCCTTTAAGCACTCAAAGATATCATATCTCACTGCAGTGAAATAAGGAAAATACATTTTATCATAGCTCAGTCTCTTACATATATTATCCTTTCACATACGAAGAAAAGTGTGCCATCTTATTTCTCCCAAAGAATTCATTTTGACAAAGTTACTTGTGATGTTAGTATGATAGACCAGTTCACTACCAGCAAAACTGGCCAAAGTAACCCAAAACTAGTCCAAATTGCTTAATTTGGAAAGGCTGCCAAACTCTCCACAGTAAGTGGCTGAGATTCTCTATTTTCATCTCAAAATATTTATCAGTTATTCCCCAACAATAACTACATTTTTTTAAAGCTGTAGTGAATATTTTTAAAGCACTGTATTAATTCATATGCAAAATGTCTTTCATTCTGAGCAGACTCTTACTTTTTGACGAACAGAAATATAAAAGATTAGTCAAAAAAAAAAAGCCCTATGTGGAGTATCAGCACTCTCTGTCTCCCGCCCAGACTGTCTCCACTTTCCTTTCTTCAGATATACTTTTGGGCAGATTATTTTCTGCCAGAACAGATATTGAATGGAAAACCCTTTTCAGCACTGCTCTCTAGGTGCAGTGGTACCAGCTTTTAGTCAGCTTCTCAGAGAAGGGGTAGAGCATCCCTCTGCTCTTTTCTTTTTTACTCCCTCGATTGAACTCAACCAGACGCACCATCACCTGACTGCCACCTTTCTCAAAAAGGAACCTCAAGTCCCACAAGGGACCTCAGTGCTGCTGCCTCACAGCTGACCACCACTTTCAGAGAATTTTTCTTCTGTTCCACACCTAAACTATAACAGAGGCTTACAGTCACACAATGGGGTTGCAACTAAACATGCCAAATGGCAGATTAAAATAACATTTTGTTGCCAAGGTGAAGCAGTTTTAAACAGCGGAACTGTTTTTAATAAACCTTCGACATCTTTATGCTGTAATTTTTTGTTTATAACTTTTCTTCATATTACAGCCTGGCTCTGCCACCTTTGTCTACTACTGGCACACAGAGTTACCAAAGCACATTTCTGTGGTTCTCCCAACAGAGTCTGCTAACACAATCCAACTGGGCAAAGCAGAACTGGTACCTCTAAATGCAATTGATAAAAAACCTGTCCAGTACAAACCAGGACTCAATACAAATACAACACCTTGAAATATTACTAGTGCATACAGCTCTGAATTCCTGGCATTTTATGTTTATGAAAAAGCTTTATAAAGCCGATCTATACTCTCTCAACATCATTTTGGAGTAGTATGAAGAAACAGAATCTAAAGCATGAATTTTAACCACGCATAATGCACCTCACCACATCTCATCACCATCTCTGGGAAAATAATAATAATAATTTGCTGCTTTCTTTCATGCTGACACTACGATTGCAAAGAAAGATTGTGGTTAAATGTATACAGCCAGCTCCAATGACTTTCATTGCTATTTTTTATTAGTGGTAAAAAAACTTCCCAGCAATCTTCTTCCTTTCAGAATTAAAACCACGATGATTAGACGTGAGGTTTTTCTCCTCACAAAATCTCTAGTGATAATTCATACTTAGTGTTCCTCAGAGACATGGGAAATGAGCAAAAGACATAACCACAAATAGATAAAGCAAGAACTCCAGTCTGGAAGAACATCAGTACGTTTCCTCCCTTTAAAATCATTTATCAAACTGGTGATTCCACGCTAGCACTCCTGAGTGAAGCTGAATGTATACATGTCTTTTCAGCTGAAAGATTGTGTCTAAATGCCACCAGTTCCTTCCACTTCTTTCTTTTCTCACTTAAGAATAGCTATTCTGGTCTGGCTTTCTGTAAATGAGAAAAATAAACAAATAAACTTTCACACGGCTTTGGGGTCATAAGTACCAAAGCTGTAGCTACAGGAAAAAACAACTGAGAAATCTGCTTTCCAAGTATTGCAAGGAGAGGAGAGGAAAAAAAAAAAAAGGATTATAACGTTGCTCTCCACATCTCTCCAAAGGATATAAGACCATTATGTCAGGCTACCAGCTCCCAGCTCCAGGAAGAAGGAAAACACATTCTGTAAAGTCACCATCAGAGAGACAGCTTTACTCTGCTCCATTTGAAGTTCCTCTGCTATCCAGGACCCAATGCTTCTACAGTTCAGAGCTAGGGGTCTACAATTATATTTTATAAATTATCAAATTTAAGATCCTAACTTTACGTTCAGTCTCTAGAAAGACAGCCCAACTCACTACAACTGCAATCAGGAGCTGCAGAAAGAACTGTCTCTCCTGAAGCACCACTCAAATGCAAACTGGATTTACTTTTGATTTTGAAAATAGTTAATAGAAAGAAAGAAAGAAAGAAAGAAAGAAAGAAAGAAAGAAAGAAAGAAAGAAAGAAAAAGAAAGAAAGAAAGAAAGAAAGAAAGAAAGAAAGAAAGAAAGAAAGAAAGAAAGAAAGAAAGAAAGAAAGAAAGAAAGAAAGAAGAAAAAATAGGATTATTCAGGAATTTAAAAGAAAGAAAAATTAAGAGACACCCATCTAAGTATTTAAGGTGGCTTTTGTTTCCTTTTTAAGCCAAAAATTTCAGAACACAAGGGAGTTATATATAAGCATTCTTTGGGAAAAATAATGTCCTGGAATTTTTATTTTGGCATCCTAAAAAATGTCAGCTACATAACACAATAATTTAACTGAAATTGACTCTAAGTAAACCATAAAACTAACAGGGAGTATAACAGATTGAAGTACCACTTCGATTTGTTAGCAGAAGCCTGCAGAATTTAGTTAGTCTCATGCTAAACACCACCTGACAAAAATACCAGTCTAAACCGGAAAAAAAATTAAATTCAAACCTTAGCTACTTTTACTATGCTACTCACTGTATCTGTGTGATTATCCTTCAGAAACACTCAAATAATTTAGTGAAATTACTGTAACACTTTTTTTTTTCTCTTTTAAAAACCTGAAAATTATGCAGGCACAGTATTCTCAAGGAGTAAATTAATTAATTTACCTCTGATAAACTACTTCTTAGAAAGAAATATTTTTTTTATAACCTCCTCAAAATATTTATTGTGAATTCACAGAGCTCTTTTCAATGTCATTAAAATCATGCTATATTGTATCTGGGATTTAAGAGGATTCCTTTCTGCTTTTGGTAAACGCATAATCTAATGAACTTGATCTCTGTAATCTAAGAGAGCTGAACCTCAGCAGCAAGAAGAAATCAACAATAATTTAATTTTATCCTGAATCAAGGAATCTATGGGTGGTAAGAGCGAGCAGCATTATTTATAGCAGTCCTTTGCCTCTTATCTCAAATGTCTTCTTTTGCCTTAGTCCCTTTTCAGTAATGAATCTGACTTTATAGAATATTAATTTCCTAAAACTATTTAAGGAGGACAGGAGAAAGACGAAGGCATTAAAATACTTACCAATTCATTCATTCATCACTGACTGGCATTGGAAATCAAGTGTATCAACACAGTTGATCTTTTTCTTTAGGTCACTCTGTTGGGTTTGTGTGTGTAGCGGTGCTTTTGGTAGTGGGGTAGGGGGCTACAGTGGTGGCCCCTGTGAGAAGGTTCTCAAAGCTCCCCTCAGCTCCAAGTCAGACCTGCCTTTTCACCAAGGCTGAGCCAATTAGCGATGGTGGCCACATCTTTGTGATAACGTCTTTAAGAACGGGAATCTGGGAGGAGGAGTGGGAGTTGTGAGGATGAGTTGTGAGGGAGACACCTCTGTAACACTGAGGTGAGTGGAGAAGGAGAAGGGAGGAGACGTGCTGGAGCAGAGACTCCCCGGCAGCCGATGGTGAGGGCAGGGCCGCCCTGCTGCTGCCCATGGAGGTCCACAGTGGAGCAGATGCTGACCTGCAGCCTGTGAAGAACCCCACGCCGGAGCAGGTGACTGTGCCCAAAGAAGGACGGGACTCTGTGGGAAGCCCCCGCTGTGGCAGTTCAGTGCTGGGAGGATGCAACATGTGGGGAGGGACCCACGCTGCAGCAGCTCGGGAAGAGGTGCAGCCCATGGGAAGGACTCACATCAGAGAAGCTTCATGGAGAACTGACTCCCGTGAGAGGGACGCCACACTGGAGCAGGCAAAAAATGCAAGTAGACCTCCCTCTGAGAAGGAAGGAGCAGTGGACTGACCACTGTTAAGGTGGTGGTGGTGTTAGTGTTTGAATTAAACTGATGTTCTTTTTCTTCCCCTAACAAGTCTGTCATTTGCCCCTGACCGTAATGGGTGAGTCATCCCTCCTGAAATTTCCTTATCTCAATTCCCGAGCCTTTTTCTTTATTTTCTCCTTCCCTTTCCTGAGGGGGGAAGGGGTGAGTGAAGAGCTGCATGGTGCTCAGCTTCCCTCTGGGCTCAAACCACAAGATTCACTTACACCATCATCCATTACTGAGTTAGAACGTACATCTATTAGTTTCAAACAGAACACAAAAATAGCGTATCATGTAAACAGGCATAATATATGATTACATAAATGCTAGAATGAAAGCAGTTTTGCTATTGCCTATGCTGTCCCTCTGGACATTCACAGTGTGTATCAGGTGTTTTCCAAAAATCACATACAGTCAGAGCACCTGTTCATAAAGATGTTTACTCTGAAGGGACTATGATCCACTGGTGGAATGTGTAAAAAACCACATGGGAGTTATTGGTTGCTGCAGATACTTTCCAGAGCCTCCTGACAGCAGCAAAACTCACCAGAATTCTATTAAAGTAATGCTGGTGCTACTGGAGGAAACTACCTGCAACAGGAAATTAAGGTCCTAGACCAGAAAATTGTGTAAAAAAGCATTACCAGAAACCTCCTACTCTTCAGCAGCACTGGAATACTGAAAACTGCAAAGTTAGTAATACCTAGGAATCAAGCATGTGCTACAGATAAGACAGCTCATACATCACAATGTTATACAAACAATAAAGGCCACAAGCTAGGTTTTTCACAGTATATTGATTAGAATCCCTTTAGGCACCTCCCTCCCAGCACTTGTGCCTAACAACTCTTAGTCACTGACTGAAGGAAACTACTGCAGTCCTAAGCAAAGACATAAAATCTTTGGGTTTCCATTGTTGTTCCAAGATACTGCAGTAACAAATCTCTGGTTTTTTCATTCCATATTTGGGCTAACAAGTATGGTAACACCTTCATTAGTTATTTTCTGATAAACGTTTTAAAATGAGAATTACAGTACTGTTTACTGCATGTTGTTTACATCTATACATACTATGACAACAAGTTGCCTGAAAACCTACCTTCAAAGAGCTCAACTCAATTACTGTATTTTTTTTACATCATTGTACAGTTAAGACCAAAATGTTGAATAGGCTATCAAATCTAGGCTAAAACACTATTTCTACAGTTCAGTAAATGCTATTTATGCTCATGCTAGCCAGTCAAATCATGCTAGATTGCAAAGGATGGATGCTCTCTGTAATCAGAATTAATTTCACACAGTAATGTATCTCAGCTCATACTAAGATACCAAGATAATAAGTATACAATGAAATTTGTTTTCACAACAGGTTAGTAGAATAAATGATACAGTGAGGTTATACAATGCATTTTTGAAAAATTAATACAAACTTCCAGCACAAGGATATCAACAAGTCACAAGTACAACAGCAAACCAACAAAGAATGAAAGATTGCTTTGAGAAAGCTGCAGATTTCAAGAGGTTTCTGATAGGATTTGTCACAGATACTAAAACCCAGATGTGTTTAAACTCCATAAAAATTACATATTCCAATTTCCTTATAAGAAGCTTTTCTCGTAAGATGGTTTTCTAACTCCTTTCAGGGCCCTGTACATCACTGTATGAGCCCCCACTTCTCTCTCCTGCAGTACCCTGCACTCTGGGCTGCCAGAGGCCATCCCTTCCCCTAACCTTGGCTGCTGAACTACGCAGCATCAGGCGCATTCAGGAGGGAATGTTTGACTCCAGCATCCTTTACTCTCTATTTATAGTCACACTTCTAAAAGGTATTTCCTGAGCATAGAAAAAAGGATCAGCGTGACCTTAAATTTGTTTTATGCATGGATATCTACTGCAACAAGCAGAAAGCCATCCTTACTCAACATTTAACTCAACTCTTAAATTATGTAGCTTTTGCTGCTGTGGATAGTAAATCATTCATAAGTTTGCCATTAGGGAATTGGAAATGAATTATTAGCTACAGTGTGCTCTGATACATCGTAACAACGTGTGAGTAAAACTGCTATGAAAATAGTCATATAATAGTTTTTCTATTTAAATACTATACACTGAGTGATTAGTCCAGAGAAGACCTAGTCCCCTTGTAACCCAGGCAACGGGAGCTACCATGCAGCTCGATTCTAGTATGTCTCACTGCTGGATTTTAAGTTTTTCTGTTGTAAAACAGAAAGGATGTCATACACACACACTCTTACATATTATATATAATCACAAAAAAAATGTGTGTGTATATACATGTAAGTATATGAATGGAAATTACCAATGTTGAAGTTACAGCTTTTTAAATCTCCAATTCAAAAGCTTAAATAAAACACTAAGACGTTTTGCATTTACAAGTAGAGGCCCTTGCTCCAGTGAAGCTCATCTACCAAACAGACATGAATCCATGTTTATTAAAGCAGTTATGATCTTAAACTATACAATCCTTATGCAGCACTGGACAAAACTCATGCCATATGATCAAATTCAGTGGGACATAGGTACAGACTCCTAGATATTTTATATAAATAAAACTCACTAGCACATGGATGAAGGAAGGAGCTCATAGCAGCAATCTGTTAGAGTTGAGCCTCCAGAAATATTTAATAGTGTTTAGGAGAATCTTTCATATAACTTTCTGTTACTTCTCCCACACAAAGACTATTTTTTAGGCTCATAAATACATTTGTGAAGAACAAAGCGTTTGTTCCTTTTGAAGAGGGATATGGCTTCACACTAAATTACCCATATGTTTATCAGATTTGATATATCATGTCTATTTTTCCAGGATTAAATAGAAAACCACTTTCAGTGAATGACTAATACATAAATACTTTTGATAGCTGCTACTTCTCTCTTCTAATGTTATTTTTTAGGAAGTTTTACTGGCGTAGTGGAAATTATATCAAAATAGTCCTTATCACTCTTCATTTCTGTAGAACATGCTCACTTCAACTTTTACCACATGCTAATAATTATTCTGTGGAAGGCCTCCACAAAATGATGTTGCATCATCTATCTGATCTATTCATTTATGAAGACTGCAACGCTGTAATATTCTGGAGACACTTACAGACATTTACTACCAGTGAGTCATCACAGCATCTGCATTCATTGGTATTTATAACAATGGCAATGCACAAAAACCCCACATGAAAACAGACAGATATCATGGACAGATCACCATTATGGAAGAAAAAGAAGATCCTCAAAATTACAGACATCCCTTGAACATGTATTACTGGAGCAAAATACAATATAATACAAAAATAATCTGTTTCCATTAAGTCACAAAAATATGTTGGAATGAGAGATGTCTGAATAAAATGAATTTAATAGAAAATGTTCAAAATCGAAAGGTGAAACTGAGGAACTCTGCTGACAAGCAAGAAAACCTGCTAACACAATAGTTACATGCTAATAGCAATGCAATATAGTAACAATTTTTAACCTTGAATAGTATTATTTAATGTATTATATTCTAGAGTTCATCTCCTCCTTAATTTCCTGTAGGTTTTTCTCTTTGTGCTTCTTTTGATGATACTTTTCTAAGTCCTCTAACAGCATGAAACACTACAGAATTATAAAATTATTACTATGATTCTATGTCAGGTTTATTTTCCTTCACATATTAAAAATCCAAATCTATAAAGATCAACTATTATACTCGCCAACATCCCATATACCAACACAATAACATTTATAATTTAAAAACAGTTTTATAATATCATAAAAACCTGGATTTAGAGGAGCCTTTTATATCCAAAATCACAGCATATAATAGCATCATACCCTCAAAGCAAATTAAAAGGTGTTATTTGTGTGACATTCATGGTTACCGATGAACTCTCAATGGGGAAAACTAGAATCTTTAAGGACTGATCTAAGTAGATTATGCCCATATAATATACAGTAACTTCCCATTCGCGCTGCAAATTATTTTTATATATAATTTGTAAGAAAACTTCTTAGCCATATTCTAAGAATATGTAGACTGGCATAAACCAAGGTTAGCTTAACTGATTTTCCATGGAGCTATACCAGTTTATACGTGACAATGACCTGGTACTTTATCTTTTCCCTCTGTGAGAATGACCTGTGTTCTAGTGCTTGGTTACGCCATAGTTTACTGCAGGTCAGAATTCATAACTAGAGGCACTCAGCATGAAGTCCTCAAAACAATGGGAGTCACAAAGAAGCTGTCAGATTTTGTTTGAGAAATGACTCCTGCTCTCCATTGACATGCTTTCCACAGTAAACCTGCACTCTCAAACCACTGACATGGAAACCTCACTTGTGAAATCCTAAACTATTTATATTAAAAAAAAAAAAAAAAAGCGCACACATATACTACACAAGCGGATTAGACTTCTTCAGCACTGGTTAAATTCATCAAGCTTTCAGAAGTGCAGCTTTTTATAGCATAATCTTTTATTTTTCCATGTTTGCAAAGGTAAACTTGTTTATACAGAACTGCCATGACAGACTTTGCTCTTTGTGTGTCTTAAGCTTCATTTGCTGTAGCCGTGGTAAAAAGGTAGCAAAGAATCAAAACCTCGGGTTTTAATTTCTAATTTGATTGCAAAGATATCTCGAAATTCGATAACCCACATACATTCTGAAAGTGGCACAATCATCACAGAACTGTAGGATTGCACACAAGCCTTCACTTAGCCTGGAGCCAGAAAAAACAGGGAAAACATCCTTTACTTCAACCATGTTCTCTAACAGGTAGAAGTCAAAACCTGGTTGCCCAGGATGTTTTGGACACTTGAGAAGAGACAAACTGCACTACAAAAAAAATCTCCATCAAACTAATTCATTGTTGAGTGGAAACATCCATAAGCATCAACTTTAAGAAGCTTCCTATTTGGATTTCCTCATGGAAGTCTACACTCAATTTAGATTGGTCTATCCAAGTTTAATGGACTTGGGAAAAAAAAAAAAAAAAACAACAAAAACAAAACCAACATTCTGACATTTCAGGAACAAAGAGTGAAGCTCCAGCTACCCTTCAAGCAACTGCCTGGGGGTATTCATGTGTTAAGATACTGAGCAAGGTCCCAAAGCAGGGATCATACAAGGTGCTTTGCCTAGACAGAGTGAGAAACAATTCCTGCCCTGAAGAATGTAAACAAAAGAGAGTTAAAGAGAGAGAAAATAGAAGGTCATCAGCATAGCAAAATCTCAAAACAACGTCCAGTTTGCTAGAGCCTGCGTTTTAGAAGGCACTGGGGTCTGAAGAAGTCAGTGGGAACTTAGGTATATTGATCCAAGATAGGACCTGACATCTGTCCTCTGCAGGTCTGCCAGAGCGGAGTACTACGTATGCCTGGAGAATAGCTCTAACCATCCTCCTCCTCACTGACAGTGTTCAGTTAAAAATGCAGATGAAAGGCCAACCTTGCCCTCTTAGAGCAGATACCTTACCACTGTACAAGCATTTTTTCAGTCTTGAACTGCTTAGCAGCTCCCTAGTGTTCAGTAAGCTTACAAAAGGCCAAGCGGACCTTAGAAAGTGAGAAAATATGTTTATTTTTGTAAAAACCTTAAAAAATTATGACTTGCAGAATCCATTCATATCCTCTTCCTCCTTCCTGCATTCTACCCTCTCTTTCTCTATCTAGATTGAGGACCTATCCTCTTATTTTCTTGTATCCTCTCTTTAACAAAAAATATTACATACAATATCCTGCAGTACCGTCTCCTTATTTATTACATCTGTTATGCAATACTAAACACCAGTTGTGCAGTCCATTTACATAAATGGGGATGTGTGAAGATTCACAAATAAGGCCACCCTGGAGACAGAAATGCTAGGCTAGTCATACATACTGTATAGCCTCTGGTGCCTTTTCTAAATTTATTTGTGGAAGGCTTATTTTTCTGCATCCTTAATAGAATCACAGTGCAATCCAGATTGGGAGGGGCTTCAGGAGTTAATTCTTGCCTTGTTAGGCTGGATGAGACTCATTCCCATGAAGGAGACAGGCATGTATTTTCAAAATTTTTAATGCTGTAGCTTCTTCTTTGTTTAAGAATTAACAATAACTCTTAAAAGCTTACCTAGTATTGCAGAGGAATACACTCTCTCATCAAGCAGCACCCACACTACTATAAGAAGCATACAACCAGTACTGCACAAAAGAAATGCCTCTTATCCTAGTAAACAATGAAATAGTAAACAATGAAACTAGGATTATTTATGTTGATGGCAAGGGTGCCCCACAAATTACAGTGGTGCAGGATCTGTGCAGCACAGTGAAAGGTTTATGCCAGCACTGAGGAAATGCAGACTTCCAGAACAGAAAGTTTGGGACTTCAAATTCCACTGCTTGGAAGAGGAAACAAAACTTTAATGCGAAATTATTCAGGAACCATCCACATATTAAAAAAAAAAAAAAAAGAGGAGGTTGGTCAGCAAGCAGTGTACACAAATTAAAACATACATTGTTAAAGCTGAAATTTGGATTGGAAGGAAAGTAGAAAATGGTAGACAACAGTCAGCCAGCAAATTTGGATTCAGAATGCAGTATTCCTAGCTCCACAAACCAGTATTTCAGTCCTCTCCTCAGGATGACGGCTACTGTTCTAGGTCAAGCTCTATTTCACTGTATGTTGTATAGACTCTGAAGCTGTGCTTGCAAGACTACTATTACCCATTAGCCTAAACAAATTCTGAGTTAGAAACGTGAGAAATCAGAGCAATGCCACAAAATTGCAAACATCTACAAAATCAAAAACCTACATAAAATAAAAATTAACGTGCAACAAGGATTAACATAGATTTCCATTCAATGAAAGGAAGCAGATAGAGAATTAAGAGAGATCCTGACAAAAACAATTACCCAGTATTTTGATGGTAAAAGAAGCAGAACTCATCTTTTCTGAAGGATTAGAAGCCACATCAGTGGCAGCAGCAAAGGCCAAACACAACACAAGAACGTCTTTGACTGATTCACTGTCTGGTCTTGTTACTCAGAAACTCATTAAATTACTATAGACTACAAACAGGAGCATATAATTAAACATGATTCCTCACCTGAGGGGGGGGCGGGGGAACAACAACCAAACAAAAAAAAACAACAACAAAACCGCAACCACACAGGTCTTTTCTGCAGTTTTCAGGCCTGAAAAGACCCCAATATTTAGTTAAACCATGTCAATGATCATTAATCCCAGATTCAGATCCTCCAGTAGGACCAACTATGCAGCAAAACCAGGTTTAGTGAGAGTTTTAAAAGAGATGGGTCACACCCTCTCCCTTCGCACAAGTATATTTTCTTACACTAAAGTTCAAAGCTAATCACTGGTTTAGTTTATCTTTGCAGTGATACTGAATATATTAATGAGTCTGATATCGCCCAACACAGTAATTTCAAGAAGAAATCAATTGCCAATTTCTGCAGCATGCCCTTTTTATCAGACTAATGAATTATCAAAAACTCTTAATCCTTAAACACTGGTCCTGAATTTCTCCACACAAAAAAATAAACCTGACAAACTAGACAAGTGATGCCAGAAGAAGAAAGTAAAGGAAACTCTGATATGCTGATTATATAGCTCATTAGTCTAAAGCTATATACATCACTTAACCTTTAAAATAGCTGAATTTTTAAGCCTAAAAAGCTTAACCCTGAGTTAAATCTCACATTCATTGGCATTTCATTGTAATGCTTATTTACAGTTTGATTCAAAATTCCTCCTAGACCAAAGCTTTAAGTTTATTTAATAATGTTCATATTCTTTATTACATATGTCCTATTTGCAATGTATCCATAGTATTATCTTCAACCTGAAACTCAATTTGCATTTCACTGAAAACAAATCAGTAAAACACAAAGATTACTTTCTCTGCACCAAATTAGCTGGTACGGTACTTTGAAAGACGTCCATTTTCCCTACTGGTGTCGAATTAGAGAAAAATAGAAAATTCACAAGACTCACAAACACGGAGGACTCCTCCCGTTCAACAAGAACCATTATTTTCATCTAACAAAACTTCCTTGAGCTACACATGCATCAAATTTCCTGATACCTTGTGATTTCCTGAAAACATGAAGCCTCTTATTTTGCACAGTAGATACAAATACAACACCAGTATAAAATACAAAGTTAATACTATTAACAGCATTTGCTTCCAGTGCTCCACTACTGTCCCTGGGGCAAATCCATTCAAGAGACACCCTGCCTTCACCCTGTGATGCAGCCACATCATGGAACAGGGGAGAAGCTTGCCAGTTCCATGGCTTGTCTTCCCAGCACTCTCACTTGTGGCTCATTAACCAGCTCTACACCAAACATATGCATATTTGTTGACTTAAAGTAAAATAAGCTTAGGGTATACTTAACTAACCAGCAAAGAACTCTTAATTTCAGCAGCGCAGCATAGCCATACTATTTATACAACAAAACCACACAGAAAAAATAGAAAGGCTTTTTCTTCCCTTCAGTGTTGCGTAATTTGTGTCTTCTTAGGGTGATGCACATGGACACAATATACCTAACATGAGTGAAGACAGCATGAATTCATTTAAATGCCGGGGCTCTAGTACTCAGCACTGGTAAGGCTGCACCTGGAATAGTCTGTTCAGTTTTGGGCCCCTCACTACAAGAAAGATGCTGAGATGCTGGAGTGTGTCCAATGAAAAGCAAAAAGCTGGTGAAGGGTCTAGAGAACAAGTCTTATGAGGAGCAGCTGAGGGAACTGGGATTGTTTAGTCTAGGAAAAAGGAGGCTCAGGAAGACCCTATTCTTCTTTAGGACTACTTGAAAGGAGGTTCTAGTGAGGTGGGTGTCAGTCTCTTCTCCCAGTCAACAAGTGATAATAGGAAATGGCTTCAAGCTGCCCCAGGGGAGGTTTAGATTGGATATTAGGAAAATTTCTTCAGCAAAAGGGTTGCCAAGCATTGGAACCCTCTGCCCAGGTAAGTGATTGAGTCACCATCCCTGGAAGTATTTTACAGATGTGTAGATATGGTGCTTAGGGATGTGGTTTAGTGGTGGACTTGGTAGAGTTAGGTTAATGCTTGGCCTTCATCTTGAAGGTCTTTTCCAACTTAAATAATTCTACATTAGCATCATTAGGGTAGCATCAACTGGTGTGCCAATAATCACAGAGGCCAAGGTAAAACAGGTATCTGAGAGGCACATGGTTGTGTGGACGTCATCAACAAGATCACCTTACAGTCAAAATTCAACTTCCATTCTGTGCTGGTTTTGGCTGGGGTAGAGTTAATTTTCTTCACAGTAGCTAGTATGGGCTGTGTTTTGGATTTACGCTGATAACACAGGGATGTTTTAGTTACCGCTGAGCAGTGCTTACACAGAGTCAAGGCCTCTTCTCCCTCTCACCCCACCCCACCAGCGAGCAGGCTGGGGGTGCACGAGAAGTTGTGAGGGGACACAGCAGGGACAGCTGACCACAACTGACCCAAGGGCTAGCCCAGACCGTATGGCATCATGCTCAGCATATACAGCTGGGGGAAGAAGGAGGAACGTGGGGATGTTCAGAGGGATGGCGTTTGTCTTCCCAAGTAACCGATACATGTGATGGCACCGGGCTGTCCTGGAGATGGCTGAACACCTGCCTGCCAATGGAAAGTGGTGAATGAATTCCTTGTTTTGCTTCGATTGCGTGTGTGGCTTTTGCTTTACCTATTAAACTCTCTTTATCTCAACCCATGAGTTTTCTCACTTTTACTCTCCTGATTCTCTCCCCCTTCTCACCACAGGGGGGGTGAGCGAGTGGCTGTGTGGTGCTTAGTTTCTGGCTGGGATTAAACCATGACATATTCAAAAAACCATGAAAATTCAAACTAGTGAGGTCCAAGTCATGCAGTTTCATCTAAAATGAGGAAACTTTGGCAGACTTTGTTTTCACTCATTCTTTAGTTGTTGCTGGCTTGCTTTCATATACCAGTGGAGTTGCATTTTTTTCAAGTAAAAAAAAAGCTACACCAACAGGATCAGAGCTAATGATAACTGGCAAAAACTAACAGGACACAAAAAGATATCTAGTAGAAGGAATAACAAGGGAAATAGAGGAATGCAGTAAATAAATCTTAAAAAGTGGGAAAATGACAAATTATGACACTTGAAAACTGTACAAAGGGCATATACAGCTCCTGATCCTGGAAGATGTAGCAACTGCCACAGAATTAGCTTCCGAGGACAGAAGTCAGCCTAATTAATCTGCCTCCTTTCATGGCACAGGCTGGAGAATTCATCTCACTGTGTATTAACTCAACCAGCAAGACAAGTAAAAGTTTCAATCTGTACTCAGCAGGAGAATACAGTATATCCAGTCTTCCTGACTAGGCAAGACTCCTGAGATTCTTCCAGTGTCAATGGAAGACCAAATCCCGCATCTCCTCTCTCCCCTTGAACTTGGATGTGTGCACCAAATTCTGTACATACACATTACTGGCTTGCATGCCCTTCCCCAACACTTCCAAAAAGGGTATTTTGCCAGAGAGCATGTGCACATGCACACCTCCTGATTTCTTCTGAAGTTGAGCCAAGAAATATGAAACAGGCCACAACTGTCCGAATTATTCATGCAGCATATTTGGCACAGCTGCAGAGCACACAGAGAGTGGGCTGCAGGCTGGATGAACGGTTCTGGGTAGTAGAAACCTTCAATCACCATTTTCCTAGAGCTATTCTTATCCTTTCTTCTGTTACCTTACAAATCCTTAAATTTAGAGGATCACAACATTGCAGGTCTTTTCATACAAGCAGACTCTGCACATCCATAATTAATGTAATGGAAATATGCACAAAAGTGGTCCCAAAATTAGAGCTTAAATCAACATTGAATACAGATGTAAATGAGAAGTCAATAATGTTGGAGTAAAAAAGTGTTTAAACATTTTTATATACCTGATATGATATTTCTTCTGTTTTTTTTAATGAAACATGTGGATTAATATCCTAAATACTAATCCCAAGAAGGATCATTCCCAGTGTCTCAGTCAAACTGTAAGTTTGTATTAAAACCTTCCAGTTTTATGGAAATTGCTTTGAAGGCAGTCATTGAAAATTGCAATGCAGTGCTTGGCCAAGATCCACACTGGCATCACAGGCCATGCCAGGCACCGTTTCACATACTGTGAAAGACTTCAGGGACCTGGGGAAGGACTTAAAGGTCTACTTAAATTTTCTCAGACAATTTTTCTGTCCCTGAAGTGGGAGATGTTTCATAAACATCATCTTATTTGCTTTACCTCCTAGACTCTTATCATCATTTGCCATTTATTTTCCTCTGCGATCTTTTTCCATTTTTGAACTCTTAGGGAGGCTTGTCTATGTCAGCTAAAGAGAAGACTGAGAGGTCATCTGATTACCAGACATAAGCACTTACTCACTGAGGAGGAGATCTGGTAGCAAGACCTTTTCAACCTTGCTGATAATAATGCAATAGGATCCAGCAGCTAACAATTAGAGCTAGATCAATTCAACCTTGAAACAGTCTGCAATTTCCTAGCAGGGACTGCAGCTGAACCTTGGAACAGTTTATTGGGAAAGACAGAGGGCAAAAACACAAGGCCTACCATCAGGCAGAACCTTTGTCGCATTATATATTTATAAAGTGAAGGCTTTAATTTACCTCTGGGAGAATTTATATAAAGGTTGTGAAATGAACAGCATTTATTTCCAGGGTCTGTATTTATCTCATTTTGGCTAGGGAGCAGGGATTTGAATAACAGATTTTATTGCTTTTCTCTGTTAGATGAATCATCTGAGGATATCACACTTAACAGGCAGGCCCTAAGCATTTCTGACCATCCCATTTCTCCCAGTTTCTAACCACACAACTGTTCAGTCTAATGCCACTGTTGTCAGTATAGTACCTGCCTGAAACCAAACCGACACCGGTTTACTGATTTGCAGATAAGGCTAAAGCCCCAGTAGTCTCATTAGACTCTAAATACTGTAAAATCACAAAAAAGAACATTCACCTGCATTTCACTTATCTTCAGAGTTACACATAAGGCATGAGTCAATCAAAAATTGCACATATAATATGAATAAAGCTTAATCTGGACAAAATATTAGCGTTTAAATACACAGTGATCTACAGCATACAAGAAGAAAATAATAGCTAGAAGAATATTCTGAGTAATAACACACTAAACTTATCTGTGTTTGTCTTCAAAAGCAATTTCAGAGATGTGAAGCTCTAATATTCATTTAGTCCATAAACTTTTATGTCTCCATTCCAACAGGAAATTCTCCATCTTTTTTGATCTAAAACCTTTTCTCTAAATGAAAAAAAAAAAAATCCTTATAGGAACCTGCTTTTAAAAAATAATCTAGGGATTCTATTTTGTAAAAATAGAGCTGATTTTCAAAAGAGGAAAGAGTCTCAACATCTGCAATTGCAGCTCCCCCCCAGGCATCTGATTAAGCATCTATGGAAATTAAGTAGGCACTTCAGCATTCTGCCACACTGGACTGAAAAACATGCTTCAATACTTCAATGATTTTGGATTTCATCTTCAAAACAGTTCAAGTCTTAAATATACTCCGCTATAAAACACAGATTTCTTGCTTAGTATTCAAATTTGTCTCACAATTCTTTGGCAACTTTTTTCAGGACAACATTTTCTTTCTTTCTGGCCAGAGTTTGCCATAATGCCACTAATTTTTAGTCCCACATTTCTACCATGGAAGTAACTACACCTTTTGAAGGCTGATAAAGCAGATGACACGTTTTTGAATAAAAAATATTATGCAGAACCCCAGTCCTGCACTAAGCCTCTGGCTGCACAGTCTGTGAGAACATGAGGAAAAAAGTCTGAGAGATAAGGTTCAAAATTAAGTGTGCAATACCCTCTCAGTGTCTGATAACTTTCTGTCAGAATCATACATGAAATTTAACTTTTGCTTTGCAGTTCCTCTCTCATGCACAAAGTTCAATTATATCAGAAATATATTTTAAAGCTGTTTAAGACTGCTTTCATTTGATGAAACAAAGTTCAGCTACATAGCCCTACAAATCTAGGTACTTGAATTAAAGCCAGTATTTTCTTGAAAAGCTCCTCAGCGCCAGTCTGAATGCTCATGGTATATATGAAACCATTTATTTTTCCTTTCTTAAGGGAAAAATATTTTACATAAATTCCTTCTTACAACTTCTTGTTCTGAGAACTATCAACATAAATGCTTTACAAAAAGACATTAAATACAAACATGTCTCTGATAATGAACTACCTACACACATTTTAACATTTCTATCAAAAAAGACCATTTACTGAATCACAACTGAGTGTATTTAATTGTCTAGAAAACACTGTGGAAAAAACCCAAATGTATGCTTAGTTAAACTAAAACTCAGCACAGTGTGGGTCTGTCTATATCTTAACCCTGCTGTAGGTCATGATGAATCGCTTTTATTCTGGAAGAGCAGCCAGAGCACCACCTGTAACTTGTCAAATGGGCTGAAATGCGATTAAGTTATCCAAAGCTTTTCTCTAGCAGGAAAGTCTTCCTTTATGCAGAATTACTGCATGAGTGCATTGACATAAAACAATTTCCAAAGCAAGTATCATTTAGCCTCCACACTGAAAGCAAAGAATAAAAACAAAAGGTTCTCACACGACAGCAGTCAATTTGTTTTTCTGTTTTGAAGGGTATCTTTGGGGAACCAATAGTTACACTGATATCCAGTAAAATTCTGCTTCTTCCTTTCCCCCAGTCCTTTCCCTCACTGTTGCATTAAGGACTGGGCATTAGTTAAATTTTGATACATCCCCATAGCTGTAATCACATGGGCCACTGTGTGCTATCTAATGGGAGAAAACATCATGGGTGTCTAGTATGTGTGAACTCTTACTCATCTTCCTTCCTATTTTTTAAAACATCAAGCTATTTTATTATCCTCTTGAAATTGCACAGAGGAGAACACAGTAACAATCCTGCAACTCCAGATATCATTATTATAAAATTTTACTTGTATTTCCTGTACCCTTCAACATTCTCACTTTGACAACAATATCAATTCCAAAACTGTACAGCTACCCATATATTCTGTAATCAGCAAAAACCAAGAGTTGTCTGTCCTGTTTATCTGCCCTGTGAAGAGCCAAGAGGGGAAAAAAAAAAAAAAAAAAAAAAAAAAAAGCATGTGGAATGATCTAATATCGATCTAATGAAATAAGCACAAACCAATCAGCCAAAGACAGAAAAGGAGGGAACTAAAATATGCTATCTTTCCTTTAACAACAAATGGAACCATAAAATCAGTCTGAAAACAGGGAAAGGAAACTGCAGGTATCTTTTACAGATCCTGTTGTCTCTGAGAACAGTCTTTCTCAGGTACGTATCAGCAGTAGTAAGTTTATCTTACTAGTTAAACTAGGAGCTGGTATTTATAACGTGTATTTATTTTCAAAGATTGGTGCTGCTACCTGAAGTCTGAAAAAGGACTAGTGTATTCAAAAGCCTGTTTATTTCCCCCACCCCAGTCTTATCAGTCCGCTCTGTATAAGCTGTATCTTCTACCTCCAACTCCCCATGAATCTTGACACATTTGTGCACTGTTCTGAGCCATTTTCAAGTACTACTATCATGGAATGTATCTGGGTTTGGCTCCCATGATATTTTAGGACAAGCATGAATTAATTATGCTTTCTTAAAGCTTGTTCTTTGATGGTTTTACTCGATGCCTCCTAGATTTTACATTATCTGAAAGAATCAAAAAAACCCTCTCAAACACCAAATCTATTCAGCTTCTGTATATTTTTCACAATTCTATATGTATTTGTCATATCCTTCTTACTAGCCTTTTTTTTTTTACAAAAAAAAAGATCTACTCAGTTCCATTAAAGCTATTTCATACTTGTTAACATCTTTTGTCTAGGTGTACTATATTCTTAAATCTCTAAGAGTTTCAGAATGATTAAGGGTGTACATTTAAAATATACTTTTGTGATTTTAACTTTCTATAGAAAGTATAAAATCTCCTGGACCCTGTCATAGAAGAACAAGCTATGCAGGTCTATTTTTCTGATGCTGATGTTCTTCAGCTGCTAAAAAACTAGTTACCCCTCCTGTTTAATGCACATAGGAAGCACAGTGTAAGACACTGTAATTCAGGGGGCTGGTACTGTTAAACATTTCAAGATAATGTTTTCTCTGAGGCTCTTTCTGAACCACAAAAGCTCACAAACTTACCAAAATAATGACAGTTTCTACCTCCTAAGTAGTTAAACGATAAAGCATACAACTTTTTTTTAAAAAAAAAAAAAAAAGTTAGCTTGCACTCCAGGATTTTAATGAAAACAAATGAAGATGTACAGATTCATTAAGCCTTGCAACAAACTTAGTTTTGCCTAAATCGCTAAATCACTTCAATAAGCCTGATGCTTTTACATGCTGTTCTTTAATCTTCATGATCCAATGCATTTTGCTGAACTACATTTTCAAAATTCTCTTCCTCTCATTCGATTTATTTTTATATTTCCCAGATTCCAAATATCTTGCAAACACAACCCCACCCCACCAGCTCTCTCTTCCACCATCAGCAAGAGAAGCAAAATTGAGTCATACAGCAGGCTCCCTGTAGTGCACAAGTTTCACATCAAGGCCCTGTTCCTGTTCTGCGTGACCATTAATGTGCTAGGAGAAAGCTACTTTAGAGATGTCCTTTCTATCTGTAATCTGACAAAATCTCCACTCTCAGCTGGACAGTTAGCTTTCGAAGGGAAGGATGAAAAGCCACTTCAGAAGGTATCAAACCACAGCAAGTCCATCTTGGATCACCTTCAGAACACAGTGAGATGCAATGCAACTTATCTATTTGTGGAGTTTGTGTTTCGCTTGTAGTTTTTTAGTGTGGAGGTTTTTTTGTATGGTTTTTGTTTGTTTGCTTTTAAAAAGATGCTTAGAGTGGTTTAGAACAACCTTTACTTAGCATTTGGAAAGCACAAGGAGCATGCACATGGGTAACTATGCTATTCCAGGTGATGGGTGAACATGTCCAATGTGGAGAAATGATTTCCCTTAAAATGCTACTGACTGCCTGTACTTCTATGATCATATTTTATCTGTAAAGACAACCGAGAGTCATTTCTTCCTCACACATCAATAGTGGAGAAGAAAGAAAATGAGAAGAAAATATTAATGGTAACTATATCAGAAACAGCAGTCAGGCAGGTTTCATAAAACTTAATTTGTGTTTTGCAGCTACTTTGATTACAGTAGGAGGAAAAAAAAAAAACCACCACAACCAACATAAAAGAAACACAATCTGTGATAATGGTACAAGGAAATTCACCAAGTAACTGCATCAGTGCTAGTGTCCTGGCATTTCCTCCTTTTATTTAATCTTTCTTTCACTTTGTGTATCTTACATCGCATGCTGAAATTTATACACTGCATTTATACAGGTTAACTTGCCTTCCACCTTAGTACACTTTTACAGTCATATACTGCTGGTTTGTACGAGTGATGGATACACATCTGACACATAGCTTATACAATTCCCAGAGTATTTTCCAGACAAAATAATTATGGCTAAATATTTCATTACATTATGACATGCATGTTTATTCTCTTCCTCTTTATATAGAGCCAAGCTTTCTTCTGAATGTATAACAGCGAAAATAAGCTGTTAATTGTACAACTGTAGAGCAACACTATTAGGTTTCAAGCTATACCAAATATTTAGGATGAAACTGACTTGTGCCTTTGGTTTTGCAATAGTGGATCATCTCCCATGAAACTACTTGTTTGCCTCCACAGATTATCAAAAGAAAGGATGTTATAATTTTACTAACTGATCTTCTTATTATTAATTATATACCTGGTATGAACGTGAGCTGGCAGTGTGCCCAGGTGGCCAAGAAAGCCAGTGGCATCCTGGCTTGTATCAGAAATAGTGTGACCAGCAGAAGCAGGGAGGTGACAGTCCCCCTGTGCTCTGCACTGGTGAGGCCACACCTGGAGTGTTGTGTCCAGTCTTGGGCACCTCAATACGAGAGAGATATTGAGGTGCTGGAGCGAGTGTAGAGGAGGGCAAAGAAGCTGGGGAAGGGCCTGGAGAACAAATCCTATGAAAAGGGATTGAAGGAGCTGGGACTGATTAGCTTGAGGAGAAGGCTGAGGGGAGACCTCATCACTCTCTACAGCTCCCTGAAAGGACATTGTAGAGAGGTTGGTGATGGTCTCTTCTTACAGGTAATTAGTGATAGAACAAGAAGAAATCACTTTAAACTCCAACAGGGGAGATTCAAATTGGACATTAGGAAAAAATCTTTCACAGAAAGATTGGTCAGACAGTGGAATAGGCTGCTTGGGGAGGAGGTGGAGTCACCATCCCTGGATGTGTTTAAGGGTCGTTTAGATGAGCTGTTGGGGGATATGGTGTATGGGAGAACTTGTAAAGTAGGGCTGATGGTTGGACTCGATGATCCCAAGGGTCTTTTCCAACCTGAATGATTCTATGTGATTCTGTTATTTTGTAGGGCTAAATAGAGCTGCAGCTCAGTAGGCACTACCCAGTGCTAAACTCTCATCAAGTAGAACAGAAATTCAAAAGTATGGCCTACAATTTTGTGCCTCAAATAAGACAAACATAGACAAAGTGCAACATATTAATTGAGGCAGGCTGAAAAATAGAGGACACTGACAGAAGTTAAGGATTGGAAATCCTTATACAGCTGCTTTCTAAATACTTTGCTGTGAGCAGCTGACTCCAACAAGACCATTAGATAGAAAAGCCAAGAGGATCAAAATTCAGAAATTTAGACACAAACACATTTCACTATGATCAGCTATGACAGTGAAATTAGCCCATGTAGAGTTCTAAGTATTGATGTTAATCATAATATTCAAAACTAACAAAGCAAATGAGTGTACAAAAGGTTTCTGGACATCATAAATGCCAGAGTTTTGCCAAGTAATTCAAACAAATATAATTGCCTGTGTCAAAGAGTTCCAAGAGCAGATGCAATTAAAGCACCACTGTCCTAAAAGAAACAGACAAAGGTTTTCATTACTTAGGGATCTTAGAAGTACCACTAACATGCAGCAACCAGTTCTGCAACACTTATGACTGCATAACTACATATAAATCACTTATATTTACTTATTACTCACACTCCTGGCTTCTGACAAAATTACTTTTCAAAACCTATTAAAGCATCACGGGTCACTTCTAGACTGATGCTTCAAAATGACTGTATGCAGAAAACATTGTAAAAGTGTTACAAATTTGTTCTCAGCTCAGACATGGCTCTAACAATTTCATGATTTTGCTAAAAAAATCTTAACCTAAAATTAGTATTCTGTGTGTAGGCACATCACTGTATTTTTAATTTTTTTAAGAAATCAAAAAAAAATTCAGTGTACTAACCTTAATCTTTTATGGTGAAGTTCTGTGAAAAAAAGGGTAAAACTCACTCCAACTGATAAAAACTGTGTGCATACCTGCACCAAATGAGTTTGCTAATTGATCCCTGTCACTCACTGCTCCATTTGCTTTGTTGCATATTTTGGAAGACAGCATCCCTCTCTTCCATTTAGAGAGGGGAAAAAATCTCAAGTGAATGTTCCTCCTGATTGCCAACGCACCAGAGCTGTTGGGGGTGAAAGCAAAAGCTAGTATGTGCCACCCTTCCTTGACACATGGGAGAAAATTTGACATCAAGGACTTTCAGTCTCTCAGATGCAGTACCTTTAAGAAAAGTAGAACACTGACAGAGTTCAGCAACTGATAAAAAAAGGTGACCCAAGACACCTGCTACAGACCAGGCAGAGGGGAGAGGGAGCTGAATCCTAATCACATGCCCTATTTTCTGGGCACAAGCCTCCTTTCAATTCACATTTTGCTAGTCCCAAGGTTGGGCAGCATGCGTGTCTCCAGAGCTGACCCAAACAGCTAGAATATGTCATTTTAAAAACCATTTTTTCTATTACCCTACATAAGGGTAATCAAACTTCAGCTTACTCTCCAGGCTCCCATCCTTACTAAACCAGAAAGGACAAGACAGAAAAGGATGACTGAGACCATTAGAATGAATGCATATGCAGAGAACTGCAGAAATCCAAAATTACTGGAGGTCTGGGGAGGGATAAGAGTGATGAGAACTGCAGAGATGCCTGAAGACAAAACTAATAGACAGAGGGGGAAAAAAAAAAAAAATCAGTGAAGGAAGGAAATCAAAAGAGAAACCGCTTTAGGACATACAGGATGATAAGATAGGAAAACTTCAAAGAAAAGAATCAAAAGAATAATTTAAAGATAATAGATACATGACATTTCAGAATATATATTCTTAAAACCCAAATTATTCTTGTTCTGTGGTTAAATTGATTAAAGTTCTATAGCTTTGTAATTAAAAAGCCACATTAAACACACACTAATAACAATTAGGGGGAATAGAAACTCATGATCTGATATGCAAAACCACTTGGACTCTTACAATGAGCCAGCTGAATTTAAAATAATCAATTCCATTAACAGTTGAACTATCAAGAATGGGAGGGTAAGTCAGACATAACACTTTATAGAATATAACTTCTACAATGGTATGATACTTATGAAGTTTTATAGTATTTTGGGGATGCATTACTTTCCTAAGTTTCAGCAGCAAGCAGGAGGATGTATGCTCCAGCCTTTTGGTTTTATACCACCACCAAGGCCAATATTACAGTGTTTGTAAATCAAAAGCAATAGTGAAGTCCTTAACAGATTTAATGGAGGTTGACACATTTAAGAAACAAAAGCACTGTTTAGGGTAGCATTTTTTATTACATAATGTTTGAAAGCAAGGTAAGGGTGGCAAGAGGAAGCTTTTCACATTGAGACATCACTTCACACGAAAGGGCTCTCTCAAAAGCGAAAGTCTGGAAGCATTTGTAGGAGTTCAAATTTCACTGATCTGATTTGGAAGACTGTTCCATAGCTGAATCCTTACAACCAAGAGCATTTTATCCCCAGCTCTTTCAGTGTTAAATCCTGGGTTTTGCTAACTGCATTGTACCAGAACAGCACATCTATAGGACAGTTAACAGATCGACTCATTCTTTCCACCATAAATGCCTATAAAACAAATTTTCCTGCACTGAGAGAAACAGTGCTATAAACACTTGTAACTCACTATTCCTTGGGCCCTTTACACCTATGAATAATGGATAAATACTTAAATCTACTTTATATTTCTGCCCCCCCAAAAAAGCACAGTTTCCACTCTTATACGTTCAGTTCCTGCTAACTGTTAAATAGGTGATATTCTGTTCACCTCAGTAAGATTTCTAGCCATACTATTTAATAGAAACTATAGATGAGTGAAACATCACCTACAGATGAAAATGTGGCTGTAGCACCTAACTACAGCTTGAAATATTCATGTTCTAGAGATCTAGACTATTTTTAGTTCCAGGTAACTAACAAGAAGAACTTTTAAGTGAAGAGCTACAAAAATGCAATGTATGATTCCCTACATTTTAATGAGACAGAATGTCTCCAACCAAGCTCAGTTACACTGAACTATCTAAGGTTTTCCAAAGATGAGAGAGTACGTGCAGTAATACAGACACCCAGTGAGCAACTTGGAAAGTAGAATACTCATACAAGAAAACTTTCCTCATATACATGAAATATGAATGTATCATGCAATACTTCTGCTATTTTTCTGTAGTAAACTACATTTCACCAAATTTTTAAACTAGTTTCTTAGTACGTTGCACAGATTGCAGGAAAAACTGATCAGATTACATTCTGTTAATCCACTTAAACTGTATTTGGCCTGATTTAAGAACTGTAAAGCACAATAGCCCAATTAAGTGTTATGCCCATTTACATTAGCTGGAATCAGGACTACAAGCGTTTATTTTTTCAGTAAGCTTCAGTAAGTTTGAAAACATTCAGACAATAACAGTGGTATTACACAAAAGACCAGATTCCCATATTCAAATCATTAAGTACAGAACTCAATTGACAAGACTTCTTTTCTCCAGAGGATGCAAAACTTCCCTTAAGTTCTCCTCCCTTAGAAGACGTAACTTCTGGGCTTCAACAATCTGCATTGTACTTAGGTTGTCAATCTGAAAGTATAAGATTTCATTACCAGTTTCTCAAGAGGTAATGAATGAGAAAAATTTATTTTGGATAGAGGAGGAGCAAAATGATAAGCATCCACAACAGCAAGAAGACACACAATCAGAATCTGTTGTGATACTGTATAGATCCTAATTGTCCTGCCCCTGTACTGCTGTCAAGACTGCAGGGGCAAGCAGAGACTGCATAACCATTTCTGTACTAAGAATGATAACAATACTGATTTTTTGGGCGGTTACTTACATGAGTAAACATTAATCAATTTATGTTAGGGTTGTGAACTAAGATCAAAACAATTATTTGACAAATAAAGCTTGCTTGCAGCCAACTTATTGCCTGCACTACTAGTCATGAAGCATATTCAGTAGAAAGCTACATCCTTTACTCTTTCAATACTGCTTTTTGTTTTCCAAGTGACACAGAATCAGCTAAGACACTAAGTCAACGTGTTTTTCCTTTGGAAATGAAGTCCAGATATATGACTTGTTCCACGATTCTCTTACTTCTGAGGTGTTTTGAAGACTGAACTTGTCATCATCCATACTTATCAAGATTGTTTCTATTCTGTTTAAAAACGTTTCACATGTGGTTAATCAATGCATATTTTAGTTCACAAAGTCTTTGTTTAATATACAGATAGCCAACACTGTTTTATGCATTAATGATGGGATGACATTAATTTAAAAATCACGTTAATCTGTCAGAAAAAGTTTCCACGTATTAGAACTTCACAAAAAAAAAAAAAAAAAAAAAAAAAGCTATAAGATTAAAACAAAGGCTTCCTTCGTGCCAAAACATGGTAATTCTCCCACTAAAATAAAACGAAAAAATTAAATACATGCATTAGCTCTCCTTATATTGACTTTATCCCACCCATTTATAATCAAGAAATGTAATAAATTTATCTACAGAAGCAAGAAAAAAAAATGTGTTAGCGCTTTTTTTTTCCCCCTTAATAAAGGGCTGTCCCTGTACAGCTGACAATTGATGACGCTTATACCAAGAGGTGTTGAACATCTTGTATCTATAGTACCTCAAACTCTTTACAAACCGAGGTAAGCATAAACAAGCTTTTAAAGTCTCTTGACTTCATGTTCTTGGAGCCTTGGCAGTTAATTGTTTCAGTTAGTGATTGATTCTATCATGATGAGGCAAACACATCTTAAGTTTAACATGTCTTCTTTGTAGCGTTATCTAAGCCAAAACCTTCTATTAACTCACCCTAGCTAGAAATGCAGTAGGTAAGACTACACCTTTGCACACAGTCAGTATCAGTATCACTATTAGGAGGAAATGAAACAATGTAACATAAAAGCAAAGATTTCCTCCAAAACAGTGAGTCAGTTTTTAAAAGACATGGGATGTCACTGGAAATTAGTATTTTGAAGACTACAAGACCCAACACCCACCACAATACAGTAAACAAACAAAAAACACCCACCCAAATTCAATTAAGGAAAATAAGGGTAAAACTTTAAACCAGCCATTAGTCCATCTCTTATAACGTCAAGTTTGACAATTTGACCTTATTTGCCTATTATAATAAAGGTATGCATAAATCAACTCTGGAAAAATCAGCCCTCCATAATTTGCAACATTCAAATTCACACAATGCCTAAGAAGAAAAATAAACCTTCCCTCTCTCAAAAAAAAAAAAAAAGCCTACATCTTTGGTATCAGGAACAAAAATTCATCTAAACTGCTCAGTGTAACTAAACATGTGACACGAATTAAGGCAAGAAGTGAAAATTGTCAGAATTCCGTGGAACATTAAGGAGTGTGACAATTTACAACTGCTAAGCAGCAGCACCACAGTGTTTACAGTGGCTCTCTACATTAACCAATAGTTTCATAATGAAAAATATCAACCTGTCACACTTCACAGCCACTTCACTAACACATACTTAGCCAAGTTCAGAGCAAGTTCATAATACACACTTACTCAAGCTAATAGAATGCGTTTCTAAACGTTGAGCTAAGTCTGTTATATTTTGCTGGAAGTTACTTCATTCTAAGAAAATCGAAACACCTTTTAGGAAATGAAACAAGAAAAGTGGTGTCATATCTACCACTCAGAGCTTACTAGGTGAACATCGGAGACAAAAATACCCTGTAAGACAACCATGAACTCCAACACACATTCTAGTTCTGAGACATTGCTACACATGCTTAAAAGACCTTAACAGCATTTTGGGAAGATCGAGACATCACTCAACATTACATTATTCAAAACATAAGAAGTCAGTTGTTATATGAAATAATCTATTTATATATATATAGACACACAAATATGAAACAACATGCAATAATCTTTCTCAGGTGTTGCTTTCTCATAAATAACAGTGGGTTGTTTTTCTCTAGGTAACCTAACATGCAACTGGAGCTTTTTCTTATCCAAAAACATCCAGCAGCATCTTTATGGCTGCATATGCACTTGTATGCAGAACAGGCGAGGAAACAGGTGCTCAAGCCACGCAGTACAGCACACATGCTAAATGATCTTCTCTCACAAAAATGGGGCTATCTTAGCCATATGTTTTGGGACAGTCCCCAGTCCATGGCTTTTCCTGAGCTGTGCCTCATTTGGGCTGCTGACACTGGCCAAAAGCATGCCAAGGAGCCCGCTAACAACTGAACAGTGCCACAGCCCTGTGACACCATTCAAGTTCAGGCTCTAAACCCGCTCAGACAGTGGGTACTGCCATAGACTTTCTGACCCTAATGAAAGTTTTGCAACTCTCAAGAGAGCCCACCACAGTTACATTTGTAATTTTCCTATTTAATACAAACATTTGGGAAATTAGTTCCTCAACAACAATATTTATGTTCATGAAGACAATGTAGACATTTTTATTAGAGAAATGGATTGAGAAGCTTAAATTATGTTTTTTTATGTAGCTAGGGCTACATTTTAAAGAGGTAAGTTCACAATCTCTACTCTTTGTTATTTCTAGTGGGAGAAATAACTCTTTAGCAAACTATCAGCTCAAAACAGATTCCAGTGAGTAATCTAGCAGAGTAACAAGATCAACCAAGCAGAGTAGCTGGTTTTAAAACGCATCTTAAATAAAGAAAGCACAGAGCTTAACAAGCACACCTTTTGAAGCCGGAACATTGTAGACTAGCACTATAAAGCTCACATGCTCTTGAGAGGAATCACACAAAGATGGGCATATGCCTTTTTATGACAATCAGGACCCAGAGGGAGTTGCTGGGTTTGTAACTTTTTATTTCTGTTTTGCCAGTCCTCAGCACATGTAATACCCAATTTAGTGAAGCCCTTGGCATGGGGCACCTAGTGAATGATCCCTTTTGAGCTTTTTTTCAGCAGGATTCTCACAGACCTCACTGCTTCCCACCAGGCTGTGGCTGATCCACTCCACTCACCATAAGGTGCCGTGGCTTCAGCTCTTACATTCATTCCTGGCAAACTCTTCTTTCTCACTGTGGTTACTCTGTCCAACAAGGATCAGTCAATGTTTTATTTTTTTAAAGATGCTGCTGGGCATTCCTGGAAGAAGATGAATTTTACTGTTGTATGCTTTGGGCTCATCTAATTACAACACTAGCCTTCAGGGAATTTTTAAACTAATGACATTGTATTTGTCAAGCACATAAACTTTTAATCTGATTTTTCAAGTGGATCCTAGCCAATGGATCCTGGCCACCATAGCACTTAACAAAACACATCTGACTGTCTTCCATGAAATATTTAGGTGGGCTTATTATCAAAATGTTAATTTTTGTTACCTAATATCTTTCTCTGGTGGTCAGTACAAGGCATATAGGCATATTGACAATGTTATTAAAGTTTTATTGACTAAAAGTCCACAAGTCAAATTATATGTGTATATATACAGCTTCAGAAATGAACAGAGGCACTCACCTTCAGAAATCTGAACCAAAACACTATCTGAACAACTCCCCAGTCTGTCTGCTGATCTCATGATTTGTTGTACACAAGCATCAAGAAACACCAGCTGAAGAGTACAGGTTTGTTTGTTTGTTTTTTTTATTTCAACATCCTATTCTTTATTTTCAGGATTTTTTTATTTCCAGTGCTAATACAAAGAACAAAAAAGCAAACTATTAATTATGTCACAATGACTCCTTAACTCCCCCAAAAGCAAACAACTCAGACGACCCCCATCGATTATCCACTTTTGGGTACTTCCTTAATTCTAAAGGACAAGTAGTGCACTATTTTAACATTAAGTTTGGTCTGACTGTGCTAATTGGGTCTTTTGGACAAATAATTCTGGATTCACATTTTAATTTCAAATTAATTTCAATTATTATTGCTTCTCCAGAACTCTCACAAGCTGCAGCTGTGTCATGTAGAAAGGTTGATGAGTACACTTCAAAGAAAAGATCCTCTTTCAAGATACTCTTTTTATCTTTCAAAACTAACTTTCAAATGCAATTATGATCTATTTTTCCAAAACTGCATACTTCAGGGCAAATTTACTAAACAAATTATGAAATACAAGTATTATTGTCCACTAAACAATTGGTATCAGCATACCAGTCCTCCACAATCATAAAAAAACACAGTTGTGACACGTAACTGTAAATGTAACATAACACAAAATACTGGCACAGTCATGATAGTACTCATAACTGTCTACATCCAAACCAGATATAGCTTCAGTCACTTTTCATTTTCTCCGCAGTACCACAGGGTATCAGGAGAAGGAACAGCTCTCCATAAGTAAGACAGAGAGATAGGAAGGCTATGACTAGTCATTTGCCTCAAAACCTAAATTCATATGTCCTGGTAGCAGAACTTGGAAACATAACACCAACATTATCAAAACAAATACAGGATTTCTAAGTGTTAGAAGAGATGACTGGAACATGTACACTTGTAACGAGTGAGTACATCTCCAGCTGAAGTCCAGGGCTTGCACTTCCAATGAGAATTCACAATCTGACTGCAGTCTTTTAACATGACTATTCAAAAGATGCTTAGAAAAGAGCATGCAACTATGATGCTATTTTCACGAATTAGACAATCATTTCTAAGAAAATACACAGGTTTCAAGCACTGATGTCTACATTTCTGTAAAAAAATACCAAAAAAATAAACATTACTTGAACTCTTCTACAAGTACTACAGTATTTTAGGATCACATCCTACTTAGCATCTCATCCCATGAAGAGGTGCTCTTGTAACACATGTCCATGCTATACAAAGCTTTATCACCATTGTCAATCTTCTTGCCAGAGAAACGGGCATGTTCAACCTTTCCCTCAATATCACCGATATTCCAACTGATCACAAACAAACTGCCACGGAGAAACATCACAGAGGCCCTGTATCACTGTCTATATAAACTGTGCACGGTTTACTTCAATGGCTGACGTGGAACTTTTCTTAGGTACTAAACTCAAATATCAACTTTTTTTTTTTTTAATAATAATAGTTAATCCCATTCTCATCTTTCAGAGGGCCCTGATGTGAGTAGATAAACACCTCATATGCCACCATTAGCTTCAAAGTGCCAAAACACAGTCTCACAAGGTTGCAAGAGTATGTCTCCTTTCCTTTTAGGTTGGAGGACTTCTATATAAAATATCAAATTCAGTACCATCTGTCGGGCAATAAAATGAATACTCTTTCTACTGGTGAGAAGTAACTTCATTCCAGCCTCTCCTCCTTTGTAATATAACCAAAGGATCAGCAACAGACAATGTGAAGACAAAGACTATGACTGTGCCATGCACGATGACAGCTGGATCAAACAAAATTAGGCTCAGCTACTCTGAGCATCCCACACTATGAAAGGCCACGTTGCTGGATATGGTCTCAAACAAGGTGTTTTGAACACACTACTTAGTTTTAAGCAGATATTTACATCTTACTTTCAATCATAAAGTAACATTACTCCAATAGGTGGTTTTGTCACCCTCTCCCTTTCATCAGTACATGTTAGCCAATGGAGTAAATGCAATAGCCTAAGCATCCTGTTTCTGTCCAACTAAAGGAGAGTTTTTGAAAAAACAAAATGCTGAGTTGGAATAAAAAAGAAAAAACGGAAGAAGAATGGAACTTAATTATTCAAAATGTAATCTGCAGATTGAGTCCCATACGCGGAAAGCCCCCTTATTTTGCAGCATACTGGAGCTTCAGCTGCAGTTTAAAGAATGTTGGCACATGAAGGAAAAAAAAAAAACCAAAAAACACAGTTAACTTTTTTTCAGTTAGGCGTTACTATTTAGTCTTATAAAAGGGGCAACACAAAATGTATTCCATTTCTTCTCAGAAAATGTAACAAAACAGTATATTGTTTCTGGCTGGCAGCCACTGTACTATCACAGGGCTTCTTAAAGGTGTAACATTGTGAATTCTACCGAGTTTGAATAAGCACTGAAAGTGGAAAACAAATAGAAATGCCCATTAGCATTTAAAAATAAAGAGCAAGATAGTAAATCGGTCTTTAAGGAAGGCAGAGGGTTCTTGCACAGACTGGCAAATACTCCAAGCCAATCCAGTTCCATAGTGACAACAAGACTCAAAGATATACCACAAGTTTGCACTGGCATCACCAGAAGGCTGTTTATAAAGACAGATAAACGAAAGGCTTTTCAACTACAATTCTGTAATACTAAACTACTACAAAGCATAACTAAAAATGGTCTCCCATCAACCCTATGAGCTCCACGCAGTCTTAGAGCCTGTTTTAAGGTGGTATGTTTAAATTCCAGCAGAAGATATAAATAAGGATAGAAATATATAGTTCACACACACGTGGACTAGTGGCTAACATCCACTATGGTATCTCCAGCTGGCATGAAAGCATCCACATTTTTGGAAATTTAGAGCCTGAACAGCAGCAGTGATTGAAAGCCAGCATTAGGTTTGTTCCTTTCATCTGCTAATAATGACACATCATACCTTATGGCCTGATGCTGCAACCACAACTGTATCATCTTAAAAGAATTTTTTTCCAAATGAGTCTAAGAACTGGGCAACCTGCTCACCTGTAATTTGGAAGAAGTTGTTTTAATCCATCCATGACATAGATTTCTTTCAGTTCCTCAGTGTCGTGGATAATTACTGCTAAAATATTTGTAAGTTTGACTTTTTTTTTTTTCAAAAAAGTTTTTTTAAAAAAAAAAGTAATTATTTGGGGGAAGAAGGGAAAAAATCTACAAAAGAAGTTTTTGAGCATACAAGAATCAGCCCTGGACATTTATGAAGTAAGGGCCCTGCTGGGGTTTTGGGTACCGGAGAGATTCAGGACTGAATCTCTGACAAACATTCCAATCCAATGTAGTACAGTGCAGACTCCCTTACACAGCATCCCAGAAAAGAAATGGGGAAAGAAATGCTATAAATACTCTCTCCATGCTCCTGACATACATCCAGCAACAAAATAGGAGAAAATAAATTATGTAACTATTACTGTCTACATACACGACACTCCCTCAATTTTTACATCATACAGCCCAGAAAAGATTATTTTTTATTTTTTTTTTTACATACCCTCATGGTTTGCAGTGACGTGCACAGAAAAGGTTAAGAGGAAAAAAGCAAGTGTACTAAGGGGAAAAAAAAAAAAAAAAAAAGGGATCTCCACATCAACAAACAATCCACAGAACGGTGAGAACATGAATTTTTCCCCCCTGCTGTCACTGTGCTGTATTTTCTGCACACAGGAATAGAAGCCCACGTTAAACCCCACTGCTTTGAGAACAACACGCTGGAGATCTGCAGCGATCTTTCCTCCCCGCCACGGCCACTGCTGTATCAAATCCGGAGAAGAGCCTCACGCGTAAATAAATAAATAAATACGCTAAATGGCGAGGGGAAGAAGAGCGGAGGAAGCCGACGCGGCGCCCCAAGCGCTGGCCGCGCTCCCCGGGAGGGAGCCGAGCTAGAATTAAATGGCCCCGAAGCGGCGCCGACCGAGCCGAGCGGAGCCCCGCGGGG
>NW_020799107.1:1052742-1116162 GCF_003259725.1 Athene cunicularia | reverse complement strand
GGTCCCCGCCGAGATCCGCCCGGGCAGCCCCGGCCCGCGCACCCAGAATGGGTAAATCCGGTGCGAAGGCGGCGAGGAGCCTTCCCCGTGCGGGTGCGGGAGACGGTCCTGCAGCTGCTGCGGCTCAACCGCTGTGCGCGGGAAAGCGCCGCTGGGACCGTGCGCTGAAATGCCGATCCCGCTTCTGGCTCACACGCGGTCGTGGGCACCGGCAGCTGTCGGTCTCAGCCACGCCAATACGAGCCGGTCCGTATCGTTTTCGCAGCGTCAGTTATCCTGCGTGAAAGCGGCTGTCTGCGATCAGCGCCACGTTTCCTACTTTTCCGGCAGTTTTACTCGTGCTTTGTCCATTGCAATGAATTCAGGAATGTTTTCGTAGGAAAATGTGGTTACTAAAAACGTAAACGAGATGAAAACTTAAAATACAGGAATTATCAGAGGACGGGTGATGGGTAACACTGCAGAATCACAGCCCGGCAAAAACACGGTAATGCCGGTGACAGGAACAATGGACACATTCGACTTACGTGATCCAGGTCTTGGTTATCACTATGAGACAACATGTCGTGCTTTGTTTTCTTTTCTGAGCCACATGAAGGCAAAATCTTCCCACAAGCAAGGAGCATGTTAGTCCTAACTACTTTGTGACCTACCTCTCTTTTCTAAATTATATATATCTACCAATATACGGCCCCCTGAATGGGTTTCTATAGATGCTGTTTGTTCAGAATAACCATCTGGCAACCATATTAAATGGATGTCAAAATACAAAGTAAATTTTGTATAGCTTATAGTGTATTCTCAAACCCCTGGGTCTGAAATCCTTTCTGTATGGAAGCCGATGGCACTTCTGGCTTGGGCTTCAACGGGAGGGAATTCAGCCCTTCTGTAGGACACTAGACAAACTGCTCCAGATAGGAGCGATGTGGCTGTATCCCGAAGTAGGTCAGGCTGCGAAAGTCATTAACGCTCTCCCATCTATCTGAAGCTTTAAAACTCTGTTTTGGTTCTTTTCTGTGAATTGCAGATGTATTGGCACTTACAATATAGTTTAAACGCGCTTAGTGTGCAAATGATCGGGGTGCAACAGATCAGTCTTACACAAATTTTCTGTGACTCCTTATAATTAAGGGAGTACTACTGAGTACTGAATTATCATTGCAATAAATCTGTTTGGCTTTACATTAAAGGCTCAGATTTGGATAATCATACATAGGTTAGTGGTGATTTGGGCATTCTTAGATACATATCTCTCTTCAGCAGTACCTTGCCTTGGCATTGATAATATAATGCCTATTTTACTTTCCAAAACAAGATGAAAAGAGAGAAAAGGATGTTTAATGCCAAGAGTTTCATAACATTTATAATTATTTGTGCTTTGTTTTTGGTTATCGTGACATTTTTACGATGATGAGAAACCAAGAAGATGAAAACCGTTAACTAATGAATTATTCTCAGTGGATTTGCAAGTTGTAAAAGCCCTTTGACTGTGAGACATGAGTGCAGACTGTCTTTGAGACTTCTCATCTGTCAAATTAAAAACCTACATAAATCATACACTGTATTTTCATGTTTTTTCTTCCTCAAAATGGATTTTGAGAATGTTCTTGCACTCATGTCAGAAAAATCCTGTTTCCACTGGGCAAAAATGTTAATTCAAATGAACCTTTAAATCCCCTTGACTTTCTCCCAAACTTAAATGGCAGTGATCACAACAATAGTAACATATTAAGTGTTTGTAGGAATTCAGGTTTCCAGTAGTTACAAACCGGTGGTGGTTTCTATGCTTCTATCTCTGATACATCCATATCATATGTGATGTTACATGCATAGTTCTTTGTTAACAGTTCCTCTGTCTTTGGTATGATTTGGGATTCTTTTCTGTTTTTCCCAGATGTAACTCTGTCTGTAACTGAATAGAATTGGGTACACGCTAGAAAATAAAGACATTTCATAGAGGAATTGCTACTTCTGTCTTCACGGGTGGTTACTCACCTACAGACACTATGCTAATAAGGAATAGGCCAACTTTTCAGAGCCATGCACTGAGGCAATGGGTAGTAAACCTTCAACTAACTGAAAAAGAGAGAAAACCAGCATGCTTTTTTTTTTGAGCAAACAGCTGTCTTTTCTCCTCTTTCCAACTCTTACTGCTTTTTCCACCACCCCTACCTGGATCCATCTCATCTCTCCTCTGAAAAGGAGATACGAAAGAAACCAACATGATAGGAACTCATACAAAATCAGCTTTGCCCAAGCGTATATTCCTATTGTCTTTGCTCAGGCTCTAATAACATTCTGTAACAGAGATGTGGAGTACACAACACATGGCGGCACCTTTCCAGACTGAGAAATATCTTTTTTAAGTTAAGTTACAATGTATCTGAGGCAAAGGTATCCATGGGTGAAAGTTGGACAAAATGTATTACTCTCACTTGGAGATTAGGATCTAAAACCAGCTGAAGTAGTCCTAGAATATTAAATGCTTGTGTTATGTTCTTGAAAAATGTTTCACTGGAGAAAAAATTATTTTCAGTCATCCCAAATTATTTAGTAAAAAACTGCAAAGTTATATGAACTGTAAAAATCTTTTACTATAAAAATAAATTAGACATCCAAAGGTCCTAATTAATGCCCTTAAATTTCTGTATATGATGAGAGCCTATGACATACTGACACAAGGATATAGCCTCTATAAAAGGGATTTTCAGCTGCTCTAACTTTGGACATTGGTAACTTAACAAAAGAGGACATATACTTAACATAATTCATTAGACATTGATATTAAAAAGCAATATGCATTTTGCCTGGCAGTATTACTTTATTCCCACACAAATAACAAAGAGACAAGTACAGAAAAAGAAGAATATAGCTTTTCAACAAACAGCAAATAAAGAAAATAAAGCAATATTCCAGTACTTCCTATCTCCTGTCTCTTCCTTTTGGTTATCTTTTAGAGCAAACAAGGAAGATTTGACAAATCGTTACTGAAGGTCATCATCTAGGACTGTGTGATCAGCAGTAGAGTGTATGAAGAACAACGCCCTTTGAGGGAGTAACTTTCCTATACAACAGCTAGAAGTGTTAAAAGACAAGAAATGCTGTTCTGTATTATATGAAGAATTCGTATTTTCCCAGCAATTCAGTTCTCTGCAAGACAATGGGCCAAGCTGAATACCGAAATTAAGAGTTTCTTTGCCATGACCATTAAAAAGCCAAACATAAAAAGGCTAAAAGGATCAACTGGAAGAACATTCACGTGGGATGGAAATGTAATGTTTGACAAGACTTCTGGACAGATTACTGTGCAGCAGGTGAAAGTATTAATTGAAAGAATCACCCTAGGTGCCAAAATCTGCAGGACATATTCTCTGGCCTGTTCTGCCTCTTTTGTGCTGCACAAAAGACTTAATGAGAGTGAAAAACCATCTGCAGCTCCCCAGCTGGGCATTTTTGTGATATAAAAGAGTCCCTGAGTGAGTGGGGAGTTGTCCACCCCATGGGATGCCACCCGTCCCTGCAATCTGAGCAGAGAAAGGGGAGGGCACAGTAAGGGGAAGCATGCCTGGGGTTTGCCGCTCCAACCACCTGCAGCTGGTCCATGGGCCCTCGGGAGCTGTCGCCATCTGGTACTACCCAGTGCCAGGCAGGCATTTATCCAGCCAGTGAAGGGGCTTCACAGCAGCTCTCCACCCTTCTGGTGTACAGAGAAGACCCACCGCACCGGGCCATCTGGACTAATCTGGTTAGAGCTCAAATCTGCAGACCCTGATCTGGCAAAACTCCCAAAGATATCTCTGAGCGCTTACCAGAGTTGGCCTTCTGGTCTTGGACCTAGAAGAACATTCATACATAAAGCAAATAAACACATGGCCAAGTTTTAATTTAGAAAAATCAAAGCCATTAACGAGAAGTCTATCAATTGAAAACATTAAAGCAATCTCCTACCAATAACATTTTACAAAATTATGGAAATAGTTCTTGGGTAAAGAACTGAAATCTGCTGCAGTTTCTAATGCTTCCAGATAGTTACTGAAATGTACATAAAGATCACTGAATTGGGGTTAAAGTTATGATAAAAGCAATTGTCCGTTTCTGTTGGTACTTGCAGAGCTTTAATTTTAGAACTTCACCCTTAGGCAAGTAATATAGGACTAAATCCACGCACACTGCATCCAAAGTCATACTGAAATGTCACTTGTAAAACACACTTTCATGATCTTGCTATTTGACTTATAAAGGTGTCAGTCAAATCTGAAGAAAGCCTGCAGTATATGTAGGCTGTATTGAGGTAGTATGCTACAGTACGAATGGATCCTGCTTTTGTAAAATCAGGAAGCTTCCATAACCAAAGCAAAAGAATTCATTGTTCTTCTGGAATATTCTTGCTGAGTCAAGGGAAAGGAGTCTGTGAGGAAACAGTCCAAAATCAGGCTGAGAAGGCAAACGATATAAAGATTGTGAAGGTATCAAGACATTGGTGAGGCTGAAGAGAGGATCACAAATCTGTATCAGAACCCTGGAGAATTTAAAGATCTGCACTGACAGTAGTGGAACAATTTCTGGGTTTCCCCAGTGAAGGGAGAGCAGAAAAGGCTCAAGCAGGTGGCACAGAACTGCCACATCACTAATATCACTAGGATTCAAATCCCAGAGTATTTTTCTGGTGCCCCTCTTTGGGTTAGTTTGCACCTCTCTGGACAGTAACAATGGTTATTTGAATTACACATTTCATCAATAATTTGGCTAAAATCCTCAAATGATCTCTTCAGGAGTCTTACCACTTCCCACAACAGCAACCATTATCACATAGATGCATCTAGTGAGCAAATACAGCAGATACTGAGTGAGCTATACCATCCAATGAATTTTCTTTAAATGATTTTGAAGCAAGCAGTACTTTCTTTGGCAACCAGACAGCAGGCTACCCTAGTGACATTAATTCTTTCTTCATCCTACATGGGACTGAATCTGGAATTAACAAGGCTGGAAAATGTCCCTGCAGCTCAGGCAGAAATAATATACTTCTCACTGTAAGTGGAAGCTTCTCTTCAGGAGATGCTTATGCTTCACTGAGCTTTATCAAACAGGGTAACACCAATACACATTTCACTAACAGGCATGGTCAGCAGTAGAAACTCAACTTATCATGAACTGAGAGCTGTCAAACACTTGAGCCACATTTATCCTGCACAGAACAAATAAACATTAATGCCAGAAAAATAAAGCCACTCTGAAAGCCTGAGGAATTACAAAGAAGCTTTTTGCCTGTGCCTAATCCAGCTAAACCTTCTTAAAGTCCCATTGACAAGAGTTCCATCCACAGTTGCTTTCTTACCCATTAAATCCTCTTCCATTTATGAAAGGACTATAAGTTTATATTTAAGAATCCACAGAGTCATCTAAAACACAGATACTGAGACTGTTATTTTGGCTAAGAATTCAATTCAGAATGGTGAAGATTACTAGGGCTTTGCCTTCCCCAACTCTTTTGCCAAATTTATAGAGTGAAGACTTTCTTTCAGTGACTGCATAATATACAAATGATGGTATACAGCCAGTGTTCAATCAGTTTTCTGTGTGGAAGTGTCACCATAACCATAACCAGCACCGTTACAAAGATAACCTCAAAATCCTAACAGCCATGAATATAATCTCACTCCCTGTTCAAGCTCAAAGCAAAAGGAAAATCTTGTATTTTGATATTTTTACCTTGTTCTTACTGCAAGGTGTTATACAACTTCAGTGTTAATTTTCACCTGGCAATTTTATCTTGGCATCACAAGGAAAGACAGCAGTGGCAAACCATTCATTTGTAACAATGGCAACATACATTCCATGAGAATATAAATCTAACTTACTCTATTTTCTTTAATATAGTGTAAGCTATCTGACCACCTTGAAATGTTGCAGCCTATCCATTCCTAACATATATTTATTTAACAGTAGCTCACTGGGCAGCCCTACTGTGTGAGCCAACTCTTTTCTTCATAAGCCAAACATTCAAAAAACAACCACCAGAGTAGAAAGAGACCAGTAGGTGTACCTCTCTCTTAGAAAGTTTACCCAAAAATATTATACAAGTAACTTTTCCTTAGCACGTTCATCTGCCTTAGGTTTTAAAAGACTCAATAGAAAGGTTTTAAAAGACTTGAAACTCTTACTTAGATTTCCAATATCTTTGGTATGTATTAGAAAAAAAAATAGGCAAACAAAGAATTAGATTTTTGGGGCTTATAGATTTTGAATACCCAGACCTGGCGATGTTGCAGTGTAGCAACCAGTATGATCGAGAACAGGGACCTCAGCTGAACGACATCAAAATAAGGGCTCCAAACTAAAGCCACAACGAGGCATATTAACATGCTGCAAAATGCTTGTGCAATAAGCATGCACTTAAATTCAGTGTTTCTTAAATTCGTGCACTGCTTCGCTGAAGAGGGACAAATTTAAACACGCACTTCAAGTTAAGCCAAACATCAACAGACAAAACCACTACATGTATCTGAAAAACAATCACATCCAAATTTGAAAAACTGCTCAGAAGAGTGTGATGACACATATGGGATAGTAGCAAAAAACCAAAACCCAAATAATTTGGGTTTACAGAGTAAATAGTACAGAGTGTAGGAAATAAGGCGCAAATAAGAACTCCAGAGTGATCAACAGTACAGCTAACTGCTGAGCCTTGTACTCAAATGACTATCTGCCTGTGTTACCCGCAGGAAAGAGAGGTGGTGTGTACTGCTCTATACTGCCGAATACGTAGTAACTCTCATTCACAGAATCTCCATGCTGGAGACCAAACCTGAAGCCCTGCAGGTGCTTTGGAAGAGCAAAGCCAAGAACAACAGGAATTCTTGAGACAATCATTAAAAATTCAAAGATAAAAAAAAGCAGAGTAAGACCAGCCCAGAGTATGTCTGCACAAACCTCTAAAATCTAAAGCACGGAAAAAATAGATCTCCATAAGTATTTTAAATATTCTGATACGCAGATGACACACTGCAAGGATCTCTGGAGTGCAGTTTGAAGAGATCAAAGTCAGTCTTATCCTGGCATATTTGGATCAGGACTACCTGTCAGGTTTCAGCTAAGCTCACATCACTGTATTAGGCAACCATTTAAATTCCATACAAGAACTTGGGCTGGTATGTGATTTCAGAGCAGGAATCCAAACTATCACATGGCAATTATTCCAGGAGTACCAAAACCACAGAGAAGCATTTCTCTCACTGACAAATGTGTTTGTTTTTATAGCAACATTACTAAGTTGAGGCAGGCAGCAAACTGCTCTACATTTGTGGCCTTTGCTTCACACAAAACCAAAAATAATCGCTGTCTTCTTTATTCTGCAGTAGAATTCACAGGGCATATCATTCTTGCCACATCAACACCCCTCTGTTGGTTTTGGTTGATAGATGCAGCAAGCCTCAGTTTTGTGGTTTAGTACAACAGATGTTTTATAAAGCAACTTTAGAGACCACTTACACTTCATTTATCCAAACTTTGTTTGTAATAAAGACCCTCTTTCTAATCTCTGAAGCAAAGTACCAAACCACATACTATGAAACTTGGATTTACACGATGACAGGCTGAAAGCATGGACATAACAACACAGCCCATGTACTACACGGACAGGTATCCAGACTTCCGTGGCGAGGTTTTGCCTGATAACGGACTGGTGGCATCACGCACTTACAACCCGTAGGAGCTATTCTCCGTTGCCTAACATGTTGTATGAAATGCTACCTGCCGTTTTTTAGTGAAGTCTGAATGTGTTGTACAGATCATATCTATAGATTTTTAAAGCAAGTCTGTATGTTCAGTATTCTATGAAGAATAATGCTGCAATGACAGAGTGCAGTCTACACTTGCAAAAATCTATCTCGCCCTAAGGACTCTATCTAGTTCAGGGGGCAAAGATGCCATTACTTGACACAGGTACTGGAAACTTTTGATCATGTAAGTGAGGTTATGTAAGTGATCTGGTTATCGTGTGACGATACTGCAAGGTGAGTATTCTGCAAGGTGAATATTTGTACCTGAATTTTACCAACAAACAGGAAAAGGATTCTAAATTCTGAAAAGTCTGTCCTAATCGGATTTGAATAGCTCACTTAATTCTAAGCTAATGCATCTTATTAAGCATGAGAGGAATTAATTTCGTAGCAAAAAGCTGAATGCAGCAGGAAGAAAAGGGAATAAATGTTACTTAGTTAGCCTTGATAGCTAATTCATGGTACTTTACTACACTGTGATCAAAGGTTTCTGAATAACTTCAGTAAAGTGCTATATTACTGCAGAAAATCATCTCCATGTAATATTCCTATGAATAATAAATGCTACTTAGGCATCAAGCTACAACTTCCACATGAAGTTACAACATTACTTCCACAAAGGCAGGTATGATATTCTGAGAAAAACAATATATTCCAGGTCATCTAACCATTTAAAAATCATTACAGTTACAACTTGGTATATTGTGGAGAATATCATTAGTGTATGTTTGTTAAACATCTTAATTGGCCTCAAATTACACACAATTTGGAGAAGCTTGCTGAAGCTACTATTTATTTCAGGTATTAGGTCTATTTTTTTTCTGAGAATTGCTCGGTTGACACATGAAGAGAAAGTGGCAGGAAAAGAAATACTGTTCCTTCCACAGCAAGAGCACTAATGTAAAGCTTAAAAATGAAGCAGCAGCAGCACATTTTTGCTTAGACCTTTGAGTGTCAACCATATGGTGCAGTTCAGTTAACAAAGATTTATCAGTCCCTGATTGGAATGTGTCCAGGACTTGCTATTTTCTCAAATCTTTGAATGACAGGACTAGAACTGAACATACAGTTTCCTGGACTCACACAAGATACCATACACTTTCAAATCCTTGAATGAAATTAGGAAAACTTAATGTATATTTTATTGGGTATGCATTTCTAGATTTTAGAATAAAAATATACCAATGCTATAAAAGCTACAAAAAGGCAGTTTCATGTTACAGCTTTAGCTAAGTTAACATCTCACCACCAGCAAAAAGGTGGGATCCAAATCCCTACCAATCCTCCCCAAGCAGTCCCATCACTTACATCTGCTTTAGCAAACACCAAATTGCATGGCAAAGGATGGTCTGTTCACTAAAACCCAGTTAAAGTGTGTATTTTATGAGTTAGCAAAATGAATGGGTGCACCACGCAATCCAAGTGGCACAAGATCTGATATGACAGACAGCTGATCCCATGGCTGGGAAGAGACAGCAAGGGAGAAGGGAATGAGATGACTTCTGTTTGAAAGCACAATGCTGTTATTTTGACTTCTAATCTAAGCATTAACTGTTTTCTACTCCCTGGATACTTTGCTTCTGCTTTTAGCTGTATGCTTTGTAACTTCATTTGCATCACACCCAAGTGCAGCACTAAATTCATGAACAACAAACAAGTCCATGATTTCAAGATTAAAAGTGCTAAGAGTGGAATAAGACATAAGAACTACAGAATGAACACAGTAGGGATTTTATTCAAGTGAGTATTGGAGAGGATATCTAGATCTGGAACATAAAATGTTGTGGCTGCATAGGAAAAGATGGAACTTTTTCATTCACGATTGTATATTTATTTGATAATGGGCCCAAATATAAATATAACATTAGACTGAAGTAGGTCATGAAATTTTTCCCATGAGGTTATTTGAGGCAATAGAAACGTAACAAGAAAGTTGTTTACAGTGAAAATCCTAAACCAAAATTTAGCAATAATGAAGTCAGTCAAATATAAAGCTTTTATGTTAAATTGTAAAAGCTTAATTTTAAATTCCATGTAAGACTCTATGGTTAAATTCTGCTTTTATAGACAGATGGTAGGGGTTTTTTGTTTGCTTGTTTATTACAAATGTACTTGAGTGCATCTATTCAGTTCACTGAAAAAAACCAAAACCATAATTTGCAATATTTTAATCCACGAGGCTTAATTCCTTTGCAATCGCCATTTCAATGTAGCAACAGCTTTCACTGTCACTACTGCTACAAAGGGATTAAACTTTCCGCGTTGCTTTTGTGTACTGGGGAAAAAAAGTGTAATTGAAGGGTTTAATCATTTTTGTTTGAATATTTCTGTTTATTTGTTTTTCCTTTTCATAAGTGTCACCTCATCATTGCAATCCATATTTTTATAAATGTTGGAATATTCTTCTACTATAATAAAACCTTTCTGTAGTCCTGTTTTTCCATGTTACCAATTTACTAAAACCTCATGGAATAGTAAATAACTTGTAACGTAGCAAGTGTAACGTGGGAATGAAGAACACTACTTAAAAACAACTTCAACTGTAAACTTACTAGCAGCACTATACAAAAAAAAAAAAAGTATATTTACAGGATTTAGGTGTTCACATAGTTTACACAATAATACTGGTGCATTACAAATCATGACTATTCAACTTCCATGACCTTTCCCAATGCGCTTCATTAAACTCATCAGGGAAGATGGTCTTTCTTGATTTGACAGATTAATGCAAACTCTATTACCTTAACAGAGGGGCTTGACAAAAACGTGACTGCTGCTCTGACGTTAAGTGTTTTTATCATTATTTTACATATACAGTATAGTTCAATAAAGAAGCTTCAATTACTTTGGCAAAACATCGCCTTTCTACAGTGGTAAAACACTGCAGGAGACTGCTAGACACATTCTTAGCTAGGTGTATAGCAAGGGACGAACAGAGATATTAAATGATTTAGCTGGAGTTATTCACAAAACAGCACCTTAGTTGGAACCCAAGAATTCTGATATCAGATTTGCAACTAGCACATATTGATATGAAATATCTGACATTATATGAGCACCTGGCCACCAAGAAGGCTACGTTCTTTCTACAGTTTGTTTGCACTCTGTATCTTCAGAGCGTTCCTAGTTTTTTTAAAATTTATTGGAAAGGATGGGAAGGAATAGGGAGACGTCATCTAGTACCCTGCTTCCAAATCTTTTTTTAAAATCCAAGGACCAGATAGTACTTTGGGAAAAAAAAAAAATCTATGGGAAATGTTGTATTCTTTTTTTTGGTGGGAGAACATGTGATAAATGTTTAGCATTTAGGCAAAAGAAGTTGTACTGAATTAAAATGATACCATATGTACAATTTTCATTTAGAATATTCATTAGAAAAATTATAGTAATATGGCCTAATTCCTGACTTTGCCTGTCAAAAGCCAGTGACACATAGCTGATAACTCAGACAAAAATATATTTGTATGAGGATTTGGTTTGGGGTGGTTTTTTAGGTGTTTGTTTTGGGTTTTTTTGTAGCTGCAATTCTTTACACATCATCTCTTGTTTAAGACACCACCAGGGTCTGTGGACCATGAATTTACTCATGTAGGTCTAGTCCATCCTTCTGCCCTAAGGCAGAATGAACTATGAATGAACCATTTCTGAAATATTTTACGTAGGACACCAGAGCAAATGATCAGAACAGTGGGTTTGTCCACAAATTCTGTAAAGATCGTGATTACCTTGAAAATGCACAGTGAGATTACAGCATATTATACACTTTTGGTGGACATAGTTATGAATTCTGATTACAAAATATAATGGACAAAAAATCTGCCCTAGTAAATACAGCTAGTAAGTACTAGACATCAGGAAAAGTCAACATTTTATTCAGCCTATATTTTCTATGATTCCGTAATTTTAACCGTACAGGTAAGCATCTGAGCTTATTGCATCCTGTAGCCTGTCAGTTACTGAAAGACATTCCAACTCTGATATTTTTTTAAAGGGTCTGACACTGCCTTATTGAATGCAATTGTACATTCTTTCCATAATCACACAAACCTTTGGAAGTGGCAGGCAAAGTCACTTACAAAGTCCCCAGTGCTAGGGTACTTTCTGTGGGTTTTCTTAAAAACCAGGAGAAAAACATCAAACTCCGTATGGTGTGAACAGGCTGTCAAATGTCAGCATTAGCAGAAGAGTTTTAATGTTCTCTTGAAATAAACAGTACTTATTCATCAATACTTTTTTTGAGCAGGATGTTGTCTGCAGTTTGACATAGAGAGTTAAGAATAAAAAAATATCTGTCCTCATTTAAAGAAACAAGGTCTGAAGGGAAATAGTATTTTATAAAGCAGTATTTAGGGCAATTTCATTTTAACATAATTAAATACTGCACCATTGGAAGTACAGAAAACCCTGAATTGTTTGTAAATGCAGTTAAGCCTTTTAATCAGACCGTCGCCTTTTCATAAGTACATCAACAAAAATTACAGCTAGTAGAGAAAAAATAAAACAATTATTATTAGAATATGTTTAGATAGATTAATTAACACAAGATAACAAAACATGTTAGCTCCATTAATAACTGTTACTGATGCAAGTTTTTGAAGGGATAACAGACTATATTCTCTGGTGCAGAACTGGCATGTAGTCCATTACATCCCCAAGGACTCCAGCGTAAAATGGATGCCAGTAGTGTAGGTTATGCTCCTCTGCTTTTTCTCTGCTGCTGGCATAAATCCAGGCTCAAGACCCCCAGTCCTGTGGTTCAGCCCCCATAGGACCACCATGAATTTCAAGCAGATAAATGACGCTATCCCTCCCACTGAAGAATGAATTCTGTACAAAGTGAACCCAAGACTTTGAAGTGAAAAGGGTCAAACCATATTCTCCTTTTGTGCATGCATCTGGTTTACAGCACATGTCAGTCTACAACTCCCAGGATCTGGGCCATGCAGCAGTCCCTGGTTATTCACACTAAAATAGCACAGCACTTCAAAGAGTGCACAATGTAGGTTTAGTATATAATAAGGCAAAACCCCTCCCAAAAACACATGCTGACTTTTGATTATATTTGAAAAGAAAATGTTCCTCGTAAGGACTGCATAAACAATTCCTGAACTCAGATATAAAATGTTAATTAAAATGTAATGTATCCTGTGTGATGCCTTTGTGTTCTGCATCTGCAGTTTAAATCTGAGGCTTGTTATCTTATTATTGGATGGGTTTCTCCTGTCTTGCTGATTACTTGTTCTGAAGGAGAAGTCATTCTTCCAGCAACAAATTGAAAACGTAACAGTCATTTACCTCTTCCATCACGTCAGTGTCTTACCCTTAGAGACTCTTGCACTTCAGAAAATAGGCCAGCAGATACATTAAGCTTATGTGTCACTGTCATTAAGGCAAGAGGCAAACCCTTACTCAAAATTTAATTCTATTTGATAAAAAGCACTTAAATAGGATTTACAGCTTTCAATTTTTGAATTTAAAATAGGAAAAAACATTTCTAAAAGCGCTGCTATTGATTTAACAACTGAAACTTGTGATATTACGTATTGGGATTGGAGATTTTCAGACAGACAGCCAGAATTATAAAGTCATAACATAGAAAATAATAAAAGCTATTATAAATATTGTTGCATTATTATAATGGGGTTTTTTTAGATTAAAAATCAACATTTCCACTGCCAACTCCTAAAGCATGAGAAAAGACAGGCCTCTACAAAGAACAGAATTTTTCTTTCATTTTCATAAAATTTATGCAATTGTTTCACACTGCGCTGAGTTACACAGATGTAAATAAGGAATGTTACTGTTTGTAGGAGTACTACTGACAATCTGTTTAAAATGGATTCAGACACCTAGCAGAATTCACTGTGCTTACATGAAATACTGCTTCTCAGCAGGAGTGTAGGTCACTGTTCTATAATCTATGTGTACCAAATGTGCTGGTATGATTTAATTTGATTTCAGTGAAAGAGGTGCAAAGAGTGACAACTGAAATAATGACAAACGTTTCTGTCATTGCAGGACTATCATGTCTGACTGCTTTAGATGAGATTTAGATTTGTCATATAACTTTAAACCTATTGAAATCTAAGCATTAACTTGTCACATACAACGACACTTTGATTACACTTGAATCTGTGCTCTTTTAGTTCAGTGCCTGAAAAGGGGATATTTGTCACTGAAAGATAAAAAGGAAAGAATGTCTAGTGCCACATTAGATTTTTAATGCTAAACCCCTGAAGATAGGGAGATGGCCTGATAAGCTGATATGAGCTAATTAAAATAGAATCCTATTCTGGTCCTCTGTCTCAGAGTGAAACAGGAATGATACCAAAGTGTTGCCATTATTTCTTGTCTTTCTAATTTCTTAGTACTGTACACAGAAGTTAAAAATGATAAAACATTATACTTTGGCTAATAACTGAGTAAACCTGAGTGCCATAAAAACATTCTTTATTTAAAGCAATAGGACTTTTACATACTCTTAAAGGAGCAGATGCCATCTCATATTTTGCAGACTTCTCAGAGAGGAGTTGGACAGCAAATTGACATTTTTTTCAAGATATTGATTGACCCTTTGTCTAGAGCTCTATGGCCTGTTTCCTGATTTCCAAAAGTGAGAGTTCTGATTCAGAATCAATATACCACTTAAATTGCCATCTTAGTGGACCCTTCTTCAAGTGAATTAATAGAATACAGGTAAAATGCCAATTATTTTACAAGCGTTCCACACTTCTCATATTTGCATTTACACACTACAAATATTATCTATTGGAATATTCATTAAGATGAAGTTTGATAAGAATGTTATTTATTCTCTCCACAAACTTGTGCAGAAAAGACTGACAAATAGTTTTGCATCCTCTTTCAGAGACTAAGAACCTTCCTAGCCAAAACATTGTACATGATATATACAGCATGCTCATTTTTTAATTACCGAAATTGTAAGACAAAAGAAAACCAAAGAAAGAAAACCAATGCAAGAGAAACCTAAGCCTTATTTTTAACTAGAGACTTCTTATGTGCCTACAAAGTGAAGACAGAACTTCTACAGCTGCAGAACTTGTATTTCTATTTCAAATGTTTCTGACAGTGTTCTGAACTACAGGTACTGGGGTTTACTGAAAAGATAAACTACATGTGAGAATCAATCAAATCTGTATTCATACACACCCAAAGTGCAAGACTTTTTTGTTTGTTTAAAAGATTCGGTCTGGGCTCAATAGCACACAAATAAAAGAGTATTCTAGGAGTAAGCAATAGGATGGAAAAGTACCTAGTAACCCAGTGTGTCCTATCAAAAAGTGGGAAGACTTAGTTAAATAAAAACTTAGATGCAAATTTATTACTGTATTTTCTGCATATAAGTTCATACATGTACAGACAGAATCGTCTCCTTGCATGTTTCTTATTAAAGACATTAGTCTTCATACAAAATCTGGTATTTTTAGTTTATTTGGTCCTAGTGTCTCTTGAACTCATAATTTTCAGTGTGACGTCATCATGAGTCATTCTAAAGATGCTAATGCAGACTACCTCAGACAGGAAAACAAACAGAAGAAATCTAAATTAATCATGCCAATCTGAACTCTGTTTTCATAAAAACTGATCTCAGTAACAAGAAAATGATTCAAGGAAGAGGAATGAAACACTAGTAATCACCTAAGATGTTTATCTTCCTCATGATACATGCAAATTATCTCTTTGACACTGCAAATGGAATTTGGTTCATTAGAGATGTGTCTAGTGCCATTTTAGACAACCTCAAGTATCCCAGCTGGCTTCTCTTGGCTTGGCACCCCCTTACTTTTTGCATGACATCTGTTAGCCCTGTCAGACTATCTTCAGTGGCCTGCAATATCTAAACTGGCACTAGACTTCTATGTTTAGGCACCTGAAAGCCAAATCCATATTCTCTTTTGCTCTGGTCTACACTGTATGAAATAAATCAGAATATTAGCACTGTATACTAATTTTACAGTGCTGTAAAAATGACAGGATAAGTAGGAAACTGAAAAACAAAAGTGGTCTTCTGATTTATTATTATTTAATGATTTAAGATTAATATGCTTATTAATATTTTAATACAACAGCATCTTCAATGAAACATTAACTTCATGTTCACTGGTTTGCATATAAACATTCTTATACCATACTCATAAAAAAAAGATTAATTTCTGTCAATAGTACCAATTTAACAGTCAAGTTGGATATCTAAGGATTCTGCTATTGTCTGCCTGCATTGTTGACTATTATCTCTCCTTGACTGAGACAAAGCTGTCAAACTGAAGAAACATGGCATTAGCTCACTATAAAAAAGGGGAGGAGGGGAAAAGGATGGCAGATCAGAGGCAGGTAAGCACAGAACGATAAAAACAGAACGTTGTTCTTTGTCTGGTATACAAAATAAGGATTATCAATACCAGTAGCATAAGGAGGAAAAAATATGTTCTATAGTATACTTATAATGCTATATTATTATGTAATACATCTAATAATATACTTAGTGTAAGTCTCTATAGCAGCTAATAATATTAAGCCAGGGATGATCTTTTCATGACACTCTGGTCTCCAGCTTTTCTAAAGATCTGACAGGTTGCTACAAAGAACAGATGGATGCAAACAGACTGGGCTGGACAGAGTTATTGCCAGTAAACCACCACAGTGGTAGAAATACACTGGTAACCTGAATTCTCACCAAGTTTTGCAGATGTAAGTGTAGGAGAGTTTTAAGGATGGATCAAAGCACAGGGATTTCAGCATATTTATGTTGATACCCTTCTAAATGTGCAAGTGAGAACAAAAAAGAAAAAAGCCACTGATGTGCTTGTATGAGAATTAAATTAAAGCATGCTGGAGTCCAACAGCATGGGCCAGGCAAACTCAGGAGTTCCTATCTCATTAATAGTAAAACAGACAGGATGAAAAAAAAACCATGAAGGGTTCTGAAAAAGAAACTTTCAACTAACCATTTCTACAGCTTGCATCTGATGCAATAAAAAAGGGCAATTTAGAAGAAGAGGACAAACTAATCCAAGCAACACTTGAGGAAAGCAGACTTACAGCTGTGATAGAGTTGAGGCTCTTACTCCTACAAAGTACCTTCTTTTGCAGAATGCTAACCTGGATGGACAAACTGATCCAATTTAGCTATTTGATTTTTTCCACCTCTTAATTCAAACTTGCAGCTTCCACCTACTGCTGCAAGGTGTTCTCATAATATCCAAGGAATCCAAAATAGAGATCTCTCTAGTAGTGTTTGCTCTCTGATTTACCTTCATACCAAAGCACTCTGCATGAGCAAGTAACTGAGATGAAAAGATTTCTAAAGACAAGTCCTGCAGAAATGCTGGCAGCTCAGACTCCACCTCGAACAAAGACCAGTTCTACCACAAAACAGAAGGAGGAATTCAGGAAAGATCAACAAAACTATGAAGAAGGAAAGTATTTTACATATGTTGAAATAAAACTTTGTTAACTGATAACAGTTGTAGCACTTTTTTATCTACAAATACACGGCAAATCTAAGTAGAAATGCTAAAATATCAGAATAGTAAAAAGGCTTTAACTAAAAGAAATGTCATTACAAGAAAGGAAAATGTAACGGCACCTTTAAGCAGTCAGCTGTATCGGAATATGGAAAAACTTCCCAGGAAAAGACCCATTCCCTGAAAAATTTTAAATCAGACTGAAAACTGATTGGAAGTGATATACAAAAATAGACTGGAACAGTAAAACTGCTGAAATAATAAAAACAGTATATGAATTATCCAGTGTGTGTGTATATATATATATATATATATAATTTACACAAAAGTTTTACGGAAATATGAGAACTACTGTACATGTCACACAAACAAGTATTATGGTAAGAAAAAAAAGTTCACCTCTGTTTTTTACCACAAACCAAAGCATTCTTCTACCCCGTTTTAGCTTGGAAATTTGTGCGGCAATGATGATTCCACCAGGTGTTTATGCAGGTGGCAAACCATGGAGGAAACAATACTGATTTGAAGAAAATAGTAGGTGGTCTGTCATCATAATGCACTTGCCTGCCCCATCTCCTGTTGCCATATAAATGATATTAAAAATAAAAGAAAATAACATTTTTAGATTATTTTGAAGTCTCCTACAAAACTGCCGGGCAGGATAATTAGAGCAGAAAAGGACATCAAGTTTTTTAACTTCAACACTCAGTTCTTTGATCATAGTTGTCTTCTTAAAAGTTTCCCCTGGAAAACATGCTTCAGACAATTGGATGTATATGTTTTACTCCTACATTTTTAATATGAAATTACTTTTACTGAACTACACACCAACTTCTGAAAGTAAAATATAGAATGTGAATAAAAAGCTCAGATCAATCAGTTCTTTTAATGCAAACTAAATTATGAATAGCATTTGATTTGTTTCAAAAGTTATATAGTGCCTTCAGAATTAACTGTCTTTCTGAGAGATACTGTTACCCTACCTCATCTCATAAAAGGATCTCTGAAATTCCTTTTGATCTACATATCGGTTGCTCTTTTATGTTCTCACTTCCTATACATACTATTCTAATGCATAAAATAAGCATCCCTATACTGCCTTGTATCGACATCCTTTGATTAAATAACTGCCTAAGTACAACACCAGTAGTTATCAAGAAACTAAACAATAAAAACAACATCAGTTTTAATATCCAATGTTATTTATCCATCTCTTCCTTAGGTGAGAAGCTTAAGAGTTACTTAATTTATCATTTCTAATCTCCTTTTCCCCTAGTGATCCTTACATTCCCTCACATCCCACATTTCTTCACAAGCCACCTGGTAACATGGCCCAGGCAAAGGCTTCCTGGATCAAATTCTCAAGTGGAGCAAGACATTTTTACATCAGCTGAAGATCCTTTTACTACATACACATAACTGCTCAAACACAGTGCTGTCCCTGTCTGCAGTCTCACACTCTTTGCTCAGAAAAGCTGCAAGTTCCTCCAAAATAAAAGTCATGCCAAAGGATCCTTAAATCACAACAATTATATTAATCAACAGAATGCAAAATTTTCAGCATTAACAGATAGCCACCAGCTGAAGTTGCACAATTTACAAAATGCATAATCACCATGTTTGGATGGTCAATAAATACGGTTCCTCTCTGCTGCCATCTACAGATAGATAGGAAATTTTTAAACATCTGCTTTTCACTTCCAGATATGTAAATAATAACCAGATCTCAACATGCCCTACAAACCAGTTCACCCCAAACACATATTACCTCAAAATTAGAAGCTTCAGGCAAAGCTGAGGCCAAGTGATAGGTTGTCACAAGGTATTCAGATGTTGCCACACTGCATGCCGAGTGATGTTTGATCCTGTGCGAAATCCTCAGCTTGGAATTAGGTGCTCGTGCTCCCGGTTCAATGCAAATGCCCTTCAGAAGCCAACTGAGTTGCCAAAAGTGAAGTGGAAATTCTAAATCTCTAGTGTGAATATCTTAAAACACCCTTGCTTGATGCCCCAGAACATCTAATGCTTAATGGTTGCAGCACTGTTACTTGATGCCTACTTCAGACATCACATTTCAAGTTTCACAGTCGCATTTTCTAACCGGGAGGCTACAAAGTCAATTTTCTTCTCTGCATAAAAATGAATCTTAGTAGACCAAAGTGATACATTTTTAAAAGACTGACACCTCAGATGCACAATAGAGACAGCATAACTCAGTAAGATTGCTGATCTGCATTAAATAACTGCATGCCCCTTAAGTATAAAATACTTGCTTAGGGTCCAAAGTGAACAGGTCATTTGATATGCAGTAAATCGATCATGTCTAAAAATAACTATTAGCCCACAGGTTAGCATGCTCCTGCAGAGCATCCTCCCTATGGAGGTTTGAGCCTACAGGCCCTGAAAGCTGATTTTAAACCCTTTCAAACACTAAAATAGGTCAGTGTCCTGATGTAAAGGCAGGTGTGGGCTGCGAGGCGGGGAGGAGGGACTGGAGAGGGGCAGCAGAATCTCCTGAGAAAAGCCCAGGACCCCATCCATCAGCAGCGATGGCGGCTCCTCTGGCACGCCCTGACACCCGGGACGCCTGCCCTCCGCGGGCACCGCCACCTCCCGCACTTGGCTCAACCTGCTGGGTGCAGGCCGGGCTGCGCGGGGACGGAGCGCCACGGCGGGTGGCAGCTGGGGGGCTCTGGGGGGCTCGGCAGGCCAGGCTGGTGGGAGAGGAGCCCCAGGCCCAGGGCAGCTGCCGTGTAGGGAGGGGCCTTGGCCATGGCTAGTGAGGGCTCCCACAGGGCAAGAGCAGGAGGCCAGGCTGACCCTTATACCTACGAGCATCAGGGCAACCATGCCCGAGGCCTTCATGGCGCTCCCCATGAGGGTGTGGAAGGCAAACCACGGCACCAGTGCGAGACCTGGAAGAGCTCAGCGTCAGTGGGCAAAGGCAAGGAGAAAGCAGGGGGCAGCTTCTTCCTTCTTGGAGAGCTCATGCTTTTCTTGATTTTCCTCATCTTTGCACCCGTTTCCCATGCCTTGCTCTTCTCTCCATGAGGGAGCTGGTACTGGCAGTGCCAGTGAGAATGGGCTACAGCAACCAGGGGTCACAGGAAACCTTCCAGCTCTACCAAACCTGGTTTGTAATCTAATCACATCTGTAACGCATACGTGCAATGTCAGGTAGGTATTCATACACAGAGGAGGTCAGGTTTTTCTCCTTTTCAGCCTCGACAATTTCCACTCGGAGACCTCAGAAACACCTGCTAGCCCCCCAGCCATTAGCCCCATGCAGGCCAGGGTAGCATTTGTGGGAGAAAATGCACTGTGAAACACTGGTGAATCGGAGGTCTTGTTTATAGTCTTGTACAGACACTGAAATTAAACGTCTTCTGGCTGCAGACAGAAAAGGAACTGAGTCCAAAGCATGCAGGTAGCAAAAAAGGAGGTTTTTATTGCTTTGTTCTTCATTGTCCCTCCATATGCTTTTTCTGTCAATATGAGTTTTTTGCCTTTTCCCTGCAGCAGCTTAGCTGAAGCAGCACCTCAATGCAATCCATGACCAGCATTTGCAAGAAATGAAGATAGTACAGCAAGAAGCAATGAAGTTGCACCAGTGCCTAAGTGATACTAAAGAGGCTGAAGAAAAGGCAAAACTTCAGAGACTGAGTACTGCTATGGCAACTACAACCAGTACAAAAGATGATTTTACTATAGTTTCAAGTATTAACAGATTTGCTTTTAAGTATGTTCATCTCTGACATAGTTAAATAGAAAGTATACTCAGCTGAACAAAGGAGTTTATGGTATGTTGTTGTCAGTAAGAGCAAACACTTTCGATGATGAGAATGTGTGCATACATTAATTTTAAAAAATTATGCAGCAAATCAAGAATAAAAATAATTGGGGTTTGTAATTCTCCCATCTTTGTGACTTCAGGTCATCCTAGCTGTCATGTGTAGAGTTCTCAATAGCTTTACTGTCTTTCCAGGAACTTGCATTTCTCTGGTATTTCAGTCTTATACTCTATTACTATCTCCCCTGAAGAGAACTGCAATGGAGTATGTCACTCAATCTCATGAATTGTATTAAACAACGTGTTGCTTCTTAGTGCTTGCACTCTTATATTCAGCGCTTCAGAACAGAGAACATCAGACTGGAGAGAGAAATCAAGTTCTAGGTGTTAGTGTGGCAGTTGCATTTTATAATACCTATTGCTTTTGCAATAGTTATGAATGTGAAAGGATATAAATATCTGTTCTTTTCATGGATATAGTGATCACAGCTGAGGAACACAAACCGGAAAATTAACTGTAGACTTCAGGACGTAAGCACAAGAGCAAGGACTTTAGTAGGAGGCTGAATTTGCCAAATATTAAAGATAAGAAGATCCTGAAATAATATTCTGGGTGCAATTTTGGAATGTGCACAACCCAAAGGAACGTGCCAGCCATGCTTATAACTAAATACCCAGACAGAACACCTTTAATATACGATCTCAAAGTCTTTGTTCAATTGACTTAAACTGGAGCTGCGTCACAAAGTGTTTCTTTTTCCTAGCTAACGGAACAGCGAGCTCAGCAGATCAGCCTGCAGGAGTCTGTGGAGGAATCCCAAGCACCTGCCATATGTCATGTAAAGGACAATAATAGAAGCAGAATGAAAGAATGTTTGAGAAACTTTCACCCTTTTGTGTCTGTTTTCATTTTCTCATCTGTGAGAAAGATCAAGAACTTCGACATCATTCCTATAAACCATGTTAAAACACTTTATAACTACAACATTTAGTGAAAACATTGATCAGAAGAAGTCATGTAGTCAAACTTCCTTCTCAAAGCAGGAGTATCACAAACACTAGATTGGGGCAGTGGTGGATTTGTCTAGCAGAGTTCACGATGCTTTAGGTATTTTTTTATAGTGCTGCAGTAATGTTCCAGTTAAGATTATTTTTCTAGCATCCGATTTGAATGTTCCAAGCTTAAATATGGGACCATTGCCCCTTCTTAAATCATCATGCAACTGAAAATAGTTTGACTTCATAATCTTTGTAACCACCTCTGAGATTTGTGGGCCACAACTGGATCCCGTCAACCTCTTCTTCACCATGCTAAACAAGCCTCTTTATAATTGAGGTGCTGATAAATAGATAGACATAGAAAATGCAATTTCTCAAAATACTCTGTTGAGATAAACCTTCTGAGAGTAAGAATGTTTTCTCCATTAATTGCCATGATGACAAAGTTTAGACTTTTTATTCTCAACATATTTGTATGATCTAGCTATTTTGGAGTGTGGGGAGGGGCCATAGTTCATTGTAGAAATGAGTTAACTTACACGTAATTCAAATAAACAAAACCAATCCCCTCCCCTCTCTGCATGCATACACACACACAAATCACATGCAGTCACTATAAGACTTCTGAATTCGTAGCAACAGTTTAGTAAGGTTAAAAGAAAGCAAAGAGCAAAGTATCAAAACTTGAATAAGGGGTTTATTTTCAATTTTTTGATGATCAAAGTCTCTCTATCCCTGAAACATATAAAATTCTATTACAAGTCACTAGACTTTTTTTTCCTACATGTCTTATCATCTGTGTTCTTCTACATCAGAAGTGGAAAACTGATGGATACATTATTGAACTGTATGAATTATTATGTGAGGAGCAAAATCTTAAATTCATCTATCACTTTCTGATAGTTATAGGTGACCCTGTGGCATATTTATTTGCTAGTGTTAAAACCAGCAAAAAAAAAAAATTCCTCACCAAACAGCATGAGAAAGACTTGGTAAGTGCCTTGAGTGTTGCATTCACCTTCATCTTTTATAGTTTGATCTTTTCTGTACTCTCAAATTGTGCAAACTTGTTAGATTCTGCCTGACTATAAACATACATACACTGCATTTACATACAGAAATTGAGTTGCTTGCCATAAAGGTCTTCTGCATAAGTCTGGGACAAGCAGAAAGAGAGGAGAAGCTGATCAGGCTATATCTGTTCCAGTTAGACCAGCTTTTCAAACTCCGAAATTTGCTTAGGTTTGCCTGACTGAATTCTGCAACTTAAAGAATTATCTGTGATATCACTGCAGGTACAGATACTACAGCAGGACTGCCAAGAGCTGCGTAAAGATGTGCAGCTAGCCCGAGTGAGGCTGCAAGACAGGAGGAAAGAACTGCCCACTTGGAGCAACAGGGCAAACACCTGAAAGCGGAGCTGGGTATGACAGTGGGTTCTTGTATCTTTCTAGCCCTTCCCTCACAGCTTCCACAGGGATTAAAAACAAGTACTGAAGTCCTCCAGACCCGTGGCAGACGTACCAGTCAACAGGAATGGAGGGCAGCTTAAGAGGTGATAAAATAAAGGCCTTCAGTTTGCATGTGGTGTTTCTAAAACCTCTTCCTACCTAGAGGAAACTGACAACAGTGGTAATCAGGGTAAGGAATACACAACAATATGAAAAGATTCCATAAATTCTTTTCAGAGGGGACTTCATCTGGCCCATTAACTGATGGGCCCATTGCTAATGAGTCTTTTTGCAGCTGATAACAAGAATGTGCTCTATTAAACATCAGTATAAGGACAAGCTCTTGAGTAAGACTCTCATGTTGATCTCATGTAGATTCCCAGCCTGCTGATGTGAAAGTAGCTGCTTATATGGGAGTTAAGTGCCATTTAATGCACTACAGGGTAGGGGGAAGCTCCATATTAAAATTATCCAGCAAAATTAAAGGTAAATGTTCCTAACCTAAAGTCTGTTCCATATTCCCAAATAACTCACAGCAACCATGCCTAAATCCTAGCATAGTTACTGTTCTTGTGATCCTTCTCTAAGGACCGATTTCAAATTCCAGCTACTCCATTTATAGAAGTGTTCCTGTTTCCCATACACTTTTTTTGGTTTTCTGTGAATCAGATATGCAATAATTAACCTATAGCTCACAAAAGGCAGTCGGTGTTTCTGCGTAAGGCACGGCAAGAGGAGAGAAACTTGTCATGTTGTGGCAGAGCTGGCTGAATGGGGGAGAACGATGGCAGAAGAATTCTTTCCTTCACAACAAGTCCATATGCAAATGACAAATTTAAATGAGACATACAAATTTTCTTTACTCCTGTTAAAAAATAATCCTGCTGATCTATGCTTTTTCCCTTTGTTAACTGAAGGAACTTTTTAGTGATCCTTTGATGCTACCTCGGATGTCATAATATTTTGGCTACAGTTCCCTGCCTACCCTGCTCATGATGAATCATCTTGTGTTGTCTCCCTTTTTTTCCAGTATGTTATACAACACAACAGAATAAGAGGCTAGCTGTTACAGGCAGGTTGATTCAAATGCCAACAAAAATGCTTCTGCTTTTAGATCTATATGGTTTAATCGGGGATCTAACTATTGTTCTTTGTCAATGCACAAAAACTTGTAAAGCTGCATTTGGGCTGTGGGTTATAGTCAGGACAAAACAGTTGCTTATACACTAGACAGTTGAATAGGAGATTTAGGGTTGATCTGCTCAAGCAATCACAGAAACAGTATGCATAGGAGATTGGCATGATGGCATGCTTAATTTTAAAATTAAATTACAATTAATCTACAGAATCAATTTTAAAAAGTAATTTTGCTGAAATGTTAAAGTTATCAAGAAAAGTGTTAAAGAACACATTTGTAGAAGTCTTACCTGTTTGTGACATATTCAGTAACTTGGCTAAACTGAAACATTAAATCAATGTCACCTTTTAAAATTACCAAACAGATAACAAAGCACGTCCTGACATTATTTTCTATTTTCAGACTCCAGGAACTGTATCATTTCCCAGCTTGGTGAATAAGCAAAAGTAAATTGAGGAAAATAGCTAAATAAATATCAGCACAGCCTACATGTGACCTTTCAAATGTACCACACTTCAGAGGTGGAATTTTTATGCAGACAAATGCCAAATGCAACCAAGGCTAATAACTATTGAGTATCTTATTATTTTACCAGTATGGGGTTACTCTGCTTATTGAAAGATTAACTTCCATATTCTACTGAAATATCAAAATAGTGATATGATTGCCTTCCTCGGAAAGCTGGAGCTGACCGTGAAACACAGTTGTGGTAGCACAGGTATTGCATACAAAGGAGACAGACAGATTGGTGATTAATACTACAGAAAAATTAGAACCTTGGTCAACTGGGTACTAAATGGGCAGAGGTATGCTTACTGCCTACATGGAGACTGTGTGCGCTGTCTGAAGTCTTTCCTGAAAACCTAAGTTTCAGTGAAGATGCTGTAAAATTTCAGCTTAGACAGGGAGTCTCACAGTGCTGGCAAAGGATTCCTTCAGCTGTGAATTGTACCACTTCTGGCAGGGAGACCGTTTAAGTTCAAGAGTATTGAGACTAATTATAGTGGAGACTAATAAGCTTGAGCTCAGAAGGATATGAAGTCACCCTCAACTTTCAAAGCTAAGTTAGAGCAGTTAGCACTTTCATTATTATTACAAGGGATATTTCAGAAAGAGGCTTGTCCTATAGGAGCCATGTGCAGTGCTTGCAAGAGCACATAGCCACATGTCAAGAGCTTAAAAGAAATAGGCAAGTATGAAATAAAGACTTGATACTTGTGAAGTGCCTGCATAAACAACATTTAAATTTTTTTTCTCAGTTGACATCGTTTTATTGTCCCTTAAAATGCACAGCTGTCCTTTAGCAAACAATGCAAAGAGAACCTGCAGCTTTAGTCTAAAATGACTGCCCTGAGAGAAACAGCAGAGAAAGTACAGGTAATGAGAACAGCTACTCGCTTTCAAAATGGAAATAAAGTATAACAAAAGTGATTACAGTGAAAAATAATTATACCTTTATGGACAGTCGCAAATGCAGGTCAGGAGACAAAGTTTAGTGCCCCCAGGTAATGTGGGCTAACGAACAACTTCCAGTGAAGAAATTCAATCACTATGTAACTATTCCAGATTTCCCAACCTCAAATCTGGACAGTTTTCTTCCCAATACATATTTTGAATCAGCTTTATTTGCAAGTGTCTTCTTGACATGCCAGGACATGCAGAACTACTGCTGCTCCCTCTTCTATCTACCCTTAAAGTAGTACATTTATATTTCTTCCCACTTACAGATTCTACATGAATATTTTTCTATTCATGAGTCACAGGTTACGTGAAAAGAGTGTAAATATGGTAATATTATTTATAGAAGCATCCTGTAACAACCCCTGAGAAAGAATTAACTCCTACATTGCTCTAAGTACTAGAAATGGAGAAACTGAGTGGAAGTAATCAGGATCTGAGATTAAATACATTTATAAAAGCTAGTCAAGGTGAACTCAGCCTCGATACCATCTTCAAGAAGCAGCACACCACAAGACTGCAAGGGGAACTTGGGACAGCTTTGCAAAAGAAAGGATCTCTACTGGCAGAAAAGAAAGATCTTCAATGGGAGGTACAGAAACCTTACTGTTTTAAAACTGTGTTCTTGTAGGCTGCTTTCAGACCCACATCACCGAGATTATTTACATACCAGTTCTGCTTTCAGAACAATTATTTTTTGCTGTTGCAGTGGCAAGTGTGACACACTCTCCCTTTTCCTACTATGCTTGTATTTTGACTTGTAATGTCTCCTCTTTGAAGCGTGAAAGGGAGAAGACAGGGAAGCTCTGCAGGTATTATTTCTGAACTTCAGAGTTGACTTGCAACCTTCAGATCAACTGTTCTGAAGATGTCTAGTATTTCTATGAATCTGAATGTTTTCAGGTACAGGGATTTCACATTTGTTGACAGATAAGGACAACAACAAATGAAACAACACCAGAAAGAAACTAATTAGAAGTAGAAAAAACAGAACGAGGTATCTTGCAATTTACATGGCTGCTCTTTAAATTTAGTGTTGTCTTTCTCCAAGTTTTCCTTTTATTTTGCTTACTCTGTCTTAACTACATTATTTCTAAATAATGTGATATTTACCACAGCCATATCTTTCACTTTGCTCTTTGATATTTTTCTGGTTTATATGGATGTGTCCTTTGGAGCAACAACCTTACTGCTACCTACACAAGGCCCTATTTGTAGTAATGTTTTTTATGCTACTACGGCAAATTATAAATAATTTTCAGCTTCTCTCAGCTGTTTTACCTGTGTAGCTGCCTTGCATATGCATAGTCTGGAAAAGGAAAGTTAGCATTTGTGATATGAGAAATTCCTTAGTGTTGTGACTGAAGTCAGCATGATTCTTTCATGGTTGCAGAAGAGCTCTCCAAAACAGGAGAGACTACACCTAATCCATACATAGTGCTGAGGGTTTGTGATATTCGTGTATTGTGACTGTGGAAACCTTGAAGTGGCAATATTAGAGTTGGATTTCCTTGTTCATAGCTAGAAATGGTTTCAATGAAATTCACTTTGCAAACGCTAGAGGAAGAGAACAAAAGACTATTGGATCACTTGGCTACACTGGTACATGAGCAGGTAAGCCACTAATAAAGTAGATAACTGATGACCTGACTAATAAGTAACTGTAGCAGGAATCAAGGTGTTTTTTTGAAGTAATCTGTCTTTTATGGAGAGTGGCTGATCACTTCAAGGAAAAGAGGAAAAAATGAAACAAAAGGGTAAGATCTCAAATGTGTTACAACTCCATCTTTTTAGATGTCTGTGTGGGATGAACTAAGAGAACTATATAGAGCTTCAGGTATTGGACATTTAGGTATGTCATTAAAATCCATTACTCCATTTAATTTTCTATTACAGGTACACAGCTTCTGTATCTGTACATATATATTCAGCTTGTTTACATTTGGAAGGTATTGACAACAGTTTTATGCCCTCTGTGGACTAATTAGCACATGGGACCTTATTCCTGTTTTTAACTTGTTCCCATTCCATTATTTCTCACTACTCTCAGTCACCTGGATCAGGATACCTCACCAGTTCTAGAGAAGCTGAGTAAAATCTTAGTAATACTATGCCACCAGTGCTTTTACCATTGGGTTTTTTTGTCTGTTTGTTTTTTACACTGTTGGATGTAATGACCAGTTATATATACATATACATTGGAGATCTTAAGAAACATTTAGCTGCTGTCCTAACATCACAATGCTAAAGAATTAACTGAAACACTTTTTCGATGTTTGTTGTCTGATAATCAGTAATATTTCTACAGTATTTAATCTGTAACATATGTGTATCTTTTTTCCTTTTAACACAGAGCTCCTTGGGCAGTCATCAGTTAAAGAAGATGAATCAGTAGAACATTCAGAACCTTAAAAAGTTGCCTGATTTTAGATGTTGTATTCTTTACTGTCTTTCTAAGTTCCTTTAATTCTGTCCAGGTCTTCTCATTCTTTAGTCGGTTTTGCTTCTCTGTTGTCAAAGATTTCTTTAATCTCTCCATTTCTGTTGCATGTGCTTCTAGGACAGTGGCTTTCTTGTGGCCATCTGGAAGGTTGTACCAATATGAGCAGTTCTTCCTAGAGATTAAGCTGTCTTGGAGGAATTTATGCCATTTAGATTTTAAAAAAGAAAAAAAAAATCTGTTTCAGTGTTTTATCGAATTGAAAATTTATACCTGAAGCAACAAAATTTAAATGCTCAGGGAGAAACAGGACACTGAGCAACTTTGTTGCTTTGTGCCTTGTTTGCCCTACAGAACGGTGACTGCTCTTTTTTCCTCAGCAGCAGGTGCAGCAGAATTGACCAACAACAAAAATAAACTGACCTGTGACAAAGGAAAACTTCAGGTACCTCTCAGCACCTTATTTGTCAGCTCAAAGGATGTTTAACCTTAGCTCTTCAGTACTTAATTTGGAGGGAAGCGCTTATTTATCTTCTCTTCTTAATTTATTTGTGTAGTGTCAAGCACATATACGAAAAGTTCTCTGTCAAAATCCTCTTCGATCCTGCTCACACTGCCTTTGGGTGACAAGATGCTGTTGATGTAGCGTCTCTAGGAGTTGTGATAATGAAGCTGCTTAATATGTGAAAATATTGGAATGGCTAAGAACCACCAGGGGGCATTAAAACAAAATATATGTGTAGAGAATTGCTTGAAAGTTTAGAAACACGGAAAACGTCGCAAACAATACAAATTAATATGGAGGGATGCAAACCATGGTGGTAAGCAAAAATAAAAACCATATGTATGCTTTCTTAAGCAGAAGTTAGCTAGACAGTAAGGGAGGTGCTGAAAGTAAAACTTTTACTTCAGTGTGACCTATGACAAAATTTGGGACAGCGCTGCAGATTCCCGAGTTTCTTTTAAAAACAGCACAGAATGTGTAGTGATTATTAGAGAGCAAGAAAGCTACATTTATGCAATAGTCCTAGGTCTGATGGCAGTGACAGAAGGAAGCAACCAAGACATCATACTTAGATTAAAACAAGGTGAATTCTAATCCAGGATTATTTCTATGGAGGGATAAATTAGAAGTGATTCACTTGCTGCTTCTCCTACTATGGCACTCAGGGAAAAGAAAACATTTTCTCTGGGCAGAAAGGCATTGATACATAGCTCTGCTTCTGTGTTCCAGATAAGATAATGCTTTTCTGTCTCTGCACTAAAAGAAAGCTGAGCTGTTTTGTCACATCTCTTAAGATTGCAGTGCAAAATCTGGAGGAATAGCTGTAAATGCACATTTCAATAACAGTGAGCTTTGCAAGTGCACTGCATAAAGACCAAATACACTCAAGTGAAATAGAACTTTGAGAACTTGCCCCTCAGAATTAAGGTCAGACTAACCAATGCTTACATAGCCATTAGAAATCAGATTCAACACACTTTTTCCTGAAGAACAGAGGATGTGTTTAATGTAAACAAGTAGCATTCTAGTCTGCAGCTGGAAAGAGAACCTGATTTCATCAAAGCAAACATGAGAACTATGGAAGCTCAGCTGAACAGAGCTGTTTTTCATGCAAGTTGATTGCATGTATTCAGTCTAGAAAACACAGTTTACAGGATTATATAGTCCTCAGGATTTATTATTATTTCCCAGTAAGAGAACAAAGAGTTGCAGATAATACTTGTTTAGCTGTATTGCTGGGAGGCAGATAATTATTCTACTTCAGTCTGATCATTCAGTCTTAATAGACAGAAGTACAGAGAAGTCATGTGTTATCCTGGTCAGCCAAACCAAGCTTGTAGGTATAAGCCTGTGAAGCGGACACTGCTCTGTCCTGAGTTTGCTATTCTAAGCTGTAAGGTCAAGTCACTGCATTGAGACTTCTGTTCACAAGCAAGAATGAACCTGTAACAGTAAATGCTCTTTACAGACTCCCCTTGTTTCTCAGATACCAAAGCAATCTTGTAATCATTTTGACTTGGAAAACTGAAGAGGCAAGTGAAAAATTGTCAGTCCCACCTATAAATTGCCACTGATCTGGAAGTTAAACAGAAAATTTAACCACGTTTAGGACACTTCCCTAGTAAACAGGAGGTCCTATTTTTGCCTTCTGTTTCCAGAAAGCAAAATGAATCAAAGTTCCTCTTGTACCTTATTCTCCATCATAGAGCATGGTCCATCAGGTAGCCAAAGGCAATTGGATTATTAGACTGATGAATGCAATCCATGACCTGAATGTATTCAGATTGGGGGAAAGTTAAAACACTCTGTTCCATTGTTTTGTATATACCAAGAACTAGCTGTAGAAAGGTCTCACAGTGGGAGCAGGCCAGAGGGATGCTTGGAACCAGGAACTGAGGGTTATGATGGTTAATGATAACAATGAAGAAATGGCTGAAAATTAATGGGGACCAAAACCTTTGAGTGCTTTTTGTTTGAAAGAGATGCAGATGAAAACTCAGGCTAAGCAACATTAGAATCAATGACTGTTTTTTACTAAAAACCCAGCTTCATGCATCTGTGGCACCTCCTGAAGCCTGTGTGCCAAGAGTTCAGAAGCACTGGAACTATCAGTTAAAACAGCCACAGAAAAACCCAATAACACCACCACACACTCATCTTGGGCTTAAACCAGGGGTAGAAAAAGAGGTTATGTGATTGGGGAAAGATATTTCCATGTTCAGAACCACTGCATAATCTTGGCACTGCTGCAAGCGTGCAGGTTACTTATAAAAGAATCCTTTAATAAAACTCTTAATAGATGACTGATTTTCCTGCTTGTTTTCCTAATAATTTCTGGTACTGTGGATGGCAAACCTGCAACACCAGGACATGGCAAAAAATGGGCACAGTAAGGCAACAGCCATGCTGGAGCATGTGTTAGCTTCTTGTAACAATATACGAGCAGCTTTTGTGGGATGCACAAGAGCTAGGCCACAAGGACACTGAAATCAGCAACCTCAGAAAAGACAGTAAGTGAAATGGATACTGTCTCCGTGGTCTGTCAGCGGTGTGGTGAAGGCAGATACAGTTGAAGAGTTGCACCTTCCCCATGGTTCTGGCTAATAAGGTATAGGAAAAGTTTTTTGGAAAAGTTTCTTTGAATAGTTTTCTATATCCTTTCCTGCAACACCGAAACATACGTAGTGAACCAAGTACACTAAGTGCTTGTAGCTAACTCTGCAAGATTGGCAGGCCTTGTGCATCTTTTGGAAAGTAAGTAAAAAACATTTTAACTTCAGTGACAGGCAAAACTTAATATGGTTAAGGTAGACAACCAAACTGTGAGACAGTCACCACTTCAGAGGAGATGTGCATAGATTGACTTAAGGCATTATTTTTTTAAATGCATTTTCCATTTTCAGGAGACAGATTCAATGAAAAATGGAGACGTTTGAAACAGAATTGGATCCAGGTAGAGACCGCGTTTTACCATAGTAACAGCCACCGCTGCATTTAGCCAAGTACCTTTTCTTTCTCTGACTAGAATATAGTGTGACACATTCACATGAATCAAGACAAAAATATTCAACCAACTTTTGGCTGTGGAGCAGGAAAATTATTACCCAAGTGTTGGAGGCAAGCATCTCCTCTCTGAAGAAAAATTCCTTGGCACAGGTGAAGATTTTACAGTCTGCAGCTGGATACATAATATGAGCAAAGATTCTGAAAGTTTATATAGCTTGCTTTTTTTTTTTTTTTATTACAATGGAGGGGGAAAGAGTCCAAGGAATTGTTTTCATCTCTCCTCATAATACTTAGTGTCAAAAGGATTACCTCACAACCCAAACACACTCACTATTGGCAAAGAACATTTGTTTTCCAAGAAAGGCATGGCTATATGACAAGTTGTTCTGATCCCTCTGACTCAGTCAGTCAGTGGATTGGCATCGTAAGGATTCCCATCTAGATGCCTGTGCTTAGGACATCTGTATAATCAGACGGTGAACACACTTTCCTATAAGTTAATACTGACTGGGAAGGAAAAAAAATATTCCTTTCTAAGCTGCTTCTTTTGGGTAAAGATAAGTCTGATTTGTTGTTACCATACAGGTGAAACTACTTTGTAAGGCACTAGAAAGTGTTAAAGCAGACAACACTTGTTCTTAGTTTGGAAGTTCTGCATATCAGTAATACCCTGCAGAGCAAGCTGATCCAAACTCAGTATGAACTGAAAACTAAAGAAACTGAGCATCAACAGCTGATGTTCTGCAGGTAAGACCATGATACTACACCTGAGGAGAAACATTACTTTGCACTAATATCAGAGTTTTATGGCTTTGCTCATCTATCAATATCAGCATTGACTGTATGCTGAGCCAGCAGTATGATAAAGACAGATCGATGCAGAGTTATAGAAATGGTCTCTCTCACTCATTCCCATGACGACTCTTTGACCTCTGCTGCACTGAGGAACTGTTTAGCTCGGGTCATGATGGCACTTCTACAAACAGCTTTTCCATAAGGATAACAGGTATCACTTCCACCTTGAAGTGGCCTGCTGTAGCAAGGAGAGCACAGGAGCTGTTTAAATTCCCCACCCAAAACTGAACACTAGTAAGTAAAGCCTCAAACCGAGGCTGCAGTCTGAATCTCATTATCCCTTGTCCAAACAGGCTCAGCCATTTAATTTTCTGAAGGAAAGTAACTTGTCCTAAAGTGTTTAATCCCAAAAGTCTATTTACCTTGTATAGCTATTTTGAACCTCCTTTTAAATAAACAATATGAAATATTAGAAAACACATTCCAATCTTTAAATAGTAGTGGTGCAGAGAGTATATCCAAGATTCAAGTATTTACAATGGAATTGTCTTTCCTATCCTTGTGTTAAAAAACAAAGCATATTAAATATAAACATGAATAACTGAATTTGTTTCTTCTGTTTAAAGGGAACACTTAATGGAAAAAGCCAAGACTGAGGAAAAGATGTACACTGAACACTTTAAGTTTTTGAAGAAGCAGTTTCAAATTGGACAAGAGGCTTCCAGGAAAGCTGCCTGTCAAAAATCTGCTAAGGTGAGAAGGAATAGAATTCAAATAATTTCCAGAGAAGGAGATCTGCTTTACAGTCTTCCAACAGAACAAAAGCAGCTTGTTCTTTGAGACAAATATTTGTCTCCTTTTCCATTCATCATGGAGTTGTCCACTACTTGAGTTCCAAAATTCCAAACAGAATTTTGTCACGTGGTGGACAGAGATTTTGGTGGCTCACTATCTGTGCTCTCTTAACTTTTTCAAGTATCACTCTATATCCCCCAACACAATATACCTCATTATACATAAGATCTAGACATTGATATCAGTCATTCCAGTGACTTCCAAAGGGTAGCCTGGGGCTGTACAGCAGTCTCCGGGGATGAAATACTGGTTTGGAAGTCTGCTTTGTTTCTCAGGGCTGTATCATAAAGCTCAGTATAATCTTAGTATTATCCAGATCCAGTATTCACTCTTCTCCCCTTTGTTAAAGGGTAGTAAAGTCAACACCAGGTGCTATAGCATACTTCAAATACAGCAAAACAATTGGGTGTGCTGCTTATTAATTGTTGTATAGAATTGACAAATTCTTACAATTAATGTGAACCCATTTTTTCCTCTTTCCCTTACATAAAGAAATCCACCTCCAAACTGGCTGAAGTTTCCCATGCTAACAAGGAGCTGCAGCAGAAAGTAATAGCACTGGAAAAGTCTTTGTGCGGTTCCAAGAAAAAGCTAATAAGCCAGAGAGCTCAAGTCAGACAATGCCTGACCTGTAAAGCTAACACAGAAAGGGAAAAGGTATGCACGCATTTTTCAGTAAAGACAGACATCCTAGTTGAGAACTCCTTTCATCTCCTACTGAGTAGGACTGCTGTTGATCCTTTGCAGTGGAGCTAAACTTGAAAATAAAACTAACTCCAGACTCGAATTCTTAACAGAAGAGGAACAGATCAATAGCAGCTACAGTAATTGTGTGGCTTCTCCTGTCATGCCCCCTCCCCATACTAAATATGATGCCATAGAGTGCCATCCCCCCATCAGACATTTTTAGTAGCATTGGTCCTCTAGCATTTTGTGGATACAGTATGTAATTATTGACCGGGCCAAACATTGCTTGTGTAGTGATTAGTCCCTTTTCATCCTTTATGGCTGCAGAACTTGTGGTTCAACTGGTACCTGATCCAAAATACCAACAGAGACTCCTTTGCAACTGCCACCTGCTTTTTCCCCCCTTTCTCAGTGGGGCATGGGCTCTCTTCAGTCTCACAGGGCAAGAAATAGGGACACAATGTGCAGACATCTGCAGAAATATACCCCATGTAACAGCCAGTAAGCCTGAAAAATTCCCGAAGTTTTGTTTCTCTCAACAATTTCCAGTAGACTGAATCTGAACTGAGGAAAATGAAAGCAATAAAAGAGGAGTATCAGAAGAATTCTGAACAAGTTTCCTGATCAGTTTACGGAAGAGACAGATCTGCTAAAATGTTGGAATTTCATTATTGTATTGTCTTCAGTCACAGGAAGTCCAGAAACATGTGTCAGAGTTGAAAAGTGTGTGGAGCGAGATGCAAGTGTTGTTGAAAAAAACATGAAATGCAAGTGCAGAACAGGCAGCTGGAGATCCAGCTGGAAGCAGAGAGAAAGCAAAAGCAGCAGCTGGAAAACAAATGTCAGGTAAAGTGATAACAGCATGAAAAAGTGGCAAGACACCCATGGAAACATTTTTGTGCAAAATCTATGGGGTTGAAGTGGTGGTAGAAAGACTTTATGAACTCAGTCAAAAGACGCTGCCGTACAGTTTACTGTATCTGGTCCAGAAAGCACGAGTAACAACCTAACACATTCATTATATATCTGACTTTAGAGACAGAGAAGATTAATTTTGTTTTTAAAGACAGAACTCCAAGCTATTTACAATAAAGATCAGAAAGTCTGTTACATTGCAATTTTTTATTTGTGCCATAAAAAATTTTATAGAAATTAATGTTACTTTTTCTACTTAGAAACTGGAAAGAACAGTTAAAACATCTGAAGAAATACAAAAAGAAGCCAGAAAAGAAACTGAAGAAAGCCAGCATAGAGTCAGAACAGGTGACACTAGTTAGTGTTAGAATAATAATTAAAGTAACAAGACAGTATTTCAGCAGATGAACCAAGTAACCCTTTCAATATCAGATATAGGTCTCTGGGAAGGGTCAGGTGCATACTTGGCCTTTTCAACTAAGTGGCATTTATCATACTTCTTTTTTTAAAAAAAGGGTTTTATCTTTTCTGTGAGTCACTTCAGTTTAGTGGGGCTTGTAAGAAAAGCTTTTGTTCCCCCAGCCTATTATCAGGCTCAGGATAGCTGCGTTAACCAAATAAAGTATTGTCGCCAAACAAACTGCCCCCCCGAGCTGCTCTTGTGTCACTCTGTACGTGACATCATGGAAAACCACATTCCCCCCCACACACACACCCCCTAAGAAGCCATTTGTCCTTGCATCACCTCATCCTTGCACTACTGTACCACAATATCCAAATTATTATAGTTTGCATGGATTACTATAGTAGTTCAGGGTGAAAATCTAGGGGTCTAGATATTTTATAGGGTATTAACCAGCATAAAGTAAAATTTAAAAAGTAATAAAGGTGCCCCAGCTTGAGGTCTTACGTGCTGCTTATCAGTCCAAGAACTGTTCTGTGATTGGAGGATTTCCACAGCATTCTTCAGGCAACGTTAGTCTTCCCTCATCGTTCTCAGAAGTTTGTGGTCCTTGGCATGCATTTTCCCCCCTTCTTCCCAATGCCTCTGTATTTTATGCTGTGTTGAAGACCCAGGATATTCATTATCCCCCTAAGAGAGGGTCAACTTTGTAGTGAGGACCTCTCCAATCCATCCTTTCCCCAGCAATGGAAGAGGGCATCATGGAGAGGTCCCACCCCTATGTACTGGGGAAGAGCTCACACTGGAACACAGCATGCGTTAACTGTTCTCTCTGCAGATCTAATTACACTGTCTTGCCTAGCTCACAGCTAACCTCGCAGAAGCTCACCGTTGGGTCACGTTTAAGTCTAACAGCCTGCAGATAGAAGTCAAGAAAAACCACCAGCCAAAGAACCCTGAGGACAGCAGCTCCAAAAAGGAGGTAAGAAAGCAACCATGTTCACTTCAAAGGGGGAAGCAAAGAAAATAGGTGGGGGAGTAATTGGTAGCTCATTATCAGTCAGAATTTGAGTTTCCTAAACTTTCTTCCGTAGTTCCTTACACAGGGGTGGAAAACAGACCTCTCTAATAGTTTCATTTGTTTCCTCCTCTTTTGGCAAAGGACATATTTAAGCAGCAAAGAACGTTAAAGGTACATGATAGCTTCAAGGAACTGCTTCTGTGCTTAGAATTAAGTTCTACTACACATACATCATGTTTTGTTCATGCTCATTAACCAAATACTTCCCTGAAAGCTAACAGCTAGTATATTTTCTTTTCTGCATTCACCTCTGTTTCAGTGGTTCCTCCCCTCCTCCACAGCTTTTACAGATACCCTTTCAAGAGTCATGCTTACCTTGTTTGTGCAGATTCATCAGACTTCTCCATAATTGATACTTCTTATATGGCTGTGTAATTAGCTTTTAAGTTATGTATATGTTAAACTGCTAAAATTTTAGTCTCTTCTTCCATAACAAGAGTTCCAATAAAGAGTCATCAGCTTCATAAAATATTGTATCCTTTCCCAGGAGAAAAAGCAAGAGCAGCTTCTCACTCACACCTCCCTGGACAGCAGGGCTCAGGACCTGATGCCTCCAGCTGAGCACCAGGAAGGCCCCTGTGAGCTGGGCAGGAAATGAGCTCACTTGGCTGGGTGACACCTGGCCCAGGGAGAGCATCACCTGCCACCATGAGACTCCCTGCTGGCACCCAGGTGCTCCAAGAATACTTGAGCTTTACCTGATCTGGTGTAGTTAAGATAGGTCTGTATCACTGAGGCAGCCTCACAAATAAGAGGGACTCACAGGGGACCTAGGAATGCTTGTTTAAAACACAAACTGTTTTGAATTAACTCATATGTCTCACCTTGTCTTTTTGACTCAGGTGCTTTGCATTGCAAAGCTGATACTACTATTTACAGCAAAACAGTTACTCGTTATTTATCATTACTGTAAACTGTATGCTGTTGATAGGCTACATCTTTGCTTTCGTCACTTTTTGTTTTACCAGCTTTAGACTAAGGCCTGGCAGGTGCTATCAAAACAAATCTCAGACTGAGAATTCACGATCAGATGAATGACTGAAGACTGAGTCATGTGTCTGTGGCTGCATGCTGACGTGACTGGGACAGGAGGAACTGGCAGGACTGGCTGCTTTTAATGGTAGATGATACCTGGGTCATGAGAGAACATAAGCCCTGGGATATTTTGGGAGCATATAAGGAATTCATTAGGTGCGTGATGTTATAACACACATCATCTTACCTTCATAAGAATTAGTGGAATTTGTTCAATCTATCCTACTGTGGAACAACACACTGGGGGAAGAATAGTTGGCGCAGATGACTTACATCATAGTATGTTGAAGATGATTACAACATGGACAGTTTTCATGCTTGTTCCATTAAGGATCAGCTCGTCTTTTGTCATGACTTACTCTTCCACGTGGTTTCAATACAACCTAGCCTCAGTACAGGTGCTGTTGCACTCTGATCTGCTTCAACAGAGCTGTTTGCTCTGGGATCAATAGTACTATTTATTTCTGTGAGATCTATACACATTATTTGCAATCGGGGCGGGGGGGGCAGAAGTCTTGCATACCTCTGGAGCCTAGGAATAGCCCAAGAACACACTGGAATTAGTTCATTCTGTTCTTCCAGAAATTTGGTCCTAAACTATAACTTGTGTGATAAGACTCTGGACAAATTCATGGTGACCTGAGCCTCTCCTTCCTGAAGCAAATACTTGTTCTAAGGAACAAGGTGTGGCTGAGCACACCATTACAGCTAATGCAGCTCTGAGCTTCATTCAGTTGTGCTGCTTAAAAGCAGGCCTATGCAATATGGCTTTAGGTTTGTCCCAGTCAAGCTGGTTCCTTCAGAAATCAACTGGCATCTACACCACACCTGCTCTGTAAAGCTGCTTAGGTGGCTTAGCATCAGCTGCGCCTCTCTACCTCCACAGTGCCCTCAGACAAACAGCAGACAAAACTGTAGTCTAGTTTTGCTTGCTGTGAACTCAAACTGTGATCACAGCTGAAAAGTCTTCTCAAGTAGCACTTACCATTTAACACTCTTGTCTATACCGAATGCTTAAGTAGGTTGCCTAACATAGGACAAATGATCCTGACCTTTGCCTGTAAAAAAGGACAAAGCACAGGCAGCTGCGTTTGTATGAACTGCACGTTGGCAGGGCAACAGCACCAACCACCCCTCAGCTTTCCCTCTGTGGGAGTTTTTTTACCAACATATGGTGTGCCTCAAGGGCTGGTTCTTCACCCCTTCCTTGTTCCAGAGTGCCCTGCTCAGCCTAGGACCGTGCATCTGCACTTACCCTGTACACTGAGGTGCAATGTCTGATTATATGCTGTGCCCATTAAACTTGGTACTAACATTTGCATAGTGACAGTCTATTCCATGTTCACCACATCCTGTTGCTGTTTCTAAACCTGTTTGGGGTTTAGGGTGCAAAGCCATAAGATATTTGTAATTGTGAAGGATTATTGTATCCCAGTACCTTTTAACTTTAGCACTACCTTATGTTTTGGCTATACCTGCTTTAGCAAGTGATGCAGATCAGTGGGTCACATGAGAGCTGCTCCAGATGTCTGGGAAATTTTTGGGATTGGTTTTTACTCCAGATCTGTTCTAGTCCAAACCTGCTGACTTGAATGCTCACTAGCAACTGAAGCACTTCCAGAAGCCATCTTCTAACTTGCTTTCCTTTGAAAAGAAACTAGTTTCTCTGCTCAGAGCCTGCTCTGCAATGTGAACCACCGCATGGTAAGTGGCAGCTCACCCATTCAAAACATCAGAAGTACACAAGACAAGAACTTACTTTCTTTAAACATAGTAATTTCAATAAAGTTGTAGCAGCCTAACACCGCTGCCACCTGCAGGATCAGTAATTGAGATCTACACTGCTAGCCTTTCCGCATGCTTGGTGGCTGCTAACTCTTAGTTAGTTACAGTAATATTTGTAGTATTTAAAAATGAATTTTCTAAGCAGCAAAAAGGTTGAGGTTTTATTACCTTTTCAATCTGTGGCCTTCGTCAAATGTAGACGGCAAACTTCTTTCTACACTTGCTAATGCTGGTATCAGGTAAGCACAACTGAAAAGGTATGATTCTGGTTTTACGACAATCAGTAGATGCTTTTATGAGCAGTCTTTTAAGTATGCCTTGGGTTAGTGTTTGTTTTATATAAAATAGTTCTTTAGCAATAAACAGTTGACAAAATTATCATGGTTAAACCAAGTAGTTTGACAATATATGTAGTGTGGTTGACCAAACTGTTACTAATTCTTTTAATGAGGCTTGAGGAATATTCCCAACATGCTGACAGGTGAGGCTGGCATTGATTTAAGTATTCTTTCCCTCTTTGTCACTTGTTCCCAGTGACTTATGAAAGCCTTCCCAAAATTATAATGGCTGGATTTCAAGCTTTTCCTGCCTTGCTGTTTGTTCCCACACATTCAAGATCATATTAGACAGGGCTCTGAGCAATCAAATCTAGTTGATGTCCCTGCTCATTTTGGGGGTGGGGTGGTCTGGGTGACTAGATGACCTTTGAAGGTCCCTTCCAACTCAAACCATTCTATGATTTTACATTTCAGTAAAATAGTCCTTACCGTGAAGGAGAATTAGGAGACATGTTGGGTTCATCTCCCCCAGTGTTAATGTTCTTGTGAGCCAGGTAAGCCTAAACGTGAATACAGCGCATGCCAAAATAAATCCCACACAGATGCTCATACCCCCCAAAATATTTGTGTTTCAAACTTGCAATCCCTTGTGTATCCCCCATCCCTTACATAAAGTACAGTGGTGAATGTGCAGCACATGTTCACAACTTCACTGCCTGGAAAAAAAGGCACTGTATTAGCAGCACTGCGAGTGAAACGTGGTTTAAAACTTACCCCACCCTGTACTGGACAGTACAGCTCTGGCTATATACTTAAAGCCTAGATCAGCATATGTATTTTCTGTACACATCTCATGTTCTGGGCTTTCTCTTAAGCAGATCAGTTCACATGAGCCTGTTCAAACGTTTGATTGGGGAGCTCACATTTGTATAGCATGTTTTGTCTCTGGCTTTGTCTGAAGTCTTGTCTCATCTAATCTGTTACCACTGCACCACATCACAACAGAACATACCTGTAATGTTGTATAAAAGCAAAATCACAGAATGGTTAGGTTTGGAAGGGATATTAAAGACCATGTAGTTTCCACCACCCTGCCATGGGTTCCACTAAACCAAGTTGCTCAAAGGCCCATCCAATCTGGTCTTGAACACTGCCAGGAATCTTCATAAAAGATCGTTTATCTCGTAACCATAAATGCAAGTTGGATACAGCTAAGTTCTATCTTCAAATATAGCTTTTTCCACAAATACTGAGAAAGCTTTAGATCACTGGCATTGAGACTAGTATCTCTTCCTTCCAGATGCTCAAAATTGCTTAGAACATGCTTCTAGAACACTATTTGCTAGCAGTATGAATTTTCCAGTCCGTATTGACTGGGTTTAATTAGACGCAAGTTTCTGTTATTTGGTGCTTAAAAACAATTTAGAAAGCACTTTAAAAATAATCAGAATTCAGATCGTATTTTTCCTTTTTATTTGTATGAATGCTAAAGATTTCTACCTCCTAGGTTTAAAAACTAAACTACTTCAGAATTCTAACAATATTAAGGATCAGAAATAAAGTAATTAATAGTAATGCCTTGATGTTGGTCAATTTTTAAGACAATTCTTAAAAAAACCCACAATCTTTCTCTGTGTCAAGTCTATTTTTAAAAATGTACAAGCACTAGGACTCTGAGTATTTTAGACAGTTTTGGAAAAGAATAATGTAAAGGGAATCAGTGTACTGGACTTCTGCCTTCTGTTTTCTAAGCATTATCTCAGTGCTGAGGGCTGTATTTCCTGAGACATGAGAAACTTTTTTCATATGAAGGGACAGGAGTCATTTGCTGCAAGAAGAAAAAAAATCAGTGATGTGAAAAGGCCAATAAAGAATAAGGAAAGCTTCAATGGAATAATTTTTACCCCATAATAATGCAACAATGCTATGCTTGTACATAGGCTGTAAGTCAGTTCCAGCTCACACAGCAAACTGTTTGCTATCCTGTCAGAAACAGCAATGCGGTATCACAAAGAATGAGAAATAATATGGAGGTAAGGGAGTCATCCTCTCCCTTCTTCTGCAGCTTATAGTTATTTAATTTATAGTTCTGCAAACTTGGCACGGGACTTGTATTTAGTCAGTGCTGCCAAGTGCTATTTCCAAGAAAAACATTCCGTCCTCTTGTGGGTCAGTCAGACTTTCTTGGTATTTGCTTCTTACTTTTATATTCTTCTCACTATTGGCCCAGCCCAACCCTGGCGAAGTGGACATGCAATTTATTGTAATTTAATGTTTGATTTGAGATAAAATTCTTACCTTTAAAATTAGTCTAGGCAACTCCACCAGACTTGTTTCTTAATCACTGATTGCAATTATGTGAAATGATTACAGAACACAAACACATATAAAAGTGGGCTGAAAGCAAACAGCAGTAGTTAGCTGTGATACCATAAGTAACAAGAGTGCTTGGGAGGCAACAGCACGGTTTTGTTTTCTATTCAGCAAGCTACCTTGCTAAAAAATATTTTTCAGCCTTACTACTTTGCTGTAGTGCATAACATATCCATTTCTATATACACATATAACCATATACTCCTTTATGATAAAGCATTGCATCCTGCTTCTCTTGCTGGGTTGGAAGCAGCATGCTTGCACCATCATATACTACCATTCAACTGTCAGAAATAATTACAAACCCCGACTATTTGCAATGTATGTTAAATAATAAGCTGTATGATGTTATATTGTATTTTTCTGTAAGCTATTCAGCAAGATTGCTGAGAATGAGTAAACATTATCATTATCCTAAGCATTTTTATTAACAAGTTCAGAAGAACAACAAAGGTCACACTGATTTCAGTAAAACAGAAAACAATTTCCTTCAAATAGAAGAGCTGCCAGGAATATGAACTCATAGAAAATTCTGAATACTTTAAAGATCTTAAAATACTGAGTCCTCCATCCTCTAGGGATTAGTATGAGGCCATTTCTTCTATATTATAGTAATTTACTGCTGCACATTAAAAAACCCTCATCACCAGTAAATATGGCTTCTTGAGCAACCTGGTAACTCGTTGTAATATTGCACATTGTAAATTTTCCCTAAAAAAAAAACCCAACTAACAAACCACACCAGGCTTCAGTTTTCACTGTTTGATTCTATATACAAGACTGAGTATCAGATTACAGAGCAATGCATCTAAGAAGAAAAGCTAGTAACAGACACACTTGAGCATGTCAGCGTTGTGCCCAGACCACAGTCGTACATAAGTTGTACATAAAACCAGTTTCCCCAGCACTGCATAATGCAAGGGTTAATACAGAGAGTATCAGTTCCACCTTGCCACAAACCTCATCATACAACTGCGTAGGTATACAACATCTTTTGAGCCATTCTAGTATTTCCACTGCTCTGATAAATAAGCGACAAGTTAAAGGCAGTATCTCTTCTCAAGTCTGTCTGATCAGTTTCTATTCCCTGTAAAAATAATGATAAAAAGAGTTATCTATATGCAAAAATAGGATAAAACTTGAAACATGAGTAACAATTACAGTGGAATCAAATCACATATTCATGGTTTATATAGACTTTCAGCTGTATAGAAACAAAAGAAGTAGTATTCTTTGTGCCCTTCCTCTTTTAATGACTTTCCACATGTTGTTAATCACCAAAGAGTTTTATAATTATATACTCAAACCATTAGCTGGAAATTAGATAGCCAGCTCATGAAACAGAGAAGTACTATCTTAATTTGGTTTTGTCTGCAAAGTATTTGTTTCTACAATCAGAAAGTGAATCCCATGCGTATCTTTTACCTGGTCACAAGATTGCTGCTTTGAACTCCCAGCACTAACACCCATGTTTCTTACTTTACCAACCCTTACTATTTTCGAAATACACTTGTAATTTTTCTACCTGCCCATGCCAAAGCTAGGCAAAAAACTTCCTCTCAGACCAGACTTGTAAATGTATGACACTTCAATTACGATGATCTAATACAGATCAATTAGAGTAAAACCATGGCTCACATGCATTTAGGCATTCTTAATACTAGTTCATCTTGCTGCATGCTGTTTGATAGCATGGGTGAGTATATAGCACTTCCAGATATAATTTTTTGCACGTAATATGTATAAAGTTCAGATATTTATTCAGGTAAAGTTGTTTAGCAACCATTTTTGCTGCTACTTCAGCCTATTAGTAAATTCTTCAAAGTTCATACACCTTTAAAATTAACACATGCTTGAACATGTCACCAAGTGACAACTGGATTTGGGCTTCCAATGACAAGGAATTACAATGCAAATTAAAGGAAACTCAGCTACACAGATGTTATGTACCTATTTTAACTATGGTTGAGAAATTATTAACATTGACCCGACTTTATCCTCTGTATGTAACTTACAAAGATACAGTACCTCTAAGGCGAGAGGAGGAAGTTCAAGTACTTTTTGGTAATAGTGGATTGCCAGGTGCAGTAATCCCAGCTGGTGAAGGCCACGACCAAGGTTGTAGAAAGACTCCTGACATGGTCCACGCAGGTCCAAGTACCGGTGAAGGAAGGAGAATCCCTGCACACATATTATGCACATTAATGAATCTTCCCTTTCAAAAGATGGCAGGAAAATATGCTGGAGAACAGGTGTTTCAATGTGTCTGATTAAACTTTTGATCTATGCTTCCCCACAAAACCACATGCCAGTTGAAGGCAAAACATCACTCACATTTGATTGCTGAGACCATAAAAACTGTGCTCTGTCAGTCTCATTGCCATTGAGAAAAATGGGCAGATATTTTAATAAATGGAACACACAGTTATTTAATATAATGACTTATGGCATTAGCTTCCTAAATGTATATGTATACAGTATGTATGTATATGTTTATGCAATATACACACAGAAAAGACTGGTTCAAGTTCGGAAGAACTGACTAAACAGACTACCTTTAAAAACATGCAGTCAAAGGACTACAGCAAGATCTTATTTTTCTTTAAAAAAAATCTTTAAAAGATAATGTTCAACAACTTTTTTTTTCATTAAAGGGAAAAAAAAACAACCAACCCTTCATTCCCTTTCCTTCACTCTTTGCCTTGAATAGCAACAAGAAATTGTTTAATTTTACAGCTTTTCAGAATTCTACAAAATTCTGAACTCCATAAAGTACATATCAAAGTATTATTTCTGGGATGCAAGCATATTTTTTTTCTTGATCTTGTGCTCCATATAAATGTTTATTCCAATACTAGTTATCAGGGAAATTATCAGTATAGCATTTTATAAAGCAGACAAAAATAAACATCACTGAATAACAGCATGAAAAATCCATATACCCTAAAGCAGTAGGCAGGAGTTCACATCCCCTCTTGAAGCCAGCAGATGTTTTACTGCCAAGTTTCCAGCTGAATTCGAAAGAAAACTCATACCCAGCAATTCCAGTTCTATGCTTTAACAAATTTAAAGTTGAAGCACTCTGTGTTATACTTTCTTATTTTCCTTTTAAAACTGAAATAGATGCTTATGTATTTAAACTATATGACTAGCAGAATCGCAGGTGTCCATAATTGTGTTGCCAACCTTAGTGTGAACACCTGCTCCTCTCCTATGTGGCAGGTTGTGGCTCAGACAGGGAAGCAGGACCCAACAGGTACTAGAGGCCCATTCAGGTGCTGATGTCCCAGATGTAACACAGGGCAATGCATGAAGTGACAGTGACCAGGCACTGCTGGAACAAACCAGTCTCGTTTATACACTGACATGCTGTAGAGCGAGAGAAGTGATTTGTTTCTCATCTGTAGGATGTCACTGCCTACCAGCTTAGCATGTTATGGACTCTTCATGACTCAAGGTTTGTACAATGCTATAAAGAGGAATGGCATTAGACCAGAGCTACCTCCCACACAGAACAAAGCAAAAGACAAAGATGCATACAGTATTATTTTACATTAAAATGCAGTGTTTCATTTGACACTGAAGGAGCTCTGGGAGAAACTCAGGAGGGACAGAAAGAAGAGGTGAATTCAGAAGGGAGAAATCGAGCACACAACTTTTTTATTCTCTCAAGTGAATTTAATTTTGTTACCACTTTGGAATGTGATGACTCTGTTGTAAATAGAGAACATTCTTTCTAGCGACCATGTTGGTAAACAGAGAAGATACCTCCTTCAACATGAGGAATAAGTTCAGACACAAGCATCTATCATAGTTTTAGGTCACCAGTACATCACTGTGGTCGAATTATTGATCAGCAACAATAGGAGCAGGAGAGGATGTAAAAATACCAAGTATAGTAAGCAAGAAATGAGAAGAGAGAAAGCATGGAACAGTATCACCAGAGACTAACATAAATAGGACACTGTTCAAGTACATTATAAAAGGATAACACAGCAGCACACAAAAGGCAGGCAGGCTGATTACAGAAAGGATAAAAACATTAAAATTAGGCCAAAGTTTGCAAGTTCAAAATGTCTTAAGTTGGACACTGACATAACTGGTCTTGTTTTTGAGTAACTGAGGACCTATAGCTTTTGTCAAAATCAGTGGAAGCTACAGTTTTTCAGCAGTTTCAGAAGTCAGGAGAGCTCAGGATCCTCACCATATTCTGCTGACTTTGAGCTCAGTGGCCACAGGAACTAAAAGGCATTTCAAGTTAATGAAAATACTTGGTGGAGAGTAGAGGAAATTACTTTCAAGGTTGTTTGGAAATAATCAGTCTGTGGTTTGTAACTGGATCTCGCAGATGAAATAAAAATGTAAATAAGGAAGCTGAAAAATTGAGGATAGCCTGAACTGGAGTTCACACGATCTTCACAAAGAGAGAGCTATAAGAGGCACCTAAAAGGGTAAAGAGAGAAGGAAGACAGGGAAGAAAACCTACCAAATCTGTAAAGTTTGCTTGAACATTTTTATGCAGTTTATGAGACATGTCTAAGAAGGGCATGTGGCCTAGATTCTACTCTACAGCACTTCTTCTGAGCAAGACAGGGCAAAAAGAAAAATTTGGAAGACAATCCAGACTACAGCCACCAAGACTGAAATTTGTAATATTTTCACAAACAGCTGGCAGCTGCTAAAATCTATATGCGTAATCATTGTATACACACAGCAGAGCAAGCTACATTTAACTAAAAGGAGAGAAGATTCAGATGGGGATAACCATAGTTCAAAAGCATACTCATCTATGTTCACGTTTTGCCACTTCCCTCTCCTGAAAAGCCATATTAATTATGAAAAGTTATTTAAACTGGGTATGTTGTAGCCATAACTGACTGCAAGATACAAAGCCAGGAAACACTATAGGTAAAAACAGTCACACTAACTTACCTGTACTAGAAGAGCATGCCTTTTCAACACATATTTCTGAGAAGCCATGTGGATGAAAGTCAAGCCAATACAAAGACTGTACAGAGGTTCATCTGGGTTTGAACGAAAAGCTTGCACATACTGTCCTAAAAGCAAATAATGGAATCGATATGTTTGTTGTAAAAAGCTTTTCTTAAGAATTTAAGGGCAAAAAAGGAAAATCTTCAAATTAGAAGTGTGAACTAAGAAAAGAAATAGTTTAATATAACTACATCAAAATACACAGGAAAAAAACTGAAAGAAAAAATCCTACTTTCAGCACTCCTTGGACTCTGAAGGAAGAATGCAGACTGTGACATAAAAACACAGCAGAAAACAACCAGACATAGAAGGCAAACATGGCCCTTGCTGAGATTTATATTCTGGAGGCCACACATCTTAAGTGTGACATTTGGAGGGCTTGACTGAAAGCAGCATGTTTACTTCAAAGGTCTGCTTAAAACATCCAACCAACTTTATTTGCTGTTTAAAACGGTCTTTTTCTGTCCTTCTTATTCTTTATTAACATTAGCCTTCAATTATCTTTGCAAGTTAGTTATTTCTGCAATGTGTGCTAAACTTGAAGAGTGCCAGCTTAATTTTTATTAGCAAAACTCTTTAGTGAGGCTTTGATTTGTGTACAAAATAATAAAAGCACCAGACTAACACTGTGAAGCTATCTGTAATTTTCTGATGTACAAAAAAAAATGACTTTAATAAATCTTTCTCAGAAAAAAAATCCCTTGTAATATTTGTTAATATTAGAACATTAATGATATTACCAAGAGCATGCTTGAAACTGCCAGATACAAACGCATTATGCCCATTTAGGACACACAATGCGTGATTATCAGGGTTTTTCAGCATTAAGCGGAGACAAAAGCGATGGTGACGAACATCCTGAGACTGCATAGTCACTTGATTGAATATGTTCCATAACTGAGGTTTACTGACATTTTCCATTACCATAATTCTGTAGAATGAAAAGTATACAAGAAATTAGGAGATACTATATAGTAAATACTGTGTCTGCAATAAACTCAACAGTTTAGGGAAGATAACAGGGAAGAGACATTCAAAGAGCAGGTCAGTGACTGAGGCAAAGCTGAGAGTGAAAGACAGAACGTGTCGTTCTGACCAAATCAACCAACCTCCTGCATTATGCATTTTTTTGAATCAGAGGCCATCAGAAAGCTCCTTTAGTTTCAATAGCCTTATCTGTTTTAGCAAAAGCTGGAAAGCATCAGCCTGCCTTCTTTAGCAGTATTTTCAGCAGTATGACTCCAGCCTCAGTGGAAGCCGTTACAGAAGAGATTGCTCTACCTTCTCACTACTCACCTGATATAGTTGTACGCTTTCCTGAAGTTCTTGTCCAGAATTGCAGCAGAGAGCCCAAAGTATTCCAGCTCCTTGCGCTTTTGTCTATCGTCATAAAACGAATAATATTCCAGTGAGGAATCCACTAGTAGCTCTGCCTCCTTGTACCGGGAGAGGTCACACAAGGAATATATAGCCTTTAGGAGGAGGTTCCACCAGTCATCTTTTGTCAGAACACTCGTGAGAACAGCAAAAATTGCTAAAAATATTGAAGTCAGTAAGTTGAGAAAATTAAGAAAGCTAAACTCTTAAAAAAGGTGCATACATCAAACATCTTTTCAAAAATATTCTCAGCATTAACAAGTAAAATAAAGATATTTCCTCTTTTCAGTTGAAGTTAGGTTTGTAAAACACCAGCAAAAAAAGTCAAAACTTGGGAACAAACGTCAAGAAATACACACAGTTCCAGTTGTAAACATACTACGCAAATGCGTTAGTTACTCTTCCTAATCTACTAAATGGTGCTTGAGAATGTGTAATCTGGCTCAGCTGAGTCTGGACCAGGTAAAAATTCACACCACTTTTAAAGCACGCATTTCTATTGTGTTCTAGATTTGTGTGTATTATATTTGCACTGAGGAGAATGTTGGACCACATGATCTCTAGGGGTCCTTCTCAATCTGAATTATTCTACAACTTTACTAGCTTTCTCTGAATGGGGATTGTTCCCTTAAATTATATTATCTTCATTTTTGCTGCCTTCTTTGCCCTAGAAATAAAGCAATGTTAACATGAACTGCATAGGTTTAGCATGCAAAATAGTAACGTTTATTTCATTTTTCAGAGCTAAGTTCATCTCTTTGCTTTGTTTTTAATAAACATTTGTTACCTTTCGCATCGCAATTTGCTGTCTCTTGGTCGTCATTGTCAGAAATTTTATCCCTTGACACCTTAATAAGATAGAGGTGTCTCTCTCCAGATTTGGAACTAGATATCAAACACACCTGAGCTCTGCTCATTGCTACCTAGAAACAAATTTAAGGGCAGCATTTCAGGTTACACTAATACATCCTATGACAAAGGCAACTTTATGGCCAATCCATCTTGCTCACATTGAACATCAAAACAGACTGCAACTTAGAAATCCACAACAGAGCAAGATCATGAGAGAAAACATTCCCAGAAGGAGTACTATCTCTACATTATCTCGTACTCCACTACAAACTGGGCTATGCAAAAGAAATATACAAACTCTTTAAATGGCTTAAAAGGCTTCTCCTGGGATTGGAACATCCCTGTATATATTGAAATCAAAACTCTTTTCATAGAGGCATGACAAGAACAATACCTTTCTGTACCAGTTTCAGAAATATGTGGATAGTCAGCTATTCAACCAGTGTAATACAATAGTAATGGATCTGACCAGATGGATAAAATCAAGGTCTAAATATTCCCTTCCTTCACTCCCTATTTAAAAATCAAACAAAAAACAATTTACACAAAACCATTACCACTGAATTTACTGGCTAAACAGATTCTTCTGTGGTAAATTTATCACAAGACAATATTTTTTAAAAATTTAAGAAATTCAAAATAAAACTGTTGAAATAGAAGTCATTATCAACGCTTCAGGAAAGCACTATGCTGACTGCTAAAAAGGTGAGAAGCAGCTTTAGTATTCAGTGTGTTCTATGTACACTGAGAAACAGTGCATTGAAGTCACTGTATTAAGAATTATACACTCAAGTGGTCCTCTGTTCTGAACACTACAGACTGGAACTTCAGTATTATAGGCTCCCTGCAAGATTATTACCTAACAAAATTATGAAAGCAGTTGCACATAAAACCCATTAACATACCTCATGCGTTAGTTTGTCGCTTGTCTTAACCCAACTCATAGCTGTCCAATTTCTTAAAGTGTAGCTGGAAAGATTGGCTTACCTTCAACAGCATTGCCAGCATTGTCAGTAAAGTGTCTATGTAACCATACATTTTGCCTTGGGAATACAACAGTGTCGAACGATGGAGGAGTAGCTTTAATTCCTAGATAATATTGAACACGATTATTCAACCTCTTGTAGAGAGACTGATTTTCTAAACCAGACAATTTTGACTCAATACAGTACTAATAGGCTTGTAAAAGCTTCTAGAAAGCTCTGAGAATCTTAGCAGCAGAATTAAAGATCTCCCTAAATTGCCCTGCAATATTTACTGTTTCAAATTCTCCAATGTCAGAGAAATTCAGCACAACTCTTACCTATACTGAAGGTGCTGCTGGAAAGGGGATACAGAAACTTCTCTATGCCATTAGTTACAATCAGTAGAGGCCAACCCATGTAGCTCATAAGTAGCAACTGCTGATCAACTTGATGCAGTGATTGGCATCAAGACTGGTTCTCAGTGGCCAAGAGCTTGTACATCACACAGAAGTAATCAGGTGGGGAAATACTGATAAAATGGTCAGGGAGAAAGAGCCATGAGGACTCATCCCTGATACTCTGTAAAGAATCACTCGCTGTGCTCTGAAGGTTCATCATGCTGTACATAAGCAAGTCTCAATCCCTGGTCCTATATACTTGACATCTTTGACTGCTATCACAGCTGAGTATAATCCATTCTACGCTGGAGAGAGCGAACACTTTACCCACCTGCTGGGCAGCATTAGCATCCTGAGCTAGTGTATCCGGATCATACATTGGTTCCAGAGCCTCCAGAGCTTTTTCAGGTCGGCCCAGCTGCTGCTGAAGTGTTGAAAGTGAGATTCTTGCATCCAGATGCAATGGAGCAAGATCAACAACTTTGGCATAGCTCTCTGCGGCACGCTCCATGTGTCCCAAAGCCTTCAAGCACTCTAGAAACAACATAACACAATACACTCACATGGCAGAAGAAGATTTGCAAAATAGTTAACATACTTTTCAGATACTTTTCAGTTAAAACCATCCAAAACATGTATTATTAAGGTGAAAATATTCAGAAATATGTGCAGATACATCCACAGTTCCACTTAAAGCATCATAAATTGACACAGGATGGAACGCAGAATAGATGCTTTTTCACTTACATAAAAATAAAGTATTTTTAGCTGAAGTAAATTTCAATCTATATGAAGAACAAGAAAACACTCCATGACAGGGTTGTCATAATAAACTCCAATTATAGTTTTGCAAGCACCAATTATCATTCAACATATGAATCTAAAATTCCTGTGATCCTAGATAAAAGTGCCTGGAAATGCTCAGCATTGTATTATCATCTCTCAGTACCACGTGTTCAGGAGTCCCGCTTCTTCTCACCCGCATGCCGAAGCCAGACAACAGCCAAGTTGTATCGTTCTGAACAGACAAGAGAACTCAAGAGAGGCAGTGCTGAGTTGTATTCTCCAACATCCAGAAATGCCTCTGCGACGTCCAGATACAAGTCACCCATTTCTTCTGGATTTTGTTCCACCAGAGTTGTCAAAAGAGGCTTTAAAAAACCCACACAAAAAGCTAAAAGCACATAACCAACGAGAACATTTCTTTAAGGTATTGTTATTGGAAGCTCACATTTTTAGGTGATTATTTTTATTCTATTTGCATTCTGAACTACACTTCCTTTATTGAAATGTTAGTTTAAAAGTGAAAAATAAAGATCTGAATTTCAGAATTCCTGAAAAAGCCACATTTTACTATTCTAGACATTTCACATCCAGTGGGTGAAAGCGTCCATCAGTGAGAAGTGCTCTTTAAGAAAGATTTCGTAGGGCTTCAAAACAAAACAAAGAAGTGTTCCTTAGTGTTCAACAACTTTGCAATGCAGTCCCAGGCCTGTCATAGCACACAGGCTGTGATTTACCCTGCTTTAGTAATACTTCCACAGCAGGCATAATTTTTAAGTTCAGAAACAGTATTTCTGTTATTGCAAGTCTGCTAGGTTTCTCTCTTGGAGTGTAAGGGAAGCAAAAAGCATCTCCATGGCGCTCTCAACTATCTCAGTTATAGGAAGACAGGAACATTTACTTGCTTTGGTAATTTATTAGAACGTCCCCCAACTTCTCAGCTGGTTTCTACTTACATTGAGCGGCTCTAGGATGTTCAGGTGAACCAAACACACCATCAGCTTGACCGTGATGTCTATGGGAACACCCTCAGGAATGCAGCAGCTGACCTTCTCCACAGCTATGAGAAGATCAAGAATTTATTTCTGAACCCATAGGCTTTAACAAGCACTTCACAAGCTCCACATCCCTTCCAAGCCCCAAGTTCAGCTCCACTGAAGAAAATATATTCTCATCGACTCTAGCTAATGCTGGTGTAGGCCTGGCCTCTCCCCTTCTTTTATACCTTTCCTGATAATTGGAACAACTTCTTCCCACCATCTGATCCTAATAATTTCATGTGAAGTATCAAGTGCTGTCAGTCTGCACTGATTTCAACAGCAGGATCCCATGGGATGTGCTTAGAGCCTTCACCTTCTTAAGATGTGTTTGCTTCAGAAAGCTTTCCTTTAGCAATTTATGCACCTGTACTCTGTTTTTGCCTTTTGAAAGAAATACCCTGTAATAAGGTATTTGTTCTTATTAAGCTAAGTCCTGTGTACCAGGGATCTAGCTGTATACATTGTCAGACACAGTTAACTACAGAACTTTACACAACATGCAGACAGAATGCAATCTGATGAGAATGCAAACACAAGACAAAGCAGCTACCCATGACAATACTCGCAAACTAAAGGTCACACAGTAAAACTCCACTATCATATTTCCTTCACATGCAGTCATGACAATTTCTTAACTACCCTGTTTGAGTTCTCCTTCACTTTAATTCTTACATCAGGCATTCAAAGGGTGATTGTTATAACCTGAGAAAACTGTGATTTCTAACATAAGGCTTCCTTATTACATTCTACATCCAACTACTGCAAATCACAACATGCAGATTAGTTCATAATTCTCTGAACACCTTAATAGCCAGCATCAGAGTAAATATTCACCTACTGATAAATTCTTACAAAATTAAAAAATTTATTTTCAAAGTAGGTAAGCCCTGGGAGAATGCTTTTGGCTTTGGTGGTTGGCTGAGTTAAAATTAAATTCCGAGTACGGAAGACTGTATACAAGAAATGTTTTCTGGATGAAGCCTTATTTCTCTGCTGTTAGAAACCTTTCCCTATTTTTATATGATTGCAACCTGTTTCCTGAGCATATGATCAGTTCATAGACTTGCACAAAATTTAAAAATTAAATTACTTACGTGCAGCACTGGATTCAGCAACTGGATTACTTTGGTCATCAGTCACTGCCTCCTGGCTTTCCTGAGTTTCTACCGCTGCCCCTGTATCTTTTTAAAAATATGAGCAGAGTACTCTAGTAACACCAGCTAAGACAAAAGTTACTTGCTTTTGAATCCATGATCAATTGGTAGCTTACTCTGACAAGTGGACTTTTTTTTTTTTTTTTGAAGGACAGCAGAGCAAGAAGCAGTTAAAAACATATAAAGCAACAGATGGTGGGGAACCAAGCTCTTAAGTAGTTTAGGTCTTAAGAAACTGCAAGTTACCCCGGGTAACTTGGCAACACCATGTTATAATTCCTAGACTCGTTTTGCTTCTTATAAATTATCTATTAAAAGCCTCTACCAGGCCAGTTCTTCACTGATCACCTTATATTTACCTGGTCCATTAAAGCAAAAAGCCAACAGAAGCATCTTATACCTACATTGGGTTTGAACCAGATTGCTGAAACAACCAACTAGTTTAATCACAGAACAGACTGTCTGCTTATGGAGTTGGCATGCTGTGACCATTCTACAGCCCAAACATCTTCAGACTTAAGCAATGACTTTCACAAGGCAGGTTTCTCAAAGGCAACCTACTTTATTCAATTACAAGCTAATATCCCTAGATCTGTATATACCAAAATATTTAAATGTTTAATAAAAGTAGTAGAGTTTATGAAGACTATTAGTCTCAGGACAAAGGTTGAGATACTTGAGTATAGATGCTGCTAAGCTTATCTAATTTTTTTTTCAGAAGCTATTTAACTGGCAGAAATAACTGGTCTCTCAGAGGAATGTTCAGAACTTTAAAAGGGCTCCAGTTGCCTGGAGAGCAGTCCTTGTCCTTAATGAGTCAGCAGGGCTAACTGGACATCAGAGTAACTCCTTATAGAAAGGTGAGGTCAGGCCATGTAACTCATTAAAAACACAGAAAATTTTCCAAAGAGAAAAGCCTGTCAACATGCACGAAAATATACCCATGAGCTGAAAAGGTAACAGAAAGAAAGATGTCATATTAGACGAACAGCAGGGTCATATTTACCACTTGTTAGCTACTTACCTTTTTTATCCTTGGTTGGACTTTTTTCTGATACTTTCTTTTCAAGTACAATTCCTGCAAAATCTGTAATAACCTAAAACAGACAAGTAACTCAGGTCGTTTCAAAAATTTAAAGAATATATGGAGTAACAAGCCCGCATGGTAGTTGCTTTAGACATCACAAAAGTTATCAGAACAAAAGCTGCATTCATTTCACATGGGGTTAGTTGACTAATATTGAGTTTGATCAATTTATGTCTTTGTCACTATTTCTGGATGATCTAAGATAATCCAATCAGCATCTCTTTAGAAAATACAACAGTTACTATCACATCTAGGAAAGGTTTTAACCTTTATAGCTTCTTTTAATGCCTTTTGGAAGACTGAAAAAGAAAGCAAAATACTAGGTAAACAGCTAAGCTCTCCACAGATCTTTCCAAAGTGCTCCAAGAATTCCTGAGAATTGCAAGGAAACCATATGGTTTGTCTCAGTTAAAAAAAATAATTAAATAAAATTCACAGCTACATACAGACATTTTACAACAGCCCTGGTCATACACACCACGACTAGTGTGAAACTACTGTAATTCAATAAAACAACTAATTAAAAAAATTAGCAACCAAAGACAGACAATTCAAGACATTCACTGGCCAATGGGGAGCTGTGAGGGGGGAACTGCACAAGTGTAAAGGACCATTGGTCTAAGACCCAATGCAGTTTGGAATTTTATTAACGAATTTAAATGAGTGATAAACACGGAGTACATGGCCCTTGGAGGAGCATACCAGATGTCTGTATTAAGATAGTTATTTTTTTAAGGCTCAAGTTTACCAGCTACCCAGGAACAAGAAAGACCATCACAGGAACAGACCCAAGGAGAACCATCAAGAAGAAACAGGGGAACAGTTCTATGCCCGAGTACTGTATTAATAAATACGGAGCTAAATACTGTATACATAAAATTGACTGATTTTTTAAATGGGAAGAAGTACAGAGAACGGTCAGAGGAAACGTTTGCAGGCTCATGACACTTTGCACTGACAGTGAGCTATATTTAAAAAAAAAAGGAGATAATTTAATAACAGCAAATAAGAATGTTCACAAGGAGAAAGTCACAACTAATAGAGTCTCTTCAATCAATCTTAGAAAGTATTACAATGGCCAGATACTAAAGTCTTCCCTCTCAAAACCAGACCAAATAAACTTGGAAACATGCCTCAAAAGTGAGGCTTAAGAACAGCTTAGAACAAATTGGGAATGTATAAGTGATCTTCTCAAGTTCCTGATGCCTTAGAATCAAGATATATTGTCTTTCTGGAATGTATGCTTGATGCTTAATGCATAAATGATAAAGCACCAAGGTCTGCATTTGAACCATTAGACCATTCAGTGGCACCCTTTTAACCTTCAACTCAGAGAATGCCCTCTGCTGGCAATACTCACAAAACCTGCTCGTAGGTCTCTATTAAGATTAAGGCATGTAGAGAAGGAGGATCGCAAAATTTTAAACACAGAACAGCATACAAATCTAACTTATTAAATCAAGCCATTAACTACAAGGCTAATTACTACAGAAGTAACAGCAAGCAATGTGTAACTGATCAGTTCTATCACTATAGAAACATGACCATATTTAAGCACTACAGGAATACAAACTGTCCATCCTGACTGGCAAAGAGGTGCTGAACATGATACAGAAATGCATTTAATTCTCCATACCGCCAGTGCTTTGTCATACTGTTTGGAAGAAATATATAGTTCAGCTGCAATGTTAACATCTTCCATAGAGACAAGGCTCTGGTGTTTAGCAAAGGCTTCTTCTATTATCTCAATAGCAGAGGTCACATCATTGGCTTCATAGTAACTCCTATAAAACACAGATATGAGATACTGAGTATTTGAGATAAATACTTTGAACACTAGCAAAAGGATTTTCTATTTCTTTTATTTTTGCCTATTAGCAAATATTTTCATTAGCAAGAGTTAAGTTACAAAAGACAGTGAGAAAGGTGGTTTTTTTTTCTTTCCTTACAAGTGTTCATAGTTATGCATTTTAAATAATTACAATTTTTTTTCATCCCCATCATGTTAGGACATTACTGGAGTTTTTCATCACAATATCCTGTAACTTGAGGCAGGTATCAGTAATGTATCACATTGACTTCATTTCAGAAAAACCTTCAATAATAATACTGTTACAACGCATGTTCTTGTATTTTTTTGGTGCATTTTACAACCACGAAGATCAAAAGACTTACACTGTTTTGAAACAGGCCAATAACAGCTTTCTACAAGTTATGTATGAGAAAGCGGAGATATATAGTAGTTAACTTAATAAAAACTACGATAAGAGAGCTATACACTTTAATTACAAGCCTTCTCTGCCTTAGGCAAGCTTCTATGACTTGGTCTGCTCTCATTAGCAGAAAAGGGGACGAGTCAGATTTCTACTTGCTCCAGAAATTAATCAAAAATTACATATAAACTATATGTTGTTGCAGATGGTATGTATTTCAGATTGAACACTTTGTTTCATTCAGATTTTCTGGCAGTAAGTTTCCAGGTTTCTAGTGATATTATATAGATTAAAAATGTACTGCATTTGTATATAATTCTCTACTATTGGCATTTTTCTCAGTAATCAGTATTTGCACTTTATTGTCTCACAGCTAAGATGGTGACTGATCCTACGTGGAGTAACTCCCGCCGGTCAGGCTTTGGAAACATCACAATAGTTGGGGAATGAATGCCTGTGGGGGGGTCACCCCCAGCCAAAACACCAGCATTCCTTGATTTCATCTACATACCCAGCTTGAACCAGCTGTAGAGCTTAACAGTACCAGCTTTTGAGAAACCCTGGAAAACGAAATCACAGTATTTTAAAATACAACTTACTTTGCCATGTCTCTAGCCAACTGCATAAAGCGCTCTCCATCAGAGGGAGACAGGAGATTCAAAATACGCCTGTAGCCATCCATTGCCATCTTGTGTTCCCCCAGCTGTTCATACAGGCTTGATCTCTCCCACAGATAACGCACATTGGTTGGGTCATATTTCAGAGCTACAAGAAAAAGCCTATTAGTAACCTAGTTTAGGAAAAGGCAACAATGGATTTCACATTCATTTCCCTGACTAGGTGAATGTTAACAGACACGCACAAGGTTTTTGTAAGAGAGGGATAGCCTACATTAAAGATTCATTAATCTTTTACCAACGTCCAGACAAAGGTACCAGAATCTGAGCAAACTGCAGCAAACCAAATCAGAAATCATAAGAAAATAAAATTATTGCCATTAGCATCTCACATTTCTTTTAAACTACTACAATGGTTGCTACGGTACCTTTTGTGTAGCAAAAAACAGCCTGTTTAATGTTGTCCTGTTCCAGTGACATTTCTGCTAGTCTAACCCACTCCTCAGTATCACTAGGATTTAAGTGAGCTGCAATCAGTTCAAACTGTAACGACTTTTCCATGTCACCCTGGTCTTCATAGATCATGGCAAGAGTGGAAAACGGCTCATGAGCAAGAGGAGCTGTGAAAATACAAAAAGAATGATTTAGAACTATTGTTTTAAAACAAGTAACTTGCCTTCCTGCAAGCAACAGATATTGTATGAAACACCAACATTGCTCTGTTTAAATTCAGAAAAAACTTGCAGACAAGCTTCCAATTCCTTTTTAAAAATTATTAAACAGCCTAACTGAATCTAACAACAACCATTCATACAATTTTTGTACATTGTAAGTCAGGCTGATGTTTATACCTTGGTTCTACAAAAACAGTAAAAGCAAACTGTGTAAAACTAAGCAAAGGCTAGAGTGTTAGTTTCTTTTCATAAGCAAAACAATAAAGGAAATGCACTACATATTCTTAATTCCACACCAGTTATACAGTGACTTTCCTTGTATTGAGTCTTTTCATCATCAGTGAAGGCACACTGAAATTTTCTGATGCACATGGCACCCAACTTTAAAGCCAAAAAGTTTTACCATTCTAACATACCCTGTCGAATGATTTCCATGCACATTAGGATAGCCTCCTCACGTTCTCCTCGAGCAAATCTGATATTGGCCTCTCCCATCAGACCCCTCAAGGCACGAGGAAGTTTGCTGCGAGGTCTTTTCTCCTAAATGGAAATGGGATATTATTTCTACTGAAGATTCAGTTATGCTCGAATTCAGGAGACATCAGTCACACTTCTGCTTAACACAACCTAATAACAAGTTATTTAAGTAGCAGTGATATTAAAATGACTGACCAAAGTATTTGCTAATTTTGATAACTGACAGAGTAACTCTGACAGTCAATACAAACACAATCCAGACACTGGAAAAATTCACTTCGTTAGTTTTGAAAGTTTTCAAACAGTAATCTATGGTAATTTAAAAAAAAAAAAACAACAAAAAAACCAAACAAACAAAAAAAAAAACCAGGCAACACCAACATAAGCAGAAGTATCCTACACAGAATTATTTTCAGAGAAGTTTCTCAGCAAGTAGCTAAGAATCACACAAATTGGCGTTTATGCACAATGCTTCAGGAGATACAGGGAAAATATATGAAAGTTTAAATACTTGCTTTCATCATTTTCTTGGTCTCTCGATTAAGTACCATCTCCAACACAAAAACATCTCCAGCTGTGGGTTGCTCAGTAGTTTCTTCTTCCTCTTCTTCTTCTTCTTCTTCTTCTTCCTCTTCATCATCCTCCTCCTCCTCTTCATTTTCCCCAAGCATGGATGCAAAGACCCGATGAACAGATTTACTGACGCCATCTGAAGTTTCTCCTGGTTGAGAAAGAAGCAGAAAAGGTTTATGATATAATCAAGAGTACACGCTGCTTATCCAGACAAGTGCAGAGAAAACTGAATTCTTCATAATTAGTAGCCCTCTTGAAACAGCTATTCTACAAGAAAAAGGCCTGCAGAAATGCAGAAAAACTATTAACAACCTCTTTGGTTTTAAAACTGCGTTACTCATCACCAATGCTTAGTATACCTCAGCCTCTAACATTTTTTGGATATTTGAAATGAAAGCATGGAGGAACGCACAGAACAAAGCAACAGTTTATTCAACATTTTTCTCTATCCATACCAGAGAAGCATATTAAGCAATTTTCAAGCACTGAACTGGTTGGATGGAATAAATCTTTTCAGCTGAAGAGGCTAAGTGAGCAATTATACTAAACAATAATGCAGCAAACAATTTTTAGAAGTAATTTAAATCAAGATCTTGTAACCATTCTATTCATGACAATAAGTACCTTTTAACATGTGTAAATACAATATTCACATTTCTCCAGAAAAAGAAATACAAAATTCTTTAAAATAAATGATGCTATATATCCAAAATAAATATGCTTAAAGCATATAATTCTAAAAGTTTTCACATTTTTTTAATTACAACTTTTCATTACTAAGTTAACCTAGGGTTATAACTGCCTACAAGTCTGTATCTATACAAAATATCAAAATATGTAGTGTACAAAGGTTACAGATTTGACATCTGAATATTTGATAAAAGAATAACCACAGTATCAAGTTGGGACTGAAAAATAAATCTGTCCTGTATTGCCCATATACAAGAGGGAAATGGGTACTACACGTCAGTTTATGGTTGCTTTTTTGGTTATTTTTTTTTCTGACTTGGATATTAAGCACCTAAAAATCAAGACTCTTCTTCTCCCCCATCTAAAAAATAAAATTATTAATTTAATTTCCCTTTTGTTTCAGTCTTGGCTGCAAGAATCATCTGAAGATTGTAGCAGATTAGCTCTAAAGATTTGTGTATAAAAAGCGATTTTAACAACGACCACTTCTAACATTTTTCTTCTGAATAGCCTGATTCTAATAGCAACTCTTCAAATACTGATAAATATTATCGTGATTCCTTGATTCTGACTGCTCTTAAGGCTTCTGTGTACTCTGTAGTAAGAGCAGAAGTAACACACTCATACAAATCTATCAGGATATGTTTTTTCTTAGATCAAGATGATGTGTATGAAAAACCATGTAACAGACTGGATGGAATACAGAGCAGAAAAGAGCAGCTTGGAAGTATTTCAAAGACATCAGCAAGAAGAAGGGGTCAATAAGGAACCACAGAAAGAAGGGATCAATAAGGAACCACAGAAAGAAGGGATCAATAAGGAACCACAGATATCTGCTCCAGCCACACTTCCAGGGCTCATTTTCTGTCTTTCTAGGACGAGGTCTGGCTGTACTTTCAAAATCAAGGCACTTACTGACTGGGGCACCACATCGATTCCACACCCATGAGAGAATTTAAGGCCTATTTTTGAAATATAAGGAAAGAAAAAAAAAAAAAAAAAAACAACACAAACCATAGTGATGAGAATTTGCAGTGAAAGTAGCAATAGGAGTCTAAGAACCAACAGAGAGGGATCAAAAATCGCACTTCACCATCTCACAGCATTGGTGATCCCACAAGAATATGCCCTGACTGGTACATGGAGGATAGCTTCTGAAGAGAAGGTGTCTGAAAAAGACTGCAGCACTCTAAATCCCAAACTCAAATCCAGAACCTGAGGCACAGGATCAACAAGGACCGGTACAAACTAAAGAGAGAAGTGCTGCTCCTACCACTTCCTGCACATCCTTTCACTATGTAGGAACACCAAGGAAGTTCAACTTATTTTGCTAAGGCACCTAAGGCAACACTAGCATCCCAGTAACTGCACAAAGAAAGCCAGCCAGGGAATCTGTGGCTAGGAATATCCAGCAGAAAATAAGGAGAGAAATAAATGCAGGCACTTTAAACAGACCAAAGGATAACTGAGCAGGATAAAAAAAAACACGAAGAAAGAGAAGAAACCTCCGCTTTTTAGCTCTTATATTTCCCTTTGGATGACAATGGAAGAAAGCAACACTCACACAGTAGAATCAAATATCCTGAAACATTCAAGTCTCAGCAAAAGACAAGCAAAGAGATGAAGAGCAAAAAAGCCAAACCAAAACAGAAATAAGAGTTCTTGACATAAGTTAAAAACTTTTAATTATTTGTAACTTTAGAAAGAGTAAATAATTAAGACCATGTGGTTAAAAAGCCAGGAGGGAAAAATAGAGGTTTTTCCAGAAAATGATGTCAAATTGGCCAGATCCAGCCCCTTAAAAACACTGAACAAAGTTAAAACCCTGGCTACAACTTGGAACATTCTACAAAGATATACATTCTAACAATGTGCTTCAATACCCACAGGTTCAAAAGAAGCAGTCACATATTTATATAAAGTCAGCTATCAGAGAGCAAATGCTGTCAGTGACCTCTTAAATACATTTTTCACCGAAATTATGACATTAACATTTACCATCAGTTTCATCCTGACTTTGGGATTTGCCAGATGCTTTTCTGGATGAAGACGGAGCCTCTATATCCTCAGCATTTTCCTCAGCAGACGCATTTTCGCCATCCTACACACACCAACAATATTAGTTATCAGCTTTACAACATGACTCATTCCTATTTTCCCTAATATTGACAATTATAATTTAAACCACTGGTTTGCAGCTTTTGCACTGCTAGTGAAACAGGTAGAATAAGCGCTATATCAAACGAACAAACCCCAGCATTTCTTGCTTTCAAGACATTTATATTCTTATCAATGTGAGGTGACTCAGATGGTGACTGTTCACATTACTTTTGACTGAAGAGACTAGTCTGTTCCTTATTTGGCATTACAGTAAGGCAAGATGACACGGTTGACTATTGAAAAAAGTTACAAATGCGTGACAAATCCTTTTAGAAGCCTACTTTTTTGAACACAAAATGAAACAGCAAAATAACACTTGTTAATCCAGTAAGAAGGTTGCCCTAGGATATCGCTTGTCCTTCCATGACAGCTGAGTTCTACTAAATTTGCTCTCTAAAGACCAGGAAATACTGAAGCTCAGTTGCATTTTGACATAAAGATGGCAAAGTTAAAGTTAAGTAAGACACTCCAGTCAAGCAATCTCTCATAAAACTGATCTCAGACAGAAGATGGTGAGGGAGCAGTAGCAGTATACACTGGGTGATTTTATATCAAAACCTGCTTCTACTCACTGCTCCAGCTTAAAATTAATGATGGTGCCTGAAGGCAAGTGCCACTAGCTTTTGCCAAGTCCAGGGAAACAAGACACACTGCCGTGAACCAAAATGTTGCATTCTGCACTTCTGAAAGGTCTACACTGCCCTGAACACCTTGCTCTACCAGCACCTAATGACCCTTACAAATCGCAGGTAGTTTCTTACCCTTTTTGCCCAGACACAGTCAGCAGCTGGGCACAGCAGCACTTAACATAAGCCCCCCACACAAGAGGAGGCCTCGCTGCTCCCGCAGTGGGCCGCGCCCGGGCAGGTGCCGTCAAGAGGGACCGGCCGGGCCGGGGGTCTGTCAGGCCGGGCAGACTCACCTTCTCGCGGCTCTTGCGCTCCTCTCGCCGCCGCTCGAACTCCTCGAAGGAGATCTTCCCCTCCAGGTAATCGATCAGCTCCGGGCTGAAGCCCGACATCGCGCCGGCGCCACCCAGGCGCGGGAGCAGCCGCCGCCGCCGCCGGGGAACCTTGTTCAGGACAGGACGCGGGTCCCTCCCGTTATG
>NW_020799107.1:1006921-1052692 GCF_003259725.1 Athene cunicularia | reverse complement strand
CTGCGGGCCGCAGGGGCTCCCGGGCCCGGGGGGCTGCGGGGAGCCGCGGCCGTGGGCGCTGCTGGCTGCCTCGCGGGAGCCAGCCGCGGAGAAGCAGGAGGCGTGAGGAAAGCGCCTCTGTTCCCGGCCTCACTGCAGGTGTTAGATTCTCTTATTTCCCCAGGAATGGGTGTGATTTTTCCAGGGGAAGGGTTTCGTAACTTCATATACGTATAGAGCCATCGTGCAGATGCCTCACCGACTAGAGCACGGTCAGAAATGGGGCGGGGGGGGGGGGGGTTTACAAGCAGGCAGCAGGCCCTGCCCCATGAGCTTCACTCTCCCGAGAAGCTAGAAGGCTTCTGGTAAGAGTATCTGAAAAATTGTTGCAAAATACCTTGTGATAACTGGTTTTAATAAATTGAAAGGTAACTTTTATTTACCGATTTCGAACAAAAGACGCTTGGGGTAGTTAAAAGCACTGTTGCACTCCACATTTATTCATGTTTAAACAAACACAATTCGGCTAGGCAAATTGTAGTAACCAAATATCAAACATCTGTCAATAGCAAATGTGCTAATTACAGCATGACAGCAGATGCCATAGGCGAAAACTTTGAGGAAAATTTTAAATTATCAGGTAACAGTTAAAAAGGTCAAAGCCGTAATATTTTGCTGTAAAGATTACCGCTTCACATGAAGTTGAAAAGTTAATACCTGAAAAAGAGAAAGAAAAAAAAAAAAGATGAGACAAATATGTATATGCAACCAGGGTATGATCTAAGCCAAGATGTGGTAACACTAGATGAAATACCCCAAATGAGCTCAGCAGACCTCTACTTCCCAAAACCAGTTCTGGACACTGAAAAGAACTACCGTGATCATCCTGAATTATGCAGGGCAAATTACTTCCACCAGTCATTTCCTCACTGCTGCGGTAACTTACAGCAGAGCTACAGCATCCCTTCTGAAGCAGCTTTTTGTCAGGCCCAACAGCTGTTCTGTGATGCTTGCTTTTTTTTTTATCCTGACACAAAAGTTTGGTAAAAAGAGAATTTAGCATTAAACTTTGGGTGCAGTCTTCATTATGATTCATGATAATAAGAAGAGTGGAGCTGTGCTTTTGATTACAGAAATACGTGGTTAAGCAGGCAGAGAGTAGGACAGAGCTAGAAATCCTAACATGAATACTGATGACAAAGATATGGAGTAAATCACCAAAGTACTTACTGAATCTTAAAAATCTTACTGAAATCTTCAACTCTTTGTAAAATGGGAGAAAACAATTATTTACCTTTTCTCAGAATTGCCAATATTCACTGACTCTCAAAATGAGATATATTATTTTTTACGGAGTATGGTTACCCATAGGTAAAAGAGCTGAGAAGTACCTGGGCTAAATTGAGGCTGGATTTATTAATAATGCAAGTTTGACCCACTTAAATTTTATTCCATATTTACAGAGAGATATGAATAAATTTGCAATCCTTTTATCAACCTTCAATTTTAGCAGTAGGAATAAGGATAAGAGCATGAATAGACAAAGATGTAAAAGATAATGTATGCTTGGTTAGTGCAATAACTTATGTCTAAATTTCTTAATATATACACACCACAGAAAACCATTAGTCTCAATTTATCATTTCACTGATATCAATTATTTAAATAAAATCTGCATTCTCTATTATCTGTACATTTTCAGAATTCTCTTCTGCATGAAAAAGGGGAGAAAAAGAAGAAAAAAAAAAGAAGTACAGTCTATATTGATCTGCACAAGCATCGTGTGTTATTTTACTGAAGTAATAAATACCTAATAAATCTCTACCTCAATAATTTTAAACCAACTTCAGGCAAGAGTTAAGGTTCTAGTTCTAATTTATTCAGAAAAAAAAAAAAAAAGAAGTTGGTTTTATACTTCAAACAGAAAAGAGAATCACTTGAATCCAGATCTTTCACTTGGTTACATGTAATGTTAAAGGAGAAGGCATTCTCTTTTACCTTAGTCAGAAGCACACTTCAGCCTTTGAAATAATTTGGAAAAGAATTTTTCCTTTCTTCATAATCTGCAAATGCAGAAGCAATTGGATCTGAGTAGAAGATGACAGGTCTTCTTGGCCCTTCATTGTTCACAGTGAAAGTAGCTGGGAACTTTCTGAGATCAAGACCCCTGCCCGAAAAATAAGCCTGGAGCGTTCTGAAAAACTGAACGTATTGCGTATGTGAAAATAGAGCATGCCCAATGGAGTTTTATTATTTCTACTGACACAAAGTAGAGGCAATATTTGTTTCTATGTGGGATTAAATCCTCTATTTTGATCATAAACCAGTACAATACAGGTAGTATAATTCAGACATGTCCACTCTGTCCATGGCTTGTACATCTTACGTGGAGTATACACACCACCAACTGTATCCCTTATACAACAGGCACAGCAAAACCCTTCCTGAGAGCAAACACTACAGCTGTGTTGCACATTTCTCTAAGAGAAGGAGAAATGTTCTCTAAGAGTTAGCAACAGTGCGCAAGTGATTTGAACTGGCCCCTTAGATTCCTTAAAAGTAGATTTAATGCTTCTTAAAACAGTTAGGGAAAATATTTTTTTTTCCTTCACAAATTCCTTATAAGATCTTGCATGTTCTCTTAATATTTTCTTAGCTGTAATTAACTTTCATACCTTTAGCCTCTATTCATGATGTGTCAGATGAAAACTTATTTGTACTTCCAGAAGATGAAACAGCATGCAATCAACAGTACACATTTGAAAGAAACATAATAATAATTCCTTTTCTGTTTCATAAAACAAGTGGTTGCATAATCAAAATACATTTTTAAAAACTAAACCTGCTGGATGGAGATAGAAGGAAGTTTTATGCACTACTGCACATGGAGAATGTCTCTTCAGTGAAGGGGTGCATCTTGACTGAAGCATGCTCATCCAGTTGTGGTTATTGACTATACAAAGAGTGCACTTACTAACACTACATTTAATGGGCCCCTCTTACCTTTAAATTTAGAAGATAAAAATACTCACAATGGAAAACAAAACCCACACAAAACTCAGGCTACCTTTCTTGCAGCATTTTCCTTACCAGGTCTCTGTTTCTAGGGTTATCTAGAGGTTTCCATTTTTCTTCTGGTTGGAAAGGAGCACCCTTTGCGAATCCTCTCACAGCCAGTACTGTATATAGACCCAGGAGCACCACTTTCCACATGTTGAAGAGATGAACAGACTACCTGTAAAAGGACAACGAACCAGACTCCTTGAGTCCTACAGAGCTGTCACTGGTAGCACAGAGCAAGGATGACAATCTAGTGGAGTGCTGAAAATAATTTATCATGGTAAGGAGAATCTGCCTACTGCAGATTACATCTGTGTGCTAGCAACTTTTTTTTTGTTTTTTGAAGCACAAATTATTGTGAAGAAACGTTTCCCATACCAAAGATATTTCTAGCCACTGGATTCTCTTTTTGAGAGGAACTAGGGTGACATTTAACACAAAATACTTAAACATTTGTAAATCTACATTTGTTATTACATACAGCCATTTTCACTGGCCTATTAGTTACAGCATTAGATCTTTATGTGCTCCAAGAAGAATGTAAAAATACGGCTTGAGATCCAGATAGCTCAATTTTTTTAATCGCATGGAAGTGTACTACATATATTAGTAAGTGCAATAATAATACAGCCTGGTATAAGATACTAGAGACCCATTTCACAACTTCATTCAAGAAAAAAAAAAAAAAAGGAAGAAATAATTCTCCCTTTCATGTTCTTTAAGATAAAGCTTACCAGTGAATTTGGTTCTGGCTTGCCCCTTCTTGGTTAGTCTCCTTGTAATCTGTGAACAAACTGATCTCTGCACTTATATTTCTAGTGGACTGTAGGTGGGTGTCAATGACGTTAGCAGGAGTTCAAAAATACAGTAATGATTCCACTTCCAGCCATGACATAAAGACTCTTGAGAATTTCATCCTTAATACTCTTAAGACCTGTTGCGATTGAACAGTGCAGTGCAAATTCCTCCTTCCTAAGCCATATTGCAGAAAATTGGTGGTAAGCATATAGTAAGTTTAAAACAACTCCCACCAGAGATAGCAGAGCTATATCAAAATATTACTTTTAATTAAAAGTAATTAACTATATCTCCAGAATGGTCCCTAACAGATAATTACAGCTGGTTAAATGGTTTTCAGGCAAGATGAGATATGGATCATTTTCTTGATACTGGAGACAGAGAGAGTGAAAAGTAAGGTCTGTTTCACGATTCAAAATCATAACGTTTTAATGGAAGTGTTGTTTTCCAACCCCGATTTTATTGGCAGTCAATATCCTCCTGTTAGACTAGAACTACGACAAAGACTGCAAGAAGGTCTATGCTAATTTACCTCGGCCTTATTTCATAGCATTCTTCATCTCAAAGCTGCTCAAATTTTTTGCTTATAATTGCATTATACTCTTCTCTCCACTATTTAGGTGATACTTTAGTTAGTAGCACATAAAATATATCTCTAAATAGACATGTTAAAACTAAATTTTTTGACCATTATCTTAGTCAGGATTATAGATCTTTATTTCTGACTGGAAGCTTTACATCTTTCTTTGGTTTAAATTTTGAAAGAAAAACAAAAACCTAACTCTACCCTTCCAGGCAGGCAAAGTTGTGAACATCCAAACATCATTAGCAACACAGGTAACAAAATCCTAGCAGTGTTATCTTTATAACTGCAGTAACATATGAAAATACAAGTCACCTTATCCAGCTTGTATATTATCCTACAGACTTGCAATAAAAAAATTTCACACACGTATAAAAAAAAAAAATCCGTCCAAACCCTTCAATTACTTTTCTTAATAGACAACTTCCAGACAGAAGACTCATCAAGAACCAGAACAGCAGTAGCAACAGAAGAGCTTGTAAAAAGGCAGGTCCCAATGTAAGAGAACTTGCTTTGTTGATTTTGTAGGTAGATACTTTTAGCTTAATTTTGCGCATAATTTCCCTTCTAAATCAACCAGAAATAGAAATATGTTTCTCTAGAGAAAAGGAAGGAAGGGAAAAAGGCTTGATTTACAGTTTGGGATTAGATTTTAGCTCCTTATTTAGGTTTTTAAATAAACCCCAACAGAACAGTGGCAGTTTTCTTCCATCCTCCCCCCCCCATTTTAATTAATTTGATTTGTTTAGAAAGAAGCTGGGGGATACACAGTACATTCAACTAGTAAAATATACTGAAGTAATCTATAAATTTGAAATAACTTTTATTACTGTAGGAATTTAGTAGGAAGTATGCAGATATGCAAGAGATTTAATTAGCATATATTTTCTGTGAGCTGTCTTAAAAAAAAAAATTCCTACAAACCTGTTGCTTCCTGAGTTAAAAGTCTATTTAAACTTAGGGCCCAATTTATTGTGGGTTTTTTTGATGTGTTTGGTTTTTTTTAAAGTTAATTTCATTATAGCCCTTTCCTTCAGTGAAAGTCAAATATAAGCAGAACACATTCATATTATAATAGTGTTAGCACAGTTACACTGATTGGACAAAATTGCATCCTCCTTTTGAGAACAGTAGCTAGCTTAAACGCTTTCCAAGCTAGATGTCAGTGTGCTGCCTTTTTAATGCAGCTAAATTTAAGCACTAGGTTTTCTTGACACATTACGTATATAGACACACATCTTCAGCTAATCGAACCTTTTGAAAGTGGTTATACTAATTATGTAGCCCTTGGGGCACAGTAACAGTCACGTATGTTTGAATTAATTTGCACTGAAGTGGAAAATGCTCATCACATTGCTCGTTCTGTTTCTCACAAGTTACTTCAAAAAAATAAAAATATTGTTCTAGGACAAAAGGCAAATTTAAAATCAATTAGTTTACCTGAGAACGAGTTTTATACATATGATGCTCTACATAAACTATATTATTTGCCAAATATCTTCCATTTTATTGCATTTCTAATTCATGATAGCAAGGCAAGTATAAACAGCCTAAGGTGCATGAGTTAAGATACTAAACCAAGCTCCATCAGGTATGATCTTTATTGTATTCTACGTGAGATATGCAAAAAGTGTCTGTTACTTAAAATACTGCTCTAACCACAATGCTTTTGTTCACTGTTTTTATTTTCTGCTTAGAATCCCAAGTATTACAAGTTAGAAGGAAAAGCACCAAACTGCTCCACATGAGTACCTGAGCAAAGACTAAAGGCAAACATTCATCACACCACTCATTAACGTGTTTGTACAACAGAAGTAGAGGTAACATTCACAACACTCTACAGAGTATGACTGGTAAGTGGCACTTTTTGTGAATTACAACCATTTGTACTAATGCAGCCATGTTAGAACACCATACAAAAATATACAGAAGTGTTTATTCAGCCAGAGCATATGCTATACAGTGTACTCTAAGTCATGCGCACGTAGGTAAAAAAAAAAGACAAAAAAATGTGAAGTATACACTGCAGACAGGGAAACCATCAAACAAAATACAAACATCCCGGAGTAGCTCCCACTCAAGGTGCCCTCAACAAAAAAGTACCAGTATCTAAAAGCATAGTTTTGAAAGATTTTGAGATTTCGGCAATTTCATCACTAGTTGAAGATACCTTGTCTCCAAGGTCTTCTCAGCATCTCACAAGACAAGGACTTTGCCAAAGCTTATCACACCTTGCATGAGCTATATTTGAGAATTCAGTTATAAAAATTTTAATAAGCACAATAAATTATTATAACATTATCCAAACATTTATAGATAAGACCCTGTCAACATCTCTAGAAACCTGTAACTATTAAGAGTTAGCTTCACCTACTACACCAGATTTATACTAGGTGTATAAGAACTGAAAGCAGTGAAGGGTTAAAGACATGTAAGGCAGGTTGTTTGTGAAGCAATAGCTTTTTCCAAACATTACATATATGTTCTTCAAAGTTTTAAGTCCTCTTAAAACCAACCAACAGCCCCTTCCCTCCCTCCGTTACCCAAAACAGATACTTTGGCCAACATTATTCTGTCTTCATGTTTGGAAAAACTATTAAAAGGTAAATAGGGAATCAAGTTACCAGGCCTAGGTTACACAACTTCTCTAGACTAATCATCATATATAAAGTCCTTAAAAGTAGTTCTGCCCTCCCAATGATTTTAATACCAGAATACTCCTGTAGTTAGGAAATCAACAGTGGCTAGGATTACTGAAATCATAGGATCATAGCAAAGGAAAGAAGAGAAAGTTAGGTGACTGGAACAAGAGCTTTAAAAGTAGAAACTAACATACAGAAGGAAGTAGCAGGGAAGACAGAAAAGTTGCATGGTTCCTTTGTACCACAGCATCAGCAGCATTGTGGCAGCCAGGTTCAAGCTAGCTCTCAAGAAAACAAAGTTAATAACTTTGATTTGTATTGCTTCAAACAATTACTGTGATCAGCTGACATGCAGTCATTTTGTGTGCATATCTAAATATCCACAGTCCAACGATAAGCTTTGAGATGGCATCTTTATTCAAGGTTCAGTGTTACACAGTATAATACTGGGGGGGACGTGGGGGGTGTGTCAGAATTTGTGGCGTTTGTTCAAAATATACAAAGAATCCTGTAGAGACACATAAGGAAAGCCAGTGGTAGCTTTTTGTGATCATTTTATATTTAAAAATATACATAAGAAATCCTTCTACTGTATCAAAACCAGACTAAGTTCTTGACTATTTCTGGTTTTCTTTAATGGAGAAGAACAGAATACATAAGCCTTTTTTTTTTTTTTTTTTTTTTCCCCTCTCTTTTCCCAAAAGACCTTTCAGGGTTTTACATATGAAGATTTTTCCTAAAAAGTGAAATTCATTATTCAAAACTTTATTCAAAGCTTTAACACAACCAACCAACCCCACCATCTAGTTTTATTCTCACACTGGCATAGATATTGATACTCAATGGCATAAATTCAATATTTTGTTTAAACTAGAGGATTTCTTTATTTTGGAGAAACTAAAGAACAAAATTTTTTAAAATAATTTGACACATAGAACTTCAAAGTTGAGACACAGATCTGAGACTAGTTTTTCTTCCTTATTCTGCTTATTGTCACAATAGAAAGTCTCGAGAAATTAAAGTCAGCTAAAGCTTTCTGACTTTGTTGGGTGTGATTCCAAACCACAAATACACTGTAACTGTCATAAATCTTCATTTCTGTAAGTGTAGTAAAAGGGAGTTGAAATAATTTTTTTAAAGTATTTTCCCTAAATCAAGTTTCAGTATGATCCACACAAATATTTTGGTCAACTTCAAAAATCAAATATAAGGCTACAGAAGTCCACAGGCTACAGTTAGAGTGTATTCATTTACTGGTTTAAGGCACAGTAACTTTTTTTGCTCTAGAAAGCTACAAGTTTTAAGTCACAGTGAGGAATTTCACATTTGAATTTTGGTCTGGCACTCTAATTACGTGTGTCACATTACTACTTGCAGACTTCTGTAAAATGTTCAGTTGTCAGGTGCTGCAGTCTCAAATACTGTTTTCACACTCAAGTGGAAAATACTAAAGCCTGAATTGATCCCAAAATAGTGCACTTAGCTTTTTATAAAAATAAACATGAACACACTTGCACATTTGATACTAATATATATATATCCTGAAATTATTTGAGTTGGAGGGAAAAAAAAAAGTGTTTGCTGGTATTTCAACAATTATGCAAAACTTCCATAGAACAAGTCTACAGGACAGCTGCTGTGTATCTTCACTAGGTCAGTCCCAGTGCCTACTAGTACTGTGAACACTACATATTGTAGTACAGTGGAAGGACACTGCAAAGTAAGAATAACAGCATATGGAAGGAGGAACTGGAACAATGTGCTGCAAAATAACAAGTTTGTGTGTTCCATTCCCAACTTTTATAGACACAAAATTAGCTCTGACATCACACAGATTCCTACAGAATCTAGATCACAACATGACAATAATTGTAGAGAGGCCATGTTTACAAGATTTGTTTATGACAGCATGAATAGCAAAATCTACCTGCATTTAAGAATGCAGAATGAGATCCTAAATCTTAAGCAAATTTAATGTCAAAACATCACAGCTTTGACTCAGGTTTTCATGCTACAAGACAATAAGCACATATTTGAAGCAGTTACATGCTTAGATACCTGAAAAATTGAAGTGCTGGGCAGGTTTGGTTAAGAGCTATAGAATTTTCTCCTTGAATGCTTGAAATTTATTTTTAAAAGCAGTAATGTTTATTAACAAGATGAAATTTATAGATTTTATTTAAGCTTTAAGATAAGCTGATTAAAAAGCTTTGAATACCTTCTTCCATAAATAAGAATATTCATCGGAAAAAAACAATATTTGTAAAAGGCTTTCTAATAAACTTTTAGAGATTTTAAGGATTCTGTTAGGAATACTAGCTTAAGGTTCTGGCTCAAAAAAAAAAAAGAGACAGAAACATGATTTTACTTTAACATAAAAATGAATCTGTTTTCAATTGTCATTCATTGGCACACATTTCCAGAGGCATCCAAGGCACGTAGCTTTGGTGACAAAAGCACGTCTCCTCTAAAGGAACAATGCTGAAAGTTTTTAAACCTTTTACAGTACAGTGCTAAGTGCTTATGAATGCTAGCTTGATTATGTCCCAGAAAAAAAGAGATGTAAAGAGTCAAAGCTGTAAGCTAAGTGACTAACGTTCCTCATGAAATGGAATATAAGCATAAATAATTTAGTCTGTTTTACAGCTAACAATTTTCTAGTACTTCAGTGACTTAAAACAGCAGCACAATTATTATACAGACACTATAACTGCTTCCAAAAACATATTCAGCAACTCAAAGAGTGTTGAAGGTCTGTAAATGTCTGGGCTTTTTCTCAGTATAAATAAGACAAAAGTCTAAACACACTCATCGCTGTACTGAAATAAACTTGATCAAATGAAATCTTCTCAAATGTTTGCACAGGCACGTGATCAACTTTATTCTGTCCTGTCAAAGCTTAGAAGCACATGTATCAGATTTTGGAACAAAGTAACAAGTTTGTAATCTTGTTACTGGCAAACACACAGAAAACTAGACTTCATATGCAACAATGCTTTTGGGGTTTTTTTAAGTATCAATACATTTTATTTTATCTTTTTAAACACTGACTTTAAAGGTAGCCCAATCAGGTTACAGATGAAACATTCACTTAGACATACAGCCACTCTCTGTCTTCTACAATATATTAATATTACACTGTTTAGGAGTTTGTTGTGTTATTCATTTATGAGTTTTAAAACTTGGCAAATAAATATTTTTGAATGAATTGCTACATGTATCAGCTCACTCCAAACCAAAATCAGAGCAGAAATCTAAACATTAGTAATATTAAAGTCCAGTTACTTTAAAATGTTTTTTGGAACAAAACAAACAACCCCAACCAAAACCAAAAAAAAAACCAATCCCCCTTTTAACAGGATGCTGAAACATGACATACCGTAACCAACTCTTAAATCAAAACTGAAAACACCACCTTCAGACAACATTCATTCATTCATTCAGTTTCCAGGTACATCTGGTAATTCCAGTGAAGAGGTAACAGCTTCTCCTTCCCAGACAAATATAGACCTTTCATGAACTGTTCGCTACAGGTGTAGCTGCTGTGACTGCAGCATGGTAAGACTATGAGGAATATATTTGATCATATCAACTAGAAAAGATTATAGACTTAAAGAGCAATTCAGAATATGGAGATGTCAACAAAAGCTTCTCATTAAAGCTCTCCCTCCCTCTGCCAAAGAAAGATTCTGCTGTACATATATGCTGTCCCTAAAATTAGTGACATTTGGTATTCTAGGTTCTTACCCTGTTTTTTAATTCTGTTTCTGATAGCTTATAAAAATACTAGAAAAGAGCCACACAAATAGTCCTTATTTTGAATGTATCCTGAGGTACGAGCCAAAAAAAACTGGTGGCTTAATCTCAACCTAAATGCTTATGTGGCATAATCTCCATCTAAATGTGGAGAACATCCACATGGATGATGAACAGTGGTTTGCAAAATTAATACTTCAGCTTCTGAAAAAGGAAAGAATTTGGGTCTGCATGTTAACAGAAATCCTCCCTTATAGAGCAGAGGTTTAATCCATTGCAAGTTAATTTGCATCTTGATCTTCTCCCACACAGTCTAGATAAACTAAAATTTGAAGAATAATCTGGAATTTTAATTTAATTTAAAATACTAAGAGACATTACAATATATTTACCAAAAGCTGTTTTATAAATGCAGCCTAATTCATAATAAAGGATATTTCAGTAATATTTACACTTCCTCATACACACAATTAAAAGTCTTTATAGTGGATTAGCCTACACTTCTGCTGAGATTATATTTGTGAACAGTGGCAGAACTAGAAATCAGCATAATAGAAGCCTCTTCTCCAAAACAACAACAAACAATCACAGTATTTTACCTGAAAAACAATTTTAGACTGTTATAAAATCTTGTCCTTTTCAGAATGGCAAGTAGGATCATTTATCCTCTCTTAAAATGGGATGAATTGTTCTAATTGTATCCCCCTCCACTGATTATACAGAAAATCTAGTTGAGATTAGACACCTAATCAAACAGCTGAAATTAACACAGTCCATAACCACTGCAAAAGCCAGATGCACATCTCCGAGAACAGTTTTCATCTAGCAAATGACACAGAATGCATGTAAATCCAAAGTAGCAGTAAGACCAACCTTCCTTCCCCCAGTGAAAGTAAATCATCACTGAAAAAATGGAGTATTGAAGGAGATGCGATAAATTCTGTCATCTGAGATCTCAGGACTGTATCTATTTGTACCCCCAACTTAAAAATCAGGTAGGAATCTATGCAAAATTCTGGAACTCATTTCATGAAGAGTGATAAGTATCAACACAATTCCCAGCTTTAAATATATAATTAAATGAGAAAAAAAATGGTGTTAGCTACTGTAATTAATAAGTTTCACATTGTGGCAGATTTGGGAAGCTATCAAAGCTCCTATATGCAGAGACTGCTCTCCTTATTCTGATTATTATTTTATTCCACCAACAGCTCCAACAAATTGATTTGTGCATAAAGAGCCCATTAAGATGGCAAAACAAAATCAGAAGGAAAATACAGCAGTAAGCCATAAGGACCATGAAGGCCAAGGAAAATCATCTTCCACAGAAATCAGATCCTGCACATTTCACAGACAGCCTATTACCAGCCCCAGTGCAGTTCTTTCATTCACAGCCATTTGAAAGCAGAAAAACTACTCTATTCTTCTATGACTGAACAGCAATTTTTTTGCTAAACCAACTGGTGGATTTAGCTACAAGTATATTTAGACACACAAATTACCTTATATACATATACCGTAGCATACATTTGGTTAGAAAGTATCAAGATATAATCTATTAAAAAACTTTTCCGATTTACAAAAACTATGTATAGCCTAACCTTTTTTAAAAAAGGTTAAGACTAGAATACCAGTACATATATTACCAATAACAGTGACAGTGGTTTGGTTAACTGCAATAATCTTACTCTGTTAAAGCAATTTTAATGACTGATAGCTTGAACTGCCGACTTGTATATAAGTGGATAAAAGAGATGCCTACTTCATATTTGTCCTTCATTTTGGAAAGTCACTGTGTGAATTTTCCAATCCATGCATATGAATTGACCCTAACAACACACTAGAACTAACTGAGGCACTTCAGGCAAGATTAATGAGATATAGTTAAATTAATGGGTCATGCTGCCTGTACTACTATATCAAAAATATACTTGATTGACTGTAGGTAGCAGGTTTCCTCTTATTTGTATAGGATGATTGAGCTGGTCTAGTATTTCCATAAGAAGATAACAGGTATCTTGGACAGAGCACAGACAGCTAACACAGAAGCAAGTAGTAGGCTCATCTCTACACAGAATCAATATATCATTTTAACCTAATGGCTACTGAGATTTCTTCTGTTGGCAAAACACATACCCAGGGGACAGAATTCCTCACACATAGCTATTTTAGGCTTTATTATAAATGGCAGTCACTGTAGCATCTAGGCACTAAGATAATGCTTTATACAGAGCTAATAATTATGGTCAGCATTTCCCACTATCACTAAGAGTTAGTCCACGTGAGAGGAAGTTAGCACTGTATGGCAGGATGTGAATTTAGCATTATAACTGGTTCACTTAAATTTCATGTATGGATATTTATTATGAGATGGCTGATTCTCCGTTTACAATAGCAAAAAACCCTGCCTTGTCTACTTGGAAAAAGTGCAGTACAGCAACTGCACTGTAAACTCACACCATACCTCAACATTTGCTAGCTTCTACATACGGACAAGGTCCAAGGAGTAATCTCAGAATTGACAAAATTCCAGAGAAAACTGACAATGTTTTAAAACAACATTACAGCAAATTGTTTATGAATCTGCTGGTATCCTTCCTGAATAGAAAGCTACACAGAATATCGTTGTTCTCTCACTCTCACAAAAAGTAAAATGTGTAAGACTTTCAATAATATCACAAATGTTCAACTCACACTGATTGAAAAAATTATTTGATAGAAATAACAGTTTTATATAAGCAGTACATTCTAGTTTGTCTAGGACACAACTGTGGCAGCTTTTAAACGTAGCATAAAATGATTAAGAATATACTTGGCTGTGTAGTTTTTGTGGTCATCACAGTGTGCTTGAAATGTATTGGGTTTTAGCCAGCATAATTTAGACCTGCAAGAGATGCAAGTTGAGAACATACGCACTGTATGGCATAGAGAGTAAAAAAGTCTGTTTCAACAAAGAAGTACAGTGAGATATCAAAGTGTTTACAAGGCAAACAGAGCATTGAGATGTTACACTAATATGATTTATGTGCTTACCCACACACATAGTTAATTTTACACACAATTTTCAGAGTCAGGAAATAAAACACTATGAAAAGCTTTCTAAGCAACATGAACAGAACCACAAACTTTTCATAAAGTATTCACAGTTCTGTCCTCTTTCCCACATAACGTAAACTACTGATTATATAAATCTAGGCATTTCTTTGTTGAAGATTTCCCCATCTCCAGTGTTAAGTTTCTAGGCTGCACTGTTCTTCCTACGTATAACAAACGTTACACAATACAACACAGCACATGTAGAAGAAGAGAGAAGGTTACAAAGTGCGGTACTTTGTATAAATGCATTCGTCCAAAGGCCAACATTGCAACAGACAAAGGGAGTGGAACTTTGGCTGCGATCTTCAAGAGTTTACTGTAAGAATATAAAGAAAAAATGCCATTTTTGTAGCCATACACACAGAAGATATGCAAATACCATATTTCACTTTCTTTTGAAAAATAATTGATTCAAGGATTTGTTTATTTTTAAAACAGAACAAATAGGTGTAATGGGCAAGAACAACTGATGCATAAGAAAGACCAATTATTGAAAAAGGCAAATAAAGTGTCATTTAAAAATATGCTTACATTAATTTAGAAATAAGTTCCCTGTAACAAAGAAAGATTTAATGGTTTAGATCACTTGAGTTAGCAGGTACCAGTCAACAGGATAAACTATATTGGTTATTAGTCACTATATTTCATGAGGCATTAATTTTATATCTGAACAAGAAATGCTCTCTGTCAGCAAAACCAAGCGCTCAAACCTTCTTCATTCAGTAGAAAGCATGTTACATTTCCACAAGTGTGCCCATAAGGGGGAATTACAGGAACTTAACTATAATCGTTTAGAATTCATTTTTCCTTGTAACTTTCTGACAATAATTGCTAAATGTATTAGTATTCTGTAACATTTGGAAGGATTCACTGAATTGTGAAAACTGTTAAAGAAGTCTTTATGCAACAGATTATTTAGATAGCAACTACTTCATTTAAATCCATGTGGTAAATACCAGTGATTTTCTCCACTTTGCTGAACTACAGGTGATCTGCATGCATTTTACCCAATCTTTAAGATTTAACCATACGAGTTTATGAATCTTTATGTAGGCTGAGCATGTCTGTGCAGCACAAATTAAGTTTTACCACGCAAATGAAAGTAGCAAGAAAGAAACAGGAAAACAAAAACTGGGGATTGGGCTACAGTACCTTGATTTTACTTCAGAAGTACTTGAATTCATGAGAATTTCTAAAATGCATACAAGGATAATAGCAGTAGACCTACATGGATCAGGATCAAGTCTAACATTGTACCTGCAAAAAATGGTTTAAAAAGCATGTTATTTCTAAACTAGGCTACCAAATAAATTCCAAGTTGGGAACAAGCATGTAGTGGTAACAACAAACATACATGAAATGTATATGGCATCACAGCCTGACTTTAAACTGTTTCTGAATCATTACTTCCTTCAGCATATGAGTCACTTAACACCTACTTATATCATAACATAAACCAGATTGCATACAAAAACCAGATATAATTAACAGACATCTTTGACTCTACAATGTAGCTGATAATGTAGAGTCAAACATTTACAATTTTTACTCTCTTAACAGCTTAATATTCTTTTCTTCCCCCTTACTGGCAATTTAAGAAATTACCTGAGATTTTTTAACCAATAAATTAAAGATGGCAAGTTGAGCAGCACAATCCATGTGAATAAATTGAGAATTGTAACATGCATCTTAAGACTGCTAATGCCTTCAGCAATTGTACTGTTGCAAAGAGATTGTGTTGCTTTTGAGGTACTGTCCATCGAACTCTGGTTTTTGACTGTGAATGTACTGGAGTTCTGTGAAGTTTCTTTTGAGCAGTCTGAATCCTGGAAATAAAAGGCAAAAGTCATAAAAACATGCACAGGCTTGTAAGAACCCATGCTGAGGGAGGAGGAGAGAAAAGCTGTCACAACAGTGTCATACCAGCTCTGATTTAAAAAGAAAATTTGCAATTTGCTTTTGATGGCTCTTTAGGAGATAAAGTTCAATAGTTCAATTTTGAAGCTAGATTTAACCAGAAATTTATCTTGGTGATAGTTTATATGTCTTTGGAATAAAATAATGGAGAGTGGAGATGCCCTGACACCAGTGCAGTGATAAGAAATAGAGTTCCTGGAAGGAGGAAGAACAGAATAAAACAAGTAATAAAGCATGCAGGTGAAAATCACAGATGACCATTCATGTAAAAGATACAGGAGATAATGCAATTGGGAGTAAAACATAAGCTGTAGGAAAAAATAACAAAGATAAACTATGAGTTGGTAGATGCTAACTGCCAGTGACAGAAAAAAAATTTTAAAAACACAAATGAAACTCCCCTCAAAAATTATATGGAGGTGCAAGAAGAGAAGAAGATTTAAAACTAAACCAAAAAACATTTGAAACCCAAAGAAAACTGTCAATATTTTTTTCTGGTAGACTGCTTTAACTATGTTTGGCAAAAAGAACAGGTAGTTATTATATGCCTTATCCACATGTGCTTACATCTTGGATGCTATACCTTAGAGTAACTGAAAAAAACAAATTTGCAACACCTGAAAACCAACGATGCTTCTTCACTCCTTTTTAAACAGCTCCCAATTTACTGCAGTCTCAATCCATATCCATCTAATAAATTGTACTTGTACTATCTATTATTATATATATATATTAGTACAATAAATTGTACTATAAATCCTGCTTCAAAAACCCCTAAACTTCACAAAATACCTCTCTGGAAAAAAAAAAAAAAATTTACCTGTAGTATAGACTATTATCTAGAAATTAAATTCATTTCTTTAGATAAGACATGCATAGTCAATACCAAAATGTAGACAAAAACTACTGTTCTGTATGTATTGAGACTACTTTTTCTTCTTAAATGAACTTCAGACAAGCTCACACTGCAGTGATCTCGAACAGTGAATGCAATAGTCATGTGTGATGGAAGTCCTGGCTTCTCTTTCACATCATGCACACAGTAAGGAAACTACCACCATTCAGTCATCACAACACAGCCTAATGCTACCAATAACAATTCATAGTGCATACATTTGCCCAAAAATTTTTGGTCACAGTTTTGAACAGAAGCAGGAAACAAGACTTACCCCATTAAACATGTTTTCTTCTGCTCTTACATTCACATGTATTTTTATAACCTGTAAGACAAACAGTTCAGCATTTTTTTAGTAATGTTTCTTCACACAAAAGCTGTAGTATACAAGAAAAAAAAATTGGGCTATTTATGTTTTGATTCTTTTTATAGCTAGATGACTCTAGGTCCCTAATATAGCTGCAATGCAAGGACTCCCTCTGTCTTTTTTATCAGCAGCATCCACATTGTTCTGTGCATCCAAGAACAGCAAGAAAACTTCCACTGCTCTGCTTTCTCTATGCTCTCTGTGCTTCTCTCCTTCCACTGTGCTTGACAGAGAATACAGTGGAAAATCTGCATGTTCCTCACCTCCTGCTGCTGATTCAGTTCTACTTCACTTTCTCCAGAAACCTGTAAGCAGGCCACAGAGGAAAAGTCTCACATCGGAGATTTACTGCAGAAGGGGGAGTAATATCAGCATGGGAACATCACAGGGTAACCTTGTGTCACAGGGAGTTCAATTAGAGATAGGCCTGTTCCTCAGGCTGTGCTTTCAGCTGCCACCTACCTCTTTCAGACCACCTGTAAGCTGCTCTGCTCTGTGCCCCAACTCCCAGATGCATGCTCCAGTGCTTCCCCAGTAGCTAAGTATAGTAGCTGATTTCACAGCTTTATAACCACAGGGTGAATCAGATTAGTTAAGACACTCTGATGCAAGGAAGACCATGGAAACTGAATGGCAAGGACTAAATATGGATCTTTGTGGCACTAGCCAAGGGATCAAATTAGACACACAGTAAGACTACCCTAATTCTACAATACATCCACCCTCCTTAATTTTACTCCATAAAGATCTGTGAAAAGTCTTTAAAGATAAGAAGCATTCAACAAAACATTCCAAGTCCTCCCTCTACTAAGGTTTCTCTTCAAGGGAGCTATCAGTCCTTGATTTTATAACATTACCTATTCATATGTTAAAAATCACAATTATATACATTACTGTAGTGGGCATACAGGACTGTACTTTTATTTGGAAAAAACATTATCAAAAGAAGAAAATAATTCTTAAGATTACAAGACTGTGAGAGTCTGAAAAGTTCAAAAAATACCGATTTCAAGTATGTCAACAATAACATTTAAGTATGAAAAATGGTAACCTGTGGTTTTGGTTTCAACACAGGGTTAATCCAAGGCATACAAAATTTTTAATTCAGTTATAATGTTTAGCCTTTCTGTACCTTAAACAAGTATTGAAGATAAATAAGGAATACAGCGAATGCACCACAAGTGGTCCAGCTAACCAAAGCAAGGGATAACATCATACAGAATCTCCTGAGTGTAATCAACTTGTTATCTTTTCGAAGTACAGTAGGTCTAAAAAAAGACAAAAATGCTATTATGCTCTTGTAAGAACATCAAAACTACAAAGATCAAAGAATAATTTACTTTGTGAATGACTGAAAAGAATTGCTCCTGATTATTGATTAAACACTGGAAAAATTAAGTTAGATGAACTCGAACATATATACAACTGCTACATAAGCTACTTTGCAAAAAAACAAACACCACCACCCCCGCAAACAACTCTCATATCAGATGAGCTAACAAAACAATCTTACACCTTCCAGAACGTAACTAGATGTAACTATAACTAGCACATTATTTTTACTTCATCTGGGGACCATAAAGGATACACTGGTGAACACAAAGCATTAGAGAATGCTAACTGTAGATCTGCAACAGTCATTAAGTTCTTCTGTTCAGCCCAAGAGAATGAGTACCTTATGATTATTATTGCACAGCTGCATCATGAAAGTGACTCCTACTACAAACATTAATGCACTGCAGTCTTCAATGATAGTACAGCAGCATACAACAATAAGTCTCCAAGAGATTAATTCCGTGACAAACATTCTTCCCAGACTGGAATTTCTGCTTGCTTAGTCTGAGAAACACTAAAAAGCTTATTTTAAATTTCTGGATTCTAGCTGATAAAACTAAGAGACAAGTATGAATCAGAAATGACAAAGATAAACCGAGAAGGTGTGACAACAAGGGGAATCGGGTGGGGAGGAAGTGCAATAGAACTATGAAAAAGTCTGTACTTCTTGAATATTCACAGGTCAGCATTATCTAGAAAATACAATCTTAAGTCTTTGCAAGAAATATTGAAAAAGAAGGCTAGTTGACAAGAACAAAGAATTCCACAGACAGCTAGTAACAAGTTCTTTGCTGCTGACCATATCAGATGATTTAAGAACACTGAACAACAGTACTATCTATCTTAGACAGATTTATAGAAACTGTGGTCATTGTTTTTTTTTCCCCAAGAAATTCGGGACTAGATCAAAACCTGTGTAAGGTACTAGAATTTCAAAATGCACCTGCGGACTTACAGACAGGCACACAAAATCTTATTTTCCTGCCTCTTCCCAATACATTTTCAGGGTTTGCAGGAAATACAAAGCATTAATGAAATGGGTATGAATCAACTCTTAAAAATTTAGTAAGCATAGTTTCAAAACTTAGAAGGTTATCGCTTCATCACATAAAACTAATACTGAAGTTTCTGAGCATCCACTGGAATTTATAAATAAGATGTCTGTGAAGAAACAGCTGACACGACATCTGTTATTTGGTAGAATAAGACTAGAAGAACTAGTGATTAAAAAAGAGAGTTAATTTAGCAGATATTTTCCGAGTAAAAAGCACCTCAACCAAATTTCTGGAGACAGAGTTGCCTCAAATCTAACTGAGGTCTGTTATCAGTATAAGAACAGTCAAACCATTAAAAGAGCTAAGTATGTTATCCAATTTACTAATTTACTCTTTTAAAATCTTTTTATCTTCCTTGCTTTTTTCATACCCTCTTTCATATTTGAATACCATCTCTACAAACAAAAATATTCCAGTGTCCTTAGATAGATAAAATCAGTCATGTAGGGTGAAATTCACACCCAAGGAGTTTTTGTTTTACAAACTTCTTTGCATTCTTTAATGCAGTTTGTCCAATATGAAGAATGAGGAATGGATTGCAATGCTTAGAGTGCCTTTTCTAGATATATACATTTATTTTTTGAGCTGCTGAAAAAGGAATAGTTCACAGTTTCTTTCTTTTCCCCAAGAAGCTTTCCTCAATAACAAAGTGAAAACCTTCATAACAGCTGGTGAAGGAAACAAGAAAGCCTTGTATGTTCCATTTCGGAGATGTGGTATAAGGAATATGAGGCAATTCTCCTCGGACTTCATTAGCACTTAACACTAACACACACAGATGGCTAAAACTATGTATGGACTATATTGCAGAATTTAATCTTCCCAAGCATTCACGCTGAAGGAAACAGAAAAAAATGACAGGGTCACAGGCATGTAAAAAAGCATAATCATTTAGCATAATATTGTTTTACCTAAATAGAGTTAACCATAATGAAGAGAAGAGTCTCAGAGATGTAGAGAAAAATACTCCATTCCAGTAGGCAATGCCTGTCCCCAAAAGAAACAGAATCAGGGACACAAGGGGGAACCATGCATCCTGACTCCTCAGTACAGCAGCATCCACCTCTGGTAGTGACAGTGACTCCCATATCTCTCTAAACCAGTTAAACCTGCCAAAAATATGAAAGCAGTATTACTTATCACTTCCAATCACCCTTACAATAAAATATGTATCAACTATTCCTCCTACTACAGCCTTTCAAACAAAATCAGAGTCAGGTGTTCACAATGACTACAAATAAAATAATATTCCTCCCCAACAACAGTTTTACTGAAACTTCTGGTTTGGAAACTGCTTTAAATAAGTAAGTTATGCAAACTCACCCCTGCAGAAACACAACAATGCTTAAAAGAGGCTCTACTTTGTAGGGTTTAGCTGTCCTAACTAGTTCAAGGGAAAAGTCTGAACACTGGCCTAGAACCAAGAACAGAAAGCATCCATAGTTATTATTTTGTCATGAACTTTAACAAAGAAGATCCACAACAAAAAGTAAATTCAGACAAAGATTTGAAAGTTTACTTCAAAGATCATCATGTCTTATAACAGCCCTGTAAGTCAGTATGCTTCATCATAAAGGCCCTTATTCACTGGATCGCTCACATTCAGGTAATATGTCACAAGATCTTCTAGAGACATTATGAAGTTTGTTACAAACACCATCTGAATTCAAAAAAAAAAATGCATTTTGTCTGAAGACACGTCTAAAAGTTATGTCTGTAAATCTCATCTGCATGCAAGAAACACTTGTTTTTGTGCATATTAATATATTTTAAACTTTTACATGTATTCTTAAGTAGACTTCTAATAATTCTAAAATTTTGTGCAACACCAATCATTCATAAAGAAGGGACTGAAGAATAAAACAGTAAGCTACAAAACAACCTTGGAGAACTACCAACAAACAGAAAACAAAAGTGAAAAGCACAGATCCAAGTACTTGCACAAGTTCAATGATACTTAGATTAAAAAAAAATTTCACAACTATCTAGTGTTTCAACAGTAAATTGGATAGGTATTTTTTCTAAAAACACTTGTGACAGGAAAAAAAAATTATATTTCTAGAAAGCCACCTGCTGATATCAATGTGCTCAGTTGTCCTCCATAAGTAAGAAGAATATTAGAAACAACGTAGACAGGAAGAGCACCAGCATGGAACCTTATTACCTGAAAGACAAGGATACAAGCATAACTTTTAATTTATATATTTAAAGATATATGAAAAACACACATACAAATATTATCATGATGCCAGAATGATAATGTGATTATAAATATCTTGCGTAAGATACAAAGTTTCTCATTTTGATTAATATTTGATAACCACCATCAGCAATTAATGCTATATATAGAAAATACTCAAATCTCTCATGAACGGCTAATCAAATATGTTTTGATAAATGACCAAATTATAAATTAATTCTTTTTTCCAGTCAAAACAAATATTAAAAGAATGCAGTAGCATGTTAATAGTGTTTCAGTAAAACAAATTAAAAGGCCACTTTCCAAGCAAAACCTGCATATAGTTACATATGCTTTTGGGCAGAGAATTTTTGGAAGCAATTTCATGTACGTTTTAATTGGCTTTCACTGTCCCAAGTCATGATTAATATATAAATAGCACACAAATTCTTCTAAAATGGTAACAGAATGAAAATTCCTTGATAAAAATGCATACATTCAAATAGAGAAACTTGCCAGTAACATTCCAGCACTACACTTAGGTGCTTGCGAATTAATTACTTTTTAGAATCGGAAAACTGCAGATGGCTAGTCTATTTTTACTGGTACCAATGTTGAAATGTATTCTTCACTGATAACCAAAGAAAATTTGATGAAAAGGAGCATATGGATCTCCTTTGACTTTTTTCCCCTAACTTTATTTGATGCCCAGTGTATTTTAAACTTTCAAAACTACTGACTCATCAGGCAAGAAAGTGAAAATGACCTAGTGTCATCTCTTTACAAATATCCACCTAAGCACAAAGTCAATTGCTCAACATCTACATTAGCTCTTTAGAGCTAGAGTGCTTTTTCACTCCTCTGAAAACTGAGTCCTGACATTTATGCAGATGGGATGCCTTGCCAAGTGACAAGGTTTTAAATAATCATTGAATAGTGTTCCTCTTGGCATTGAGAAGGAATTTGAAGTGCCATAGTAGGGAAGGGAGGAAGGGGAAACTTCTGTAGATGCTACTGACATAAAACAGTCTCATACTAGAAGGTTTTCTTACTTGCCCAAGAATCTGTAAAAGGGATGTCTTCAGAATTACCTTGATAAAAAAAAAACAAGTATTTTATTATTTTATACAATGGTAAGCATAAGTACAAACCTCTTTTACTTTTAAGAAGCCAACTTAAATATTAGAATACAGCAATCTCATAACTAAAATGTACAACAGCTTATTACTGATTTCTTAAAAACAAATGCTTTAAAGCTCTTCTTGGAAATGAGAGCCCAACTTTCAGTATCACTCCAGCTGTTGTGAAATACTTGTGACATGCACTACGCTTACAAAAAGGCCAAACAACCCACCTTTAGATTTGCTTAATATTTATTTCAATTAATTAGCTACGTTTTAAAAGAGTGAATTATGCAAAAATTATACATCAGTGCATACTAGCTATAAAATAAACTTGTATTACTCACTTCATACTGACAGTCTGAGGAAGAGTAAATATTTAACTCTGGAACTCTACTGTCATTTTGAGGCTGAGCAATATGCAGTTTTGCAGAAATCTCAGTCAAAGACGGAACTCTGAAAGAGCAACTTAATTGGTAATTTGTCCTTATAATCAAAAAAAAGCCTAACATGTCTTAGTCTTCAACAAGTGCACATAAAAGCAGATCTAGTACAGCAAGTGTCACCATAAGCTATGAGTGAAATGGTATAATGAACTTGTTTGTCTGTGTTATATGTGACAGGATAAAGAACTACATAACAATCTCAATCCACTGTCCTCTGAACTATCAAGGGGCATAGTACTAATGAAAACAGACAAGTTTAGCATTAGCATACACACTGCCTCACAGAACACAAATATGCTGAGTGACGAGAACAGGAAGAACAGATTCTCAAGAATACAATTCAGTTTCTCACAAATATTACGTTATTAGAAAATATAGGGAGGGGGAGGGAAATAGGGAGCTATCCTCAAGACCTCTAAAATAAACAAGGAAGACAGTTTTACAACCATCTAAATTAAAGACAGGTTGTTCCACCGTAATTCATGAGTGACACACATTTCAAGCTGTATCATTTCATCAGGACTATGCTGCTGAAGCAACTTAGAGCTGCTACATGATCCACACCCTGGGTAATGGAAAGAAACCAGCATCCAGAGCAACTTCTATTCTCCACTCATGAGGGGTCCAAGATTATGTTGAGAATTCCAGACCAGTAAATCTGACTTCCTTTTCAAGAAAATTAGTGAGAACCATTAAACAAACAATTAGTAGATATTCTTACTCTGAGAAAAAGTCAAAGCAACTTTGTCTACAAGTGCAGAAAGGTAAATGAGGAAAAGATGCACAAGCCAAACACTTGAGACTGGAGAAGTTCTCATATCAGAAATATTACCACAACAGGATGCAAACATTATTCAAAAATGTATCAAGAAATTTGTTAAAGTCCTTACTTTGCTACAATTACTGAGTCTTCATGTGACCAGGGTATGTGAAGCCTGTAAACACTAGGTTTTCTTTCTGAAATGGAAGAGAATTTAAAAAATATATAAAATTAATTAGGAACAAGATGTGGCAACTGTCTCCAAAAACTAAAATGCAAGTAAAACAAAGGTGGCATATAGATCACTACACAGAATCACTGGGTTTGCAGTTGCTTTGCAATTGACATTACAGTGCAGATCACTGCAGTTAGCACTGAACAAAAATGACATGTTTTAACTCATGCTGTACAGAACAAGACAGTGAGACATCAATGTTTAAAGGCAGGACAGGTATGAGAAAACTCCTGGTTTTCAATACAAAGCTGTAACCACAAGATAATAGATCCATCTTTTTGGTTTTGAAACAAAACATCCCATTCTGTTCAAGCTTATGTAGCTCAACATTCCGATTTGAGTCAAATAATTAGCAAATAAAAATTCCAGCCAAATCTGCTATTCTTGAGAAACACTTTCAACATAATGCAGAATCCTGCTGAAAGTTCAACTTCCCGTTGTTGAGAAATAAGAAAAACAAACATACTAGGACTAATTCCACATTTTCTTTGAGCTATGCTTCTTACAGAAGTGGGAAGTGAGAGATATTAACAGAGACATTTAAGCAGATTATAACAGTACTGCCTAAACCCTACTGCCTAAGAGGACTTGTTTCTACCAGCGCTTAAGAATTTTCAACAAGCTTTGTTTTATAAATTTATATTTTAGAAGACTTATATTTACCTTTGAGTGACTGGCAGTGACTCTCTATATAAATTTTGAAAGCTTGATATATCTAAAATATTAAAAAAAAGGAAAAAAAAATCACTTACATTCTCCAAACAGTGGTTACATTAGCTCAAAAACATTAGTAGCATTCTTACTTGGTTAAAGTGCTGGAGTTGTATATTATAAAGCAAGCCAGTTGAATTTAATGTAATTTTGCTTGAAGAAAGCCCTGTAAAGGATGTAATTTTTTCACATATTAGATAAAATTACTTGAAAACTCACTACATCTTCAGATTTTTTTTTCCAGTAGATTTATGTGGTTCTACACCTGTTATGTCAAAAACCCTCACGTCTTATTTCTTTTTCTGTTAGTAACAAAAGCAATAATTTTAATAAAAAGAAATCCCCGATCACTGGAACTTTTAGACAAATATATTAATCAAATATTAGTAGTACTAGTTTTCCATTTTTTTCCAAAAGTAATCTGCTATACTTACCAAATGAAAAAAGATGTGTTACAGGAAGTTGTACTCTTCTGGAATCCTCTTTGAAGAATTCACAGTCCAAAGTATACTGCAATTCAGGATATTAAATACAGATCTAAACCAAACACAAGACTATAAAGCCTTTACACCTGCCAAATTCTATTCACAGGCTCAGGCAGAGTCCATAACACAAATACTGAAAAGCCACCTCTCCACACTCTGCTGATAAGGACTGGCAGGTAGTTTGTTCCTGTACACAGCAGTACAAGTTTGGGTAGCATAAGCATGATTTTCAGGTTACTCTAGCTCTCACGCATTTGCAACAGCCTTCAAAAGGTTAAGCAAACAGCTGAGAATGCCTAGAAACCAGTTCACATCCCTCCTTCTCAGGTACATCTTTTTTTTGGGCTGTGTTGCAAAGGAGACTGACTTGTCCAAACTCTGGACAAGTCCTAAGCAAACTTTGGACTTTCCTAAGCAAAAAGAACTTTGTCTCCTGAAGCTTAATCATGGGAAAGCAAAGCCAAGCATCCAGCAGGTATGAGTTGTACCATCTCTAATAAGTATTTAGTTCACTTGAAAATTATTTTCCATCCCATTGTAAATCCAGAATTTGTTTACTTTTAAAAAGCAGTTTCCAAAATTTAACACTGGACTGCAACTTAGTAGGTTACATTTCACAAGTGATCTCTCTTCTATCTTTGCTTATCCAGAATGTCATATCTTGCTAATTTAACTGCAAGATGTCTCTGTCACAGATATCTGAAGATAAAGAGATGAGCACTACAATCACTTCAGCTGTGAATAATTTCTCAGATCATGGATTATCATACCACAGACATACAGACTATGTGTGTTACAGAACAGAGATCTACTTAGACTTTAAATTCAAGCTCAGCATTCTGCCATTTTCAGGACTAACTAGAAAGGCTGCAAGACCTCGCTGGGTAACATCCAAAGTCTGCTTAGACTCACTGCAAGTGTTCCTCTTACTGGGTTCCCAAGAGGAATTGGTGCAAAGACATCCAACTCATCTGTGAGATTCAGAACTACTAAACTCTGCACAACTGAGTGGTGTTCCTCAGGGGTCGGTGTCGGGACTGGTGCTGTTCAACATCTTTGTTGGCCACAGGGACAGTGGGATCAAGTGCACCCTCAGCAAGTTCACCAACGACCCCAAGCTGCGGGATGTGGTCGATATGCTGGAGGGAAGGGATGTGCCATCCAGAGGGACCTGGACAGGCTGGAGAGATGGGACCAGGCAAACCTCATGAAGTTCAACAAGGCCAAGGGCAAGGTCCTGCACATGGGTCGGGGCAATCCCAAGCACAAATACAGGCTGGGCCATGAGAGGGTTGAGAGCAGCCCTGAGGAGAAGGACTTGGGGGTATTAGTGGATGGAAAACTGACTGTGGGCCAGCAACGTGCGCTTGCAGCCCTGAAAGACAACCGTGTGCTGGGCTGCATCAAGAGAAGTGTGGCCAGCAGGGCGAGGGAGAGGATTCTCCCCCTCTACTCTGCTCTCATGAGACCCCCCGTGCAGTGCTGTGTCCAGCTCTGGGGCCCCCAACACAAGAAGGACATGGACCTGCTCGAGTGGGTCCAGAGGAGGCCACAAAGATGATCAGGGGGCTGGAGCACCTCCCCTGTGAGGACAGGCAGAGTGTTGGGGTGTTCAGCCTGGAGAAGGCTCCAGGGAGACCTTATAGCAGCCTTCCAGTGCTGAAAGGGGCTACAGGAAAGGTGGGGAGGAACTCAGGGGGTGTAGGGATAGGATGAGGGGTAACAGTATTAAACTGAAAGAGGGCAGATTTAGATTAGATGTAAGGAAGAATTTCTTCCCTGTGAGGGTGGCGAGACACTGGCACAGGCTGCCCAGAGCAGCTGTGGCTGCCCCCTCCCTGGCAGTGTTCAAGGCCAGGTTGGACGGGGCTGTGAGCAACCTGGGCTAGTGGAAGGTGTCCCTGCCTATGGCAGGGGGGTGGGAACTACATGGTCTTTAAGGTCCCTTCCAACCCAAATCATTCTATGATTCTACAATTCTATAACTCAGTCTATCACATTATTTGTGGTCTCAGAGTTGCAGAGTTATCTGTACCATGCTCCCCAGAATCCATATGTGGTGTCTTCAATTATCTAAAGCATTCTCTGCTACCTTGGATAAGAGAATTGACTATTCAAAAAGGTAAATATTCAGGAATGCAATCAGAATATGAAGAAAAACGAGGAAGAACACTAGAGTCTCCAACAAGTAGTCTAAGAACTGGTTTGAGAATTGTTGCTTTGCATGTTTCAAGTACTATTCATGCCTTGCTTTTAGTATTTTATCAGATGAAAATGTTTCTGAGACTACAGAATATAACAGTTACCTTCAAGCCACACTGAAGCATAGGTCTAGAGTTTCTCACAGTAACTTCGTACATATTTAATATACTTCCTTTTCCTTCTGTCATAGCATCTGAAAGCTATGAACACACTAAGCAAACAATTTCTGCATTTATATTTTTTTTTACCTTATTGCCAACTGTAGGTGGTACCTGAATGACAATGTGCGACAAAGAAGGATAGTCCTGAAGTTTCAGTATTACAACCTTAAAATAAAGGGGAAAAAAGAAAAAGAAAGAAAAAGGAAAAAAAAAAAAAAAAAGAAAAGCCATGACTGAACATACCCCTTAGCCTGCCCCTTGCCAATTCCCAGATGTCCACCTCTTGTACCCCTTCCTCTGGAACACAACTGCATGTTCCAATGCTGTAAACAGAACAAATCCTTCTCCCATGACATGCAACTACCCCACAAAGCACCTCCTGCCACAAAATTACATACAGTACTTACCTTGGTGGTTGGAAGTAACTCAGCTCTCCAAGATAAATCAGTTGCTTCCAGGCTGTAAAAATTCATGCACATTAAAGGATGAGCACATTCATTATGCAGGCACTACCTTATGACAGTGGATTAACATACCAGTTTATCTCTCTCTATGCATACACATGATTTTAAATTGAGAACAAGTCTAGGTCTACTGCAGTTAGCTACCATAGTAATTTATCAAACTGTAATAATTTCAAATGCTGCAAGTCTTGTTTTCGCAAAAACAAGTTAAGAAATGCTCTTTGTCCTACACAAAACATTCAGTAGTTATTAGCCACACAACTTCAGACACATAATGAAAACTCTTAATGAGCTAAACCAGCACTGACATTGAATTAACACACAGTTTTATTGACAACTTTTAAACATCAAAACTACCAAGTTTTCCCACGGGAAAATCTAAAATATGTCATATAAACCAAAAGTTGTTAGCTGCTGCAGAGTTTGCAGCAGTTCTAAAATGATGTGTACTTATATTAAGTTAACATACTTAACTGCAACACATTCATTCAGACATTTTAAGTTACGATTTTAGAACACCAGGGTAATTTCTGTTTCTCCAAATACTGTTACATGACTTCAAGACACAACCCACAGCAAAACCACTATTATTAGATGAGGTTTTAGGTAGTAGGCTAACCCTCACTTGATGCTCATCAAGGGTTATACAAAGAAGTAACACCCAACTTCACCTTGGATCAGGAAAATGTAATTATGACATCTGGCTATCAGCTGGAGGCAAGACTCTGTGGCTGTACACCTCAGCACATATCCCAGAACAGATAAATATTATGCTAGCTCTTCCACCTGGAAGCTTTCCCTACTCTGAAGGGTAGACTGAATTTATTTTGAACTTACTTAGCAAATGTAAGCTAAGACAGAGTTTTAAATCCGGTTTACAATGACCTGATTCAAATAGTCATTAAATCACCCACATTTCTAAGTATTTTTCATGGGACAATAGTAATTTTGGAATATGTAAAAAAAAAAAATAGAGATGTCAATCCACTCTTCTAAAGGCTATGAGTGACATTTGATGTCTTCTGGAATAGTATTCTAAAGAGATGCTACAAAACACACAATTTAGGAATCCAGCACAGCATGTAGTGTCCACAAGAGAGCAACAGGAGCAACTTCTTACTGCTATGAAGAACAAAAATATAGCTTAAAGGAGAAAGAGTTCACCTATTTTATCCTGTATTCATGTTGTAATTTTGAGAAAACCTTTTCTGTTTTCTTAGTGTTACAGAAAGCATGAATTATTCACAGTAAGAACATTTCTTCCCAATCTCTTTCTTCCTCAGGAAGAGGATACTTTATACACTTTAAATCCAAATGTAGCCTCACTAGATCCATTTAAATAAGGAACAGGAACTGTTTATACTCACCACATTGATGAATTACTGTTCATACAGCCATAAATCCAGCTATTTGTGTCCTGTAAAGTCAACACCATAAAATAGTACATTACCTATGTATGACTGTATGTATAAATATATTAAAAATAGCAGTTCTTTACTCCAAACAATGCATCAGTTAATGCTGATAATCTTCTCCAAAATTTCTATATGCTAACTGTCCCAGTGCACCAGATGTCAGTAACTGTTCTAAAAATCCTCTGATGGGAGAACCTTGGTGCAATTAACTTACGAAAAAGAGTAACAAACTTCCATCTTCATCTCACTTCTTTTCTATTAAACATGTCTGCAGCAGCTATCACTATAGTGCCCAAACTCTCATACAGATGTCAAATGAGGTGTAAAAGCAAAGATGATAAAAAAACTCTCTCTCAGATTTCCTCAATTATTTATACTGAAAGATATCCACTTTTTACTTCATTTCACAATAAAGTCAGACTTGTGTTAACAACAAGTGATATACTCCACTAAAAGTCTGGTATCATAATCCTAGAATCACAATTACAAAGATGGAAGGATGAAGCATAAGAGTGAAAGGTGGGGGTTTCTAGGAACCATTTTAAATAACTTCCATTTGCCACCTTTTCTAGTTACGAATCAACACATTTTCTAAAAACAGATAGAAGGTTAAGCAAACAAACTTTCATAATTTCTCTTTAAAAAAAAAATCCACCTTATATATGATGTAAAATTCAATTAGAGTTTAATCTTTTCTAACTAAAAGAAACACCTCAAGGTACATCCTAAGTAGTCGAGAAATACTTTAGATTTTTAATATTCTACTGCTCCCTGCCTCGAGAATTTAAATGTTCTGAATCAGTAGCACCATGATGCAAATATCTCAGACATTTTTCTCTACCTCATCCTCCTCAAGCAGTACTAGTCCTGTCTTTAAGATTTTATAACAAAGGTAATAGTTACCCTATTAAAGCACAACTAAGATCACAACAAATATGTAAAGATATTGAAGGTGCTACTGAGAAGAACAATTAGAAAAGCATGGAGAATATACAATCTTTTTTCACAATATTGGTATGAGTCTCATCTTTGTTAAGGGGAGAAATGGCAACAGGGACAGGCAGGATGGAACTGGAAAGTGTCTCAATTGTCTTGCCACTCTTCTAAATTACTCACATAATTCTGAGAAGCATATTTATCCCTCTTCAGTTTGCCAAGAGATTATATTAATTACTTTCAAAAAATATTTTTAAAAAAATTTCAAAAACATTTTGGCTGAGTTTTTGTCTCGAGCTAAAAATGTAAGAAATGTACATTATTGCTTCTCCTCTCAATAGATGAGACAATTAAGAAGGTGCCATTTTCTCATCTGGCTTCCATTCTCTTTCACTGCTCAGTGGAAGATCTCTGTAGCCTTTCAGGCTCACTTAAATTTTATTAGGAGAAAGCAAACCTATAAAAAGCTTTCCCAAATTAGAATTATGGCTGAATCCTGACAACACTAAAAATAACTTCTTCATTCAAAACCATCAGTAAAGAACTGCACTAAATTAAAGGAGAAAGTAATTTGTGCCTAACCATAAGAGAGCCAAAAATAAAACATTTGAGGTTCAGGTGGCATTGAAGGTTTCAGATCTTGAACACTAAGCGCAACATGCTAAAACAGGAAGTACATCTAACATAGTATATTAGGCTGTGAATGTAAACAGATTCCAGTAATTTCAACAACTGTTCATTAAATTGTCTTAAAACTGCAGCAAATCTAAATTTAAAAAACACAGTTTTATAAATAAACTCCAAACATTAAAGAAGTATTTTCTCACCAACATACTATTTTCACAGTAAACATGACTGTATGATTTTCTGTGGCTTGCAAGAGGAAATGTGACATATTTTCCATCAGAATCCTTAAAAGAAAAAAAAATGCTCATTAGAATAAAATAATAAACATAAAAACACAACGAGGAAAAAAATGTTACTTACATTGTAAACTGAGTAAGTCCATTTTGAGGCTTTGACTGTAATCCATATGAAAGCTCCTAAAAAGAAATATGTTTTGATATGCCACACTGCAGGAACTATTATCCTTATCTCCAAAATCTTCTATTTTAATTATCACCAAGATTTTATCTCTTATTTATAAATGGCTGTAAATTATGCATTCTTAGCAGCTACAAAGAAACCAGTGGTGTGCAGTCCATTTTACCCTGCCATATCATTAAAAAAAAGGAAGTTACTGATGAAGCAGATCTGAATATTCAGGATTTCCATGAGTAGCATAAACCTAACACAATGGCTCTACAACACCCATACTATCCCTCCTGCAAGCATGGGATGTAAGCATAGATTAGACTGTACTTTTGACATCCAGCTATTCCAGACACCTTGATGTAAATATGGAATCCTGCTCATCCTCCAGAATGTAAGCCATATAAAAATGACAGATTTTTGCTCCTAATATATTTAGTACTGAAGCCACATGAAAGCTGATAGTTCAGGTCTAACTCTTACATAATTTTACAAATGTCTGAAGAATGACAAAAATGTATTCTAGAAGTTTGTTAGGGAGAAGATTAACTATTAACCAAGGAGTATCATTGAATCCTGTTCAAAAGAAAACTGCTGCACACCTGTGAGTCCTGCAAAAGCTTCAGGATTTTCCTCAAATATCTTTGCAGGGTGTCTCACAAAGTGGTGGTTCAATACAGACATTCTCTTCTTTGGATCCGCAGTTATCTAAAAAAAGAGCACATTGTCAAATTTTGTTTTACCAATTTGTGTGATTTACCATCATCACATGATCATAGCTAGCAATAGAGTTTTGGGAATGAGAAGCAGAAGAGATTGTTAGAAGATACGGTACACCAATTCTATTCTAAATTCAATAATCTGAACAAATAAAGTGCCATCAATAGTCAATCACTGCAATACAGAAAGTCTACACATGTTATAGAGCATATCTAAATCTTCTAGGTTTATATCCTTGCTTACTCTTAACACAAGAAAACCATTAAATCATTAAACTTTCTTTATAGACACATGTGCGTTCTTTCTGAAACCACACACATGCCAGAGTTCAGGAAAAATTATCACATTTATATTTACTAGTCCGAGTTCACAAATCCATCTTACTACATCTTGTCTTAATATTTCAAGAATACAAATAGCTATTGAGCTGCATTGGGATTTGCTTTTGGTTTGGGTGGTTTGGTTTTTCTTACCAAATCAAATTTCCAGGACTAAACTCTGTCTGTTCAGCTTTTCAAAATTGATTTCTGAAAAGTTGTACCCTCCCGCACACTGCCAATCAACTCCAGAACCACAGTACCCCCTTTTTGTCTCTATCACATGCTAGAGTACACATAAGAAACTAGAGAAGTCTGCCCCACACAGCCTCAAAAAGAACACCTGGAAGCCTTCCTCTTCTATGTCTGGGGCTCTGCTTACACATTTTTAACGTCTTGGACCTTAATTCTAACTCATGTGTACAGCTGCATAACATTTCAGAACAAGAACAGAGTGCAATGAAAACTGTTGCAGAAATCTCCCAAACAGTAAGATACAGAATATTTATTTAGAAAAGCAATAAATAATGGTAGCTGCTAGTATTTTACTTGCATTCTGGTTTTGTTAGTGCTGCTTGCAAAAGGACACCACAAATAAGTGCTGGCCACTATGATGACAACACCCTTTCAAAGTCTGCATTATGGAAGAAAAGTTCAATCCACACTCCAGCTATAAAGCATCAAGCAGTCAATAATAAAAACTGAGTTAACAATTATTTCTGAGATGTTGGTCAAACAGCACAAAGCCATAGGATTTTTCAGTGACTGGTACAAAACAGTAACGATTTTCTCAGTGTGACTTTGAATAATCAAAAAGGAGTTTTCTGTATAATTAAGTGATATTTGTCCTGATTAAGCATTCTGGAATGGAAGAAGAAAGCGTGGTGGGAAATACACAGGAGATCACATATACAAACCTGTCTTGTGTTTTCATCTATGAGATCAAAAAAAGCTCTTATGGTAGCCAGGATCAATTCTTTGCACCTATAAAACAGAGTAAGTAAAATTAAATCCTGAAAGTAGATATCCAGGGGAATAAAAGTAGTCAGAAGGGACATCATAAGAATATTATGCTAAAGTTAAATTATTTTATAATGTGATAACAGTAAAGAACATAGGAATGTATGGTCAGTCAATTAACCTTTGTTCCATCAGCTTACCACACTATGGAGAGATGGTCTGTTGAAGCCCAAACTCTAGGCACAGCTGAGCTCTGGAGAAGGAAAAAAGTTAAGGTTTTGTTAGTATTCAACATTTTAAAATTCTAATCAAGCCTTTTCCCTCCTTACTTAAACAAATCTGTGCAATTATTAAAAAGAATAGTGTTTCTATTAAGAGTTTCAGCAACTAGGGTACAATAGAATGACTTCTTCAGTCAAAAATCTTACAAGTGCTGAAGCAATTAATGAATACCATTAGTATAATATGTATCAACCATAGCAATGATGATATGCAATGACGATATGCAATGACAAGGTTATTTAGCAATTATCATTTCAATCATTATCAATTCAATTCATCATCTGTTTTCACCCAAAAATCAAATCCCCTTGAGGCACACATTGGACTTCCCCATCCTTCTGCATCACCCACCAAGTGCACCCAGGTCCTCGGACAAAAGTAATCTCACAAATGGGTTTATCTTTACCCGAGACAGAAATAATCCAGACTGTCTTCCCTAGCATATTTTTAATGTGTACAACAGGGACTTTATCTCCACCTTGACTGGCAGATCCCCTATGACTAACCAGGTGGCTTTTGCTAAATCTGTATCCCAGTGTTTGCAAGTTCCACCATCACAAGTGCTGAAGCACTTGTAAAACAGGAATTTAAAACAAAACGACCAAGTTATCTATGTTAGATAGCAGAGACTAATGGTGAATGGGCAAATAATAGTGTGGAGGGAACTTACCAAAAATTTCTTCAAAGACTGCTTCTATGACTAATCTTACTATTTTAATAAGTGATCCTGGCACACAAGAATAGAAATACACCAATGAAAGCTGCTGCCGAAAAATCAAGGGCATCCTCAACAGAAAGAAGCATCAGAACACCATGCAGAAAGAACTGGACAGTTTGAAACTATTCATTTGTATAAGCGTATTGCATGTATTGCATATTAAGGGCTAATACTATCAAAAATGCCTTCCGTAAATGGAGCTCATCACCTAGTTGTACAACTTAAGTAAGCTATGAACTATTAATGCATTACAGTTGGGAAGAAAAACCCAAAATAACCCCCAAAACAAAACAAGCTCTCCCAAAACCCACAAAAAAACCCCAACTATGAGAAAGAACTGGTACCAGTGCACATGAGATCTCACGCAAAATTCTGGTCACCAACACTCAAGAGAAATTAAAGTAGAGCAGATGCAAAGAATGGTTACTAGGACGAAGGGAATGCAGAGTTAATCTTCTTAGCCTAGCAGAATCAGAGCTGGGACTATTTATAGACAGCTTTCTGTACAACAGACAGGAGGTAAACACCAAGGGAATGACAACAATTTCAGATAAAATTTCAAGTTGATGTCAGAACAAACACATTTAAAAACTGGCTTGCACAGTAAATGGAAGTTCAAAATTACAAATTTTCTCCCTTCTGGGGAGTGTCTTCCAGTTTCTTCCATTTCGGAACAGGCTGTTAATGGGGGGATGGAATGACAAATGTAACTACTTTATGGTCCCTCTTAGGTAATTTTGGAAGAAGATAGATGCCTTCAAAAGCAGAATACTGGACTTGATTCAGTACATCCTTTATTCCTAAGTTCTTTAAAAAACAATAAATACAAAAAGAATTCTCCAAGCCAGAGCTCTCTTTTTGTAATCAAACAAGCAGTCTACTTTTATACTGCACATCTGTCAGTCTCCATATACATATCTTCTGCAAAAACACAGGAAAATAAAACCTGAGTTCTGGAACTGAAAATGTGCAAGAAGGTGGTGAGAAGATACAGTACCAAGTAGATGATTCAATTCAACCCCAGCACATACCCTTCCAGTGGACACTCATTTATACTATATGAGCTATTTATGATTTTATAACCATACACTATCTACTTTATATTTTCACATGTAGTGTTTTTGGGTTTAGTTATACTATGCTGCACATATAGACTATAACTAGTCACGGATACATGCATTACATAAATAGCTATCTAACATAACTCCATGCAAAACCAGAAAAAAATAGTTTGTATGTTTTACCACAACAGATAAGGCACTGTCATGTTGACTCAATCTTGGTAGAAAAGCCAGTCCTGAACGAACTTGGTAATCTCTGAATCCTCCCGCCACAGAAAGGGTAGTTAAATTTCTTAAATCTTGGGCCTTTAGAATCCAATGATTGTTTACAGCTGTATAAAAATCTGTAAAATATATTAAAAGCAATCACAGTTTCCCCATAAGTCTATATGATATACAAATAGATAAAGAAACATTTAACTAGAAGCTTCTGTAAGCCCCCCAAGAGGCAGTTAAACTCTGATTATCACTTTTTATAAATATAAGGAAGGAAAACTATTGTTTTAACCCCAAGGAGGCAGCAGTTGGGAAAGATACATACACTGACAGTTTCTGTATCAGCTGAGCACATATACTGTTAAAATAGCGAACCATAGATTTATTTGAAGGAGAACCACAATCCAGAAACAGCAAGGGAGAAGCATTGCATTGCAATCAATTGTAGGAGGGAGAATTAATACAAGCATAAAAAATCAAATTCAGCAGCTAGAGATAATCCATTCTTCTTGGGTGCCACAGAGAATAATGAAAATAAATGTCTATTCCCTTTCCTTCACCAGTTCCCTCAATATCTACATACAGCAGTACAATTATCACCAAGTGCATATTTCATCAGTATAGTTTAGTCAAATCTAGCTTTTTGAAAAGCATATCATACATCCATAATGATTATACTTTATTTTTTATGCCAGTTATTTAGGTAAGCAGAAAATTTGATCTATCTTTTGTGTAAATATATGAAATATATAATTATATCTATATTTAACATTCTCACCCCCACAACCTTTGGGCATGACAAACATTAAATTCAGCAACTTATACAGAAATGATGTTATTTAGGCAATTCATTTGATAAAGAAAACCATTACAGAAGTCAAGTTTTAAATAAAAGAAAGAAAAAATGTCATTTGCTGGAGAGGTTTCAAATTTAGTAACATGCTTTGCAACTTACTAAAATTACAAATTATTCAGAGCCACGGGCCCTGCACAGAACCTCAAGTTCACATAATCCATTTTATGACACTTTACTTTCTCAGTATCCTGGCACTCTCAATCACTTAAGTAACCAAGGAATAGATTAATGACTGTAAATAAAACAGCACATTTTGCTGTTGGTTTGCAAGAACCTCACCTATTACTGCTTGAGAGGATCAATAAATGTACTATGTAATTAGATATCTGACAATACTTACCAGTAAGATATCTGTCTAAAGGCATTACAGGTGCAACATGAGGTGTGGCTTGTGTAACAAGGAGGTTTATAAGTTCAGGCTTAAAATTCTTCAGAGTAAGCAATGCTCTTGCAACAAGACCACCCATGGAATGACCTACTATTGCAACACTGGTTGGTGCAAACTCTCGATTCTTAAGCAAAGAGCAGAGAGTAGATACATCAAAAATAGATTTGACATTGAACTATGATTATTAGTTATACATTATTTTCCCCCCAAACTTATGTCCTCTAAAGCATAATATTATCTAGTATCAAGTTGAAAAATTTAGCAACTAAATTTATATTCATTTTGTATCTCAAAAAACATGCTTAACATGAAGTTTCTGGCTCAAAATATATAGCCTGTATAAACATAAGAGACTTAAGCTTATTTTAATTTCTGAGACTCTTAAGGACATAGGACATCAAAGAACTTTCCTAGAGAAAAATGGATGTAAGGTGATGCTATATTAATATTTTAATAAGCTAGGGAAAGTTTACATCTCTACTACAAAAAAGCATACATTGTGCATGAAAGTATTTATTCAGAAACTAATATAGAAACTAACCAAAGCGCTGGGACTGTCACAAGCATTTTTTAAAAATCTATTAAAGAGTAGCAATTCTCTGTTGCACTATTCTAACATTCCATTACCTACACACACTACAAAGTCGCCCTCTCTCATTCATCATTCCTCAGTCTTCCAGCAGAAAAGGCAGCCCAGAATTCCATTCCCAAAAGCAAGTACATTATTCAGCATATGTCACTACTTACCCTGTATAACTTAAGAATTACTTTTATGCATTCATGCACAAATTTGGTCTGTCGTTGCAGGCTACCGCCATACAATGCAACCAACTCCTCATTAAAGTTGACACTGAAGAAATTAAAATGATACTTGAAGTCAACATCTTCTGCTTTTCTAAGTGCAATGGAACCAAGAGAACGTACTAGGAAAAGAAACCACATCAATTAGAACAGTTTAATAGTCACTGCTTAGCACTGTCATTAGTAGACAAACACATAAATATATAATTATTAAGAAACAAATGTTATCTGAAACCTATTGTTCACCTCAATCATCTATAAAAGTAAAAAAAGGATGAAAAACACATCCAAAAGCAAATAATCTCTTTTCTAATATGCAATCACACTTGTTTTACAGAAATATATTTGAAGATATAAACAGAGCAAAAGTATCAGACAGTTGCTGTCAGAACCAAATTGTAAAATGAGAAAAGAAATATTTATAGGAATTTCTCTGATAAAAAGTATTAGTAAACATTAACGAGCTTACAGAAAAGTGTGGAAAAGAACAAACTTGATTAGCTGAAAAGAAAGTTTGGAATGAGTTACAAGACCTGCACACTGTGCTTATGGCAGTTATCCATGCAACCTAGCTTACCACTGACTACAGAGATATTTCATGTCAAAACCAAATTTATACAAGATCAAGAATTATGTTCCTCCACCTGAGGGCTGCTTTTCTCATCTCATTTGCACCTTCTTACTACCACCAGGACCAGAAGGGAAAACAAGTATTCTTGACTTCAACTCTAGAGGCATTGCTACTGCTAGGCTTTCCTAAAATTCCTTCGAAGACCATCAACTGTAGGACAACATTACCAAATACCACCAAGATACATATAGGGGATTGGAAAACCAAACCCTAAAGGACACTTTTCCACCTAAAACCTTGAAGGAGAAAATTTTCTGTTTACAAGGTCTTGCTTCTGACCTGTCTTCTCCATCTAACCCTAGTTGCTATTTAATACAGCCTTCTGAGTGCAGAATTGTCCCTGAGTTTCCATGGAGACATGTCAGGATGAGAACAGTAACGGCTGCAAATAAAAAAGCATGGTAGGGGAAGATGAAAATAAAAGAAAGTCCCAGAAGTGAGTACATAACATAACTACTGATCGCCAGAAAGGTCTGCCCAAATCCAGTGCACATTTTCAAGATTCTTCTAGAGAGCAACAAATTCAGAGATCTGCAGCCTGCAGAAATCTCCTTCTTGGAAAAAATTTGCTATAGAAATCAAACAAATTTCAATGAAGCTCATGAAATGGGAAAATAATATTTATTAAATACTTTCTATGTACAAACACACAAAGAGATATTATCAGCATGATGAAAATGATAAATCTAATTTGTAGTCAATCATTTTACCAATTATATCTAAAGCTAATAAGCAATAACAACACCTTCAAAATAGTTTGAAAAGACATTAAAAGTATTTAAAAGGTCAAGAATCTTATCACAACTTTTTATCTTGGAGGACACAGTAAAAGAAACAAGAATATTTTCAAAGATCATAACAAGTGTGTGACATTCCTGAACAGAACTCAGGATCTCAGGATCTCTCAGACCACCATCTTTTACTCAAAGTGTGAATTTTAAAAGGTTAATTTCAGTGCCCATGAAAGATGATGAATTAACATGTTTCAAAAGTGCTTTAACACACCAAAACCTCCAGAAAGGAGGTTGTAATGAGGTGAGTGATAGTCTCTTCTCCCAAGTAGCAAGTGATAGGATGAGAGAAAATGGCCTCAAGCTGCCCCAGGGGAGGGTTAGGTTGGATACCGAAAGAGTTGTCAAGCACTGGGACAGGCTGCCCAGAGAAGTGGTAGAGTCACCATCCCTGGAGGTATTTAAGATGTGTAGACATGGTGCTTACGACATGGTTTAGTGGAAGTCTTGGCAGTGTGAGATTTACGGTTGGACTCAATTACCTCAGAGGTCTTTTCCAACCTAAATGATTCTATGATTCTATGAAAATAACAAGCCCCACAAAGGCAGCAGCACTTCTGTCTTCATTGCTCAGCAAATATGAGATTTTAAACATCGTTATGAAAATAACAATAGCAACACCTTCTCTGCTCATCTAATTAACAGAATTAAAGTATGTTATCCCACAAATTCTGAACAAAATATGAATTTTCATAAATCCCATAATAAAGCAAAAAACTACTCTGAGCCACTGATGAAGACAGAACAACTTAATTTTTCAAGATTTTGAAAAAAAGCACATATGGCTTATTGCTAGTCTCTCTAAATCAGTTTCTCAAAGAATATATATTTAAATATTTACTGATCTTAAGTAGCACATTATATCCACAGCATGTAGTACTTCTCCTCCCTAGTTTTTCTTCTGATACTTCCTTTTGATTCCTAACATGCCCTGAAAATACCATTCTATTTCCTGCATAGTGATATACTGCCATGCTTTTAGAGACAGCATTAATTCACAGATTTGCAATACTTTATGCACAATTACAAAAGTCCATATGGCATCTCTCATAATCATTATGTTCATAATCTTCTTTGGATGCTATCGTGCTTGCAAGCCTGTATGGATTTTCTGAAAGTATGAGTTGGTAAAATATTCTACGTCATTATGAGAACATACTCACTTAGCTCAAAGAAAATAACTTTGTAAAGCTCCTCTAAAATCTGGTAATTTTATCATCAAGTTTAGTGTAAATATAAGAAAAATTCTCACAGTAAGTCATCCGGGTTTAGATGTGATGGTTTTCCCCATACATACACATCAATTTTGCTGACATCATAAGAATATTACTAACTGTTTCAAAGCACATTTCAGAGAACAAAAATAACAGTCTGACAAACCCAGCCTGGAAGGAATACTGGATACTTGAATAAACACTTAAACATTATACTTCACATTCATCAAACCACTAACTTCAGTATTTACAATGAAAAATAAAAATGCTTTAAAACTATTACTTCTTTTCATTTGGAGCCTAGAAGTGTAAGAATAAATAACCTGGAAAACAAGAGCAGGCTATGTGTAAAGCGGGAAGATGATGCTAAGAAAAAAACACCACTACATAAAGCAGCAGGAAATAATGAAACTACAGGGCAAGCCATAAGATGATCTTGTTTCTATAGCACATTATTAATTCTATCACAGACAGTAGCTTGTGCAGTTTCTTCTAATCAAATTCAGGTCTTGTTTTATTTAGCTGCACTAAACATTGTTCAAATGAAATCTAACTAGATGTTTGCAATCAAAAATATATCAAAGGTGCAGTGCTGCCATAGTACGGCATAAACTGTACTGTTTCTGGCTTTCAAAAGTTAGTTTCACTTCAGAAAAATATTATAGCTCAACTGTTCAACTAATTTCAAACAAAAATAACGTATTTTGACCTTGAAATTAAGAAGTGGGCTAACAAAGACATCTACATCATAATATGATTAACCATTATGACTCTCATTGATATTATTTCAACCAGAAAGCTTCGTGCCACTATCTAATGCATCAACGTGAGAGCTCTTTGTAACATACCTATAACTTAGCTAAATGCTTACCTTGTTTGTAACTGCCAGCATTCCCAGGCAGAAAGAGAACTGGAATTCCTGTCAATAGGAGATTTTTGTTTTCTTCGGCATAGTTCCCTTCCCCATAGAGATAGAGCTCATATGCAGGATATCGTCTGGCTGTTTTCTTGGGTAATTTTATTTTCTGTTGAAAAAGTTAAAAAACACCTTAATATCTTGTTTATATTGTTGCAAACAAGAAAATAGAGTGGTTATTCAGTCAAGTCATTTAAATGATCTGGTTTATGTTTTACGTATTGTTTTAAATTACAGTCTAAAGAACACAGAATAAATGGGGTTTGGTTGGTTTTTTTTTAAAGCAAGGTATCAAGTATGTTGTTTAAGTAGGTATTACTGTGCATAGTGAGTGGCTGCAGTTACTTACTTGAAACAGCTATTAATTGGCTTTGAAACAAACTTCAAATGAATGCAATTATGTATCTTTTAAAGTTGCACATTGGTAAATTGGTATATAGCCTTACACTACAGAGGAGAAAAGGGGGGGGGGGGGCGAAACATGTCAAAACCCAACCGCTTCTTCCAGGACACAAGAATTTGAGAGCAGAAACTGGGGCATGTGAGCGATTATAATTATTCCTAATGCACCAGAACAGTTCTAGAATCCTTTCCCACACCATGTAACTCAGAACAAAGATGTGCTACTGCACCTGAAACCAAAGCTAAATCTCAAGAGCAGGGTTATGTAGGTGACTGTCAGATGACAACTATTATGGATAGGGTAAATTACAGTGTCAATTCTCTGGAAGTGATTTTTTGAGAGCTGTAACTTGCAATGAGTATTTAAACAATAGTAGGAACCACCTTAATATGGCTCATCAGAAAAAATAAAACACATGATAATTCAGAGGATTCTTTTTGTTGCTGTTTTCAGAATCAGTTTTGCAGCCTAGTGACATGCAACATGGTTTTTTAAACTCAGGATCCAATTTGCACAGTCAATTGTCATCTTAAAGAAGGCCATATTTCTTGTATTAAAACACAGAAGCAAACAACTAACCACCTAACTTATCACATAAGTTATTCACAGGATTATGAACTCCCCCAAAGAATAAAATCTCTTTGAACCTAAGGGCTAGATGATCATTAAGTCTTAGACAAGTAAGTTATGACTCTTAGAGCCATATGACTCTGCTTTAAACCAAGTAAGTAATAAGCAAGAAAATATTTAATTAACTTCTGTATGGAGGTTGGTTTATAATTTTGAGTGTCTAAGATACAGATTTTTAAAGTTTCTATGAATGCAAATACACTTGTTCTAGCATTTGTTTACTTATGACAATTTAGAGACAAGATAATTAAATAAATGTATTAAGGTATAATTTATATTTTAAGGAAACACTTTAGAGAATAACTGAATTTAGAAACTAAATCCAGTTTTGCATCAGAAATCTTCACTAAAGACTCTTAATTGCTTTCTCAAAATTGAAGCTTCTCTATTTCTGATATTTCAGTTGTTTCTCTCAATTACATCTACAGTAAAGGTGATTTAGTTTTAATTCCTTGTTTCCACACACTCTTTCCCTTCCCCTGTATTTCTTTGTCTCTCCTCAGATAAAGACTATTTCCTTTCTCCCTGAGCCATCAAATTTTTTGCCATACTGGTTATTTGCAACCTCTTACATTTGATATGTATTTAAAATGTATATTCTATAATATATAAACATTTTTTATAATATATTATAACAAAAACCACATATTAGAGGTTAAGCTCTGTTCAGGGCTTATGTCTTCAGATGATCGTTTCAACATTCTTTTTCTCCATCATCTCACCTTCCAACTTCACTGTCCCCTTCTCATTTCTACCTACTCTTCCTTTTACAAAAGCTTTCAAAATTCGGGGAAAAAAAAACAGACTTAATCTGTTTCCACTACTCAACTAAGTGCCATCAAGATATGTTCATGGGACTTCCTGATGGATCATCAGCTGTTCTTTCCCAGTATCCTCTTGATTGTCTTTTCCAAAACTTTTACAGAACATAAAATGAATGAGCCACCCTTCTGTGGGTCAATGTTGAAAGCAAAAAACTACACAATCTGTGAGAACTGTACTAACAAAACAACAGGGTTTTTTAGTAAATCACATGCTCAAATATTGTAACAAAATGGCAACACATCACTCCAAAGAAAAACAGACAGACACTCATGTTCCATGACAGTGGCAGTAAATTCTGAATTCCCAAGATGTTGGTTATATAATTGGTAACTTTTTACAGTGTCAATGTAGGCTTAATTTTTCACCCTGATTCCCAAAGAAATTAGGTTTATGTGAAAAAGTTCTGATTACTAACTTCCAAATTTCTTACCAGGCTTAACTGGACAGGACAAGAGTAGGTTAAAATCAAATACTGCAGTTCTACAACTCATGCAAAAAAAATACGGTTAACTACAAAATGAAAAAAAATCCAAACCGATTCCTTTTACTTAATTACTTAGTATTAGCTTGACTGAGAGCTAACCCACACTGTTAGACACAAAAAAAAAGAAAATTCATGTGTTTAATTGCTCAAATAGTTGTTTTGTAATGTGATACCCAATCTGGAAGGGAGGACAGGTAACTCTCACCTGAAATTCCTACCTTGTGGTTTCCTACCAATGCCAGCATTACATGAAAAACTAAACAAACAACCCCTCCAACAATAAAGAGGTGCTTGAAAAGTAAAATACTTCAGCAAACCCCAACAAATTCATAATTTCTCTGCCCACAAAAGTACTGTTTTCTATAAAGTAAAATTGATTGTTTAGGATAGAAATTCTGAAAGGCATATAGCCAACTGTGACTTGCATGTCCTGCATGGAGCTACTGCTTACCCTTAAGCCTTGCATCTCCTATCAGCACAACACTTGTCTAAAGGTGCTTAGAATTTAAACCCTGACTTAATGAGTAAATACAAAAGATGTGTGATGGCAGATGAGAATTTCAGGCAACCACCAATAACATCACACAGGTTCTCTTTTGTAAACTAACATGACTATGTCAAAGTAGCGAATGAAGGTTAACAGATCCAAAAATTAACTTCTTGCTTCATTACCGATTTAGGTAATAAGGTGGGGGGTTTTTTACTATGCAAGACAGCTTGCCACCTGCCTCAGAGCAGTTCTTTTTTTTTTTTAACATAGATTATATCCTAGGTAATGCTAAATGAATGTTTAAGAGACAACAAAACATGCTTTGGAATGCTTTTAATAGGACAGAAAACCCTGTATTAGGAACTACTATCAGAAAGAGAAATTGTTTATGCAGTATTAGCAGTGAGCCTACCATATATTCACATTTTCCTGCTATTAAGCCATAATACCGTGTCAGGAAAACAAATTCCATCAGCAGTCCTCTCTCTCAAACTGATTCAAGGTTTTCAAAGAGGTTTCTAAAAGGTTTCATTAGCAAAGCAAGAGGGACTTCAGACAGATTTACAAGTTCTCCCATACGTGGTGGGATGTGCCACCTACAAAGTGCTCACCGCGAAGACTTTGCACTACTGTTCTTCAGCTCGAGAAATACGCTCAGATTTGAATCTTTAGTTATTCACTTTTTTTTAAACACGTTAATTGCTTCACGCTCTATAATGTCACAATAAGGACCAAGAAGTACAAGACGCAGCCTCCTGGGCACTAACAGTGCTGTGAGGGCTGTCAGAGGACCTGCCCCAGCCTCTTCCCTTGCAAAAGCTTGGATACGCTTTTGATCGGTTTTACCAGGACTACAGGTACTTACCGATTAGAAAATCGGGAGCTTTTTTATTCATTTTCTTTTGTAATACAGGCAGCGGCACGAAACACCTCGTTACTTTACAGGTAGACAGCTTTTCCCTTCCGTAGCTATCCAAGGTGCACCATTACATGATGCAGCCAAAGCAGAGCGTTTCGCCAGCTACACCGACCGAGCCAAAACTATTTCTGCCCCATTTACAGCTTGCTATTCTGCAGGCGCCGCCTCAGCCAAGTTAGCTAACCCCAAAGTTACGGGAGCAATGGGAGTCGCCTGTGCGGCGGCTGAGCGCCTTCGGGGCCGTTTCCCTTTCCCTGAGGCAGGGCAGAGGCGGGCAGCCGCGGTGGGCTGCGCCTCCGCGCTGGCAGCAAGGGCAGGGGGTGCCGACAGGAGCGGAGCTAGAGCATCGCGGCGGCTCACCTTGCCGAAAACAAACCTGCAAACCCCACGGTTCGGGCGCTTTGAAGGTTCCTGTCCTGTTAACCGTTTAGTCAAAACATCCCTAAAGCTTCAAGCACTGAATACGTAAAAGACTTTGATGGTGGCTGGTGTTGGTTTGGGGTTTTGGGGGCTAGAGGA
>NW_020799107.1:1001046-1006871 GCF_003259725.1 Athene cunicularia | reverse complement strand
GGGGGGGGGGGGGGGGGGGGTTTGTTTCCTTTAATTAAACACTTTTTACTATATTTAGGCACTTTTCTTCATTGGGTTTTAGTCTCTGTGGGACTGATACCCCACCCTCATGTACAACACCTGCGACTGCTGGTGTTGCTTATCGGTCAAAACTAATAGTAAAATATTTAATAACCGACCAAAAAAAAAAAGTTACTCCCCCACAATCTACATGGGAAACAATGCTAAAATGAACTTACTAAGACAAGGGGTAGTTACGTATGTGGGAAGTAGAAATAGATGGAGTTGCATTTTCATTGTCACAGCTAAATATGTAAGCCTTTCTCCCTCCTTGAAAAGAAACAAAATTTACTCTTTCCAACTGTATTTGTACCATTTTTATTTGTAAAAATAACCATCTGAATGCATTGCAAGAGTAGTTTACAGTTAGGGTTCTTCATTACATGAATACAGCATTCAGTAGTTGAAAAAGTTACTAAACTGTGCTTGAGAAAATTCAGGTTGAATTCCAAGTCATTCACTGAATTAAGTCTCTTTCCTCATTTCATACGTGACATTTACCCAAGTCCTTAAACTTCAATTTACAAAAAGCAAACAATACTGACAAAACCCCACTGAAACCATCAAACAATACTTTATATTGTTTATTACAAATGTTATGCAAAATATAACACTGGCACCAGATTCGTATCACCATGGTTTGTAAAGATATATTGCACATGCTAAAGCAGAAAATATAAGACAAAACCTACAAAACATAAGATATTGGCTTTAATATGTAGATCACTGCATAAGAAACGCATAAAATTACATTTTATACACACACTCAGATTGTCACTAGTTTAAAACGCCCTTTCCTATAACACTGACCTAAGGTTTACTTTTTGTGTAATAAGAAAGCATTTTCAGCACTGCAAAAATTATACATTATTCCTATAGAAATTTAGCATATTAATTTTCATTTCAATGCAGGTAGAACATATGAAAAGAAGAATCACTTTATACATTCAAAGAAGGTTTGAAATGAAAATTTACTGGTAATATATTGCTTTTATAACACTCAAATAATAATAATAAAAAAAAGAGACGAGTTTCACAAAACATTTCCATAATACACAAATATAAAAAGGCACTCTAATATTTCTTACATGACTAAGAATAAAAATCACAAAATTTTTTAAAAATCATCCTCAAGATACATAACCAAGTTTCTCAACAGTACAATGAATAAACAATTCATTTCATGTGTTTGTTCTAATTCAATCATCAGGCAGTTGTTTACTGCATAAAAGTATCAAACACATTATGGTGCCCTTTTAGTAGCAATGAACAGAAATCCCCTGAGCTATTTCACAGCAATTTCAGGCAGTCCAGAGGTTGTAACTCAGTATTTATGAGACTTGCAATCCCATCCTGCTATGGGCTCCACCTGCAGCTGTGGTTAAAACACAGGAAGAAACAACCCTGCTAAGAAACCTGGGCAGATGGCTGCCCCTCCCAAATAACCTCTGCTTGGTGCAGACACAGGAGTCTTCCATGTACTGTAAATTGCAGGATCCAGGGTTAAGTGCAACAATTATATATGACTAACTCTACTCTTGTAAAAAGTCCACAGAAAGGCAAGAAGATTATTTACAAGAGTAAAATTATTTCCATGCTTAAATACCTGCCCTAAATTAGAAATTTATTTCTACATGTGATAAATTATGTTAGAGATTAACGTACTAGCATACAAAAAACGGGATTCTGGTAACTCATGTGAGATGTGGGATAGGCCAATACTGAGTACTTCCAAATATCTTGCTCATGACAGTTTTCTTCCTAAATACAGCATACTCAAAACATGATGTTCGCAGTGCCCTTAAGATGCTAACAAATCGTGTGTTTCTATGATTTTTGGAATATTGCCTACTTATATCGTTGTTAGTTTACAGAAAAGTTTAATCAATAAAGTTTAGATTTGGTTCCTAGAAGGATCAAAGTAATTCAGTAATCACCTAGGTTTCTATAATGCTGTATACATCATCAAGATGCAGCAGTTGTTGGACTATGCAATTACCAGAGTTACAAGGTATTGTAAATATACAGAAATATTTTCAGTAACTCTGTATGGTAGCAAGTAAAAATACTGACATTTTTTAAATGGCTGCTTAAAATAATACAACATCCTCTTTGTAAAGAGGACTCTTTTTCCTAATGAAACAACTTAATGTAGGATAGCTTAACTTTCTGTATTTCAGGGTGAACTAATAACTAATCCTGCCAAGGATCCTACCTACCTCTCTGGTTAAAATAAGATTAAAAGGCTGGTCCTGCTGTTAGACAGGTGGCAGCCATTTCCCATCTGTTTATTTGCTTTCAATGCCATCATTCCATATTAAAAAAGCAAATTTTGGGATTTCTATTCATTTCTGAACAGACACTGCTGAAAACTTTAACAACTGATTTCTCCTCTTATTTTCAGTGCTTAAAGTAAGGTGGTTATTGCTATTCTGCAACTTTTAAAAGCAAAACCATTGAGAAAAATCAATCATAAAAATATTATTCTGTGCTATTTCTGAGGAGAAAACCAGGGTTTCAGGTGCTCTGTCATTCTACTGCATAAAATATAGAGTTGAGGGAAAAGAAATGTTCACCTTTAGAGACACTAATCCTTGTGATTTTTTTGTCGTAAAATTTGGAAATTTGTTAATGTTCGAGGAAACAATATTTACTTTTACCTAACGGTCAAGGAAATTGTATCTACTTTTAGCTAACCAAAATAAACCAAATATATCGTTTTCTTCCTAATTAAAGAATTGAATTCTGCCAATACATTTTTAACAATTCAGTGGAACATGGCTAAAAACTGCACTAAAATAAAAATCCTTATTTTTCATTTACCCTGCTGAATGTCTGCACGGAGGAAGCTCATCTCCTCCTCCCAGCACAGATGTAGGCCTGCAGACAGCCTGAGCATGAATCACAGGAACTTGAACACCTTGACTCCATGCTATACTACCTTTTCCCTTCATCACTGTAGCTGTACAGTGTTCTCTCACTTGTCTAGCAAGGGGCTGGGATCCCTTTCTTATGCTCTTAAATGAGAGGAGGTGTTTTGCTTTCTGCTTTTTACCCATATAGCCTGTGGACTTAATCTTTGCATTCCATACAAGACGACAGGCACTCTCCCAAAGTGCATCAGCCCTTTTTCTAGTCAGGCCATCAGTCTTGCCTAGATTCACATTTCATGTTGCATCATGCCAAATAGTATGCACAAATGCTAACTAGGAGAACAAGCCATAGTTATTATTCCTGGGCATTTGTTTCATTTCAAATAAATATAAACACATTTACATTAAAAGTATATGAACATATTCTTTAGTCTGGAAAAAAACCACCTGTGGTCAACACATCGTCAGTTACAAATGTCAACTTGAAACCTGTGTCATAAAATGTAAAATTCACTCAAGGCTACTCATTACCTCAAAGTTTATATTTTTATGGTTTAGAAAAACTTCTTCATTATGTCACTCACATTTGAAGAAAAATAAAAGTAGCAAAGTCTTCCATTTAATTACTGAAGCATTTTGGTCCTCTTGGTACAGCTGGTTAGTTCATGATAGCTTTTTGTTTGTTTTTGTTTACAAAGTCTCATTCTTCCTTTTGTACATCTGTTGCAGATGAGGGTCGTGGTCCATTTGACCTAGAAACTTTGGCAGAAGGAGTAAACATATTCACAAAGTTGACATTGCTTTAAAAGCTGGTGACAGTAGACTTTTTTAGCACGTATCTCCAATCCCCTGCATGGTCACTACTATGTTTTCTGGTGTTTGGTATATCAACTTTTGGTGTTATGCTTTCATTGCTTTACTTTTGCTCTGTTAATCCAAACACTGGCAAAAGTATTTTAAAATTTGATAATTTTTACAGTAAAAGTTATTTAAGCACAGAAAAGGAAAAAAATCCATTTAAGTTGGCAAGTCATTATAAACCTTTACATACACCTTTGTCTACACCTATTTCCCCCCTGCCCCCTTTTTTCTGGTACTAGATTCATGATTAATGGCTCAGGTGACAGAAACATCTAATGACCCTAATTCTGTAGTGCAAATAAATTGTACATGTGTGTGCTGAATTGAAAAAAAAATAAGGGCTAAGTGATTTTCATTTTATACAAGCGGTTCCACTAATGTCCACAGGAAAATATGGTGAGACAAGTAGAATTTGGCCTTAAGAGTTAATAACCATGTTTTTCTAATTGTGTGCTGCAACTAGGAACTGTAAAAGTGCCTTCTGTAAGTTTAAGTGCTTAATACACGCAGAATGTAAAAGGTTTCATTTCCTGTAGAAAAGTGATACAGGCAGTTTTAAGATTTACAACTTTACCTTTGGTTTGTGTAAAAAAATTATCTAATTATCAGACCCCCTGGAAACCAGGAGACAGACAAACATAGGAAAGGGGTGATGCTCGAATCCATGAAGGCTACACTGGAAATATGTTTGTTTACTAAAGGTACAGCTAATACATGTAAGAACTTTTTACAAATAGTTCCCTGTTTATTTGTGCTGTCAAAAAGAAAAAAGGCATTTTCTCTTTTTCTACTTAAAATAAGAGGTAGAGACTTTCCACAGGGGCACTTAGGGCCTAAAGAAAACATCAGGAAACTAAAAAGCTGCAGAACACTAATAGGAGCATGTTCCAGTAAATCCCTCTAACTTTGTTATTTCAAGGCTTGATTCTCATCAACACTACAAATCTTTCAATACCTACTTATCAGGAATAATAATTAAGCATATAGCCGTGGGTTTTGAGCTGTTTAAAAAGACAAAAATAAAGCTGAAATGAAATAATAAAGAAAAATAGTTTTTGAATACCAAAAAGTCAAAATGTTTCAGAATCTGAATCATTTTCATTGTACCCATCCACTGTTCCTATGTTATTACTCAAGGGCTTATTGTAAGAGTTAATGCTACTCATACTGGAGCCATCGCAGAGATGTGTCCTGCCCAAATTGTCTTTTTTAAAACAAACGAAGTTGAAAGCCGTCATTGAACTGGAAGGAGAAAAAGGCATCATGGTAGCCAAAATGAGTGCCAGGCAGTCAGCCACGTCTTTGTTAGGAGCGCAAGCCAGGGCTGGCGTATGACCTGGGCACAAATGCAGACAAGGCAATGGTTAGTACTAAGGGTACTGAGAATGGCGCTGAGCATTCCTCATATACATCTCTAGATGACGTCGTAAGCAGGAGATGTATGTTCAGTTACAACCATGCCAGGCAACAGGACTATGTTACTTATTTTAAATTAGACATGCTGGGAAAATACACACTTTACGGAGCATTTAAATCACTGTGACCACAACAAGCACTATTTTTTTAAAAATCAGGCAGCAAACAGACTTCACGATATGAATAAAAGCACTTGCTAAACACAGTTCTACAGCACAGACGGTATGATGAATACAGAACATGGGGAGTACAGCGACAGGGACAGAAACTGGCTCCAGTTTCTGTGCGTATGAACGAGTCTCATTCTGAGAACAATGACTTTCATTAGAACATAAAAGATATTAGTTTAAAAATATTTTGAAGTAATAAGCAAATGGTTTTATCAGTCGTGTATCTACTCAACTTGGAAAGCAGTTTATTTAGGAATTAAATTAATAGAGAAAAGAATTAGACCAGTGCACTTGGTAAAGGTATAGCGGGTATGGCTACATGGATGTTTAATTACCCAAATTGACATTATGTTAGAAAAATAATGACTCTATTCAGAAAGCATGGCATACACTTTAAATATAATGTTAATATTATACAGATGTCAGTAAAACAAAGAACGGGGCG
>NW_020799107.1:931115-1000996 GCF_003259725.1 Athene cunicularia | reverse complement strand
GGGGGGGGGGGGGGGGCGCTATTAAAGTTTGTCTTCACTGCAGTTTAACTTGGCTCCTGTCCAAGCGCTGCCCCTAAAGCAGCTCTTCATGTATGCAAATCTTGGAAACCAGTATGCTGATCACACTTGCCATCTATACATTTTGAAGGCTGCTGTGTAGTACCCCAGTGCTTTCCAACAAATCCTCCATTATGCTTAAGAGCAATCAAATTCTTTTGCAGATGACTGAATCCTAAGCGCTGCAGCAACAGTAATCTGAGGCAATGACTGCTACTGATTCCTACTGCCTTAAGGAAGCCGAGAACACCTGCAGTGTAGATGAGTTTGGTGGACAAATGTGAGTACATTTTTGTAGCAAACTACCCACATTTAAGCACTGACTGCAGTGAATGCATACCCTAAATGGAATTTCCTCTTCCACCGAGTTCCAAGCTGGAGTATTCTTTAGAGTTGTACTTATACTAAGATTGTACTTAAATTCCTCTCTTTTAAACTGCGTGTGCAATTGTTCCTAGAAGAGTTAAATGTGTATAAAATTTAAATTTTCATTTGTTAGGTACATGCAAATTAGCTGTATCTGTATGTACAATTTTAATTATAAAGACTGTGGTTAGAAGCTAGTCTGGGTCATTTTTCTGTCCCCTATCTCTAAAACGAGGTTAGGGCCAGGTGACTTCAGCAGAACTCATTCATGCAAGTGTATCTAGGTATCGTTTGGTTAATAGTAAATACTCACCACTCAGTTCTTTTCATCCATAGATCTCAAATGTCTTGCAATGATGGGTGAGTATTATTATAGTTACATTACAGATATGGGAAGATGGAGGTACCAAATTGTTATAATAATGCCATGAAGTCAGTATTGTAAGAAAGATCAGCTTATTTCAGGAAGACATTTTTGAAAACATTAATTATAGAAGCACAGCCCTCTATGGGCTTTATAGTGTTTAGGGAAGGACTTCATTGAGATCTGAAACAAAATTATCAGATTTATTAACTAATCATATATTTTATGAGCAACAGTAATTTACTTGCACCTTGGATTAGGTCAGACAATTGGTAAGCACAAGCTTTGCTCTCAGAATGAACTAGGACACAATCAAACATATGTTGATGGTTTTCTTCCTACCCATTAAAACATGCGCTGATTGAATGCATAATCCTTAATTCTTCTGCAAGGCGTCAGAATTATCCGGTGCCACTTGCATGTTTAGGAAATTCAAGTTACCACTGCACTCAAGCATTAAAAAAAGACTAGCTGTTGACAGTACATGCAAAATGAACAGTAAAAGGGACAGCTGTGATGTATAGAATACATTTTTCTATTCAATAAAAATAAATAGTATCTTGTTTTTCTAATAGGTACTCACACAGCTCATTGTCTGTTCTTGGAAGGATAAAAGCATCAATGATGTCTATCATCAGCTTTTAAGTCTATTGCTTCGGTCTGTTGTAAAATTACCTGTTAGGTCCTACTGAAGATTGTCAGAGTTTATTATTTACTTACCATTTTCATCTACTGCTAGGACACATGCCCCTTTGGCTAGCAACTCTTCAACCACCATCTTTAAGCCATTTCGTGCAGCAATATGGAGAGGTCTACAAAAACATAACAACTAAATTCAAGGTCAGTTTAAAACAGACTTCCTAAAAAAAGTGAGATAATGCTTAAAGCATACCCAGCAACAGATAGAGAATGTTTTCCTTCTTTGGATCATGACAATTATATTGTAGACATTAAGCTACATTACAGCCTTTAAAATAATCCTTATGTTCCACATCTATAAAATATATGTGCAAGACAACTATAATTACCTTTTACATACACAAAGATTGCTTAATACTTTCCAGTCTAAAGGCTTTCTTTAAAAAGCTCTAATTTTTCCACTGTTTGCAGCACATATAATTGACATTTAAAAGGAAAATTAATCTCAGACTGAAGAAATGCTTTTGTTCCATCCTTAATTCTGGCTACTACAGACTGCTCAGAATCATCATATTGCCTTTTTATCCTTGAATACTCAATTGCTAATCTCCATTACTGCAGAACAACTGGAAATTAAAAATAACCAGCAGTTTTCTCCTTTCCAACACCCAATGGTCCTGTTTGGGGGCACCTAATGGGACAGGAAAAATGATTTCGTATTGCAGGGGGGAAAAAAAGGGCTAAGAGGGAATGAATTCTTCTGCAAGCACTAGATGATCTGCCACCTGAACTCGTGGTTCAGTCTTCTACTGTGGGATCTCCCCATCCCAGTCAAACATTTGCAGCTGGAGTAAGAATATCGATGGTTCTAACTCTTCTGATAATGTATGGTGCGAATGAGAGTTGCACATAAAATATCACCTAAAAAAACCCCTAAAAGTTAAATGTATCACCTTAAGTCTAAATAAATTATAAATTAAATTTTTTATTCCATGAAAAAATCTGAGACATGAATTTGAAATGCTAAACTGTAATCTTCTGGTAAGTCAACTGAACTTGAGAGGATCAGGCTATACTTACGTCTGTAATGCATTATTTTTTGCATTAATAAGGCTCTGTTCTTGTATCTTGTCAAGTATTAACAAGGCACATTTTTCATGACCCTGTAGTTGGGGGAAAAAGCAAATAGTGTTAATTTGCTGAGGAGTTTGAAATTGAAAGAAATTTTACATATAAAAGTGAAATTTAATAACTCAATTTGAAATACAATACCTGCTACTCAGTTTATAAGGATATATAAGTAGCAGGTGAACTGTGGAGCCTTAAAACACCATTTATGAACTGCCACTGCTAGGATGCTTTAGCATGTTTAGAAGTTTAGACATTCACCTGTCTTTCAACCCTCCATTCATTATATATGAATTCACCTCGTCAACTTTCAGAGAAGACTACTGTTCTCTTGAGAGAGCGTTCAATGGATTATTTATGAGAATTACACAGTAACATAGGAAGAGATAGTTTAATCTCAGAAATGAATACGACACTTTCTGGGTGTTTACATGCCTTTCTCTCTTATAAATAAGCTACTACAAAATGCCTTTGATGTGAGAGTGCTAACAATGAAACTTTGGAGATAATACAGATCCGGGCCTTAGTTCTGATACAGTTTGAGCACAGCAAGTTGCGAATGCCAAGCCTACAGCCCTGGCAGGTGAACAGCTGTCTGAAAGACCTTGAGAATTCAGTGAGGCTCATGTGTCTGCAGAAGCTGGAGTAATACTATCACACTGGAATCCAATCTGTGGGTAGAAGCAAAAGAAAAGGCCCAGGAGAGGGAATCCCATGGGCATTTTTTCTTCCAGAAACAGCAGTAGCAATTTGAATTAAGAGGAGGAAGAAAGGGTAGGAAAAGACCACCACTAATCTGATTAATGCTTCTGTTTTACTGCTACAGAGCATAAGGAAAAATTTTGGGTTCCTTCTACAGAAACTGGAGAATAAGAAAAAAGAATAAATACCTTCTTTTTTTGTTGTTGACACTGAACACACATTAAGCTACAGTGAGGTTATTTGGTAAAATCTCAAAGGATTTTTCCATCATTTCTCTTAAGTTTCCCTTCCTCATATTTCAGCTGTCATAAGAGGAATCCATATTTTCTCAATTTACTAAACCTTGAAACAGACTTGAGAAAAAACTTAGACCAATGCTCCCTTCCTCACCACAAGCTTGATCGTGACATTTCCACTGCAGAAAACAATTTAGGAGCATAAACACACACATACAGACATACAGACTATGACAAGAATAGAAGCATACAGAGGTCTTCAACTTACTTTACTGCTAGCCAAGTGCAAAGATGTATTCGAGTCCTTATCTTTTAATGTCAGGTCAGCCTTGGCAATGTTCACCAAAAAGTCTGAGGTATAGAATAGGTATCAATGAACAAATCCAAGGGGCAGATGAACATGTAAAAACAGAGGGAAAAAAATTACTATTTCAATATACATGTCCATACATGCTAATCAATTAAGTTTTTATGTGATGTAAGCTTTATGAACATGAAGTTAAAATAATGAATGAGAACAGACTCATCTTGTGCAGTTAATCAGCAAGCAAAGGCACAGCTAATAGCTCATTCACTGTGCCTCAAACTGTCAAACATATTAGTTATAAACTTCCCCGTTTGCAGATCAGCAAGTTCTGCCTGAATCACCTCCTCCTGAGAAGATCCCGCTTTGAGAGTACTAAGTGGATACAGAAAATTTAGGGTGCAGTCTGTGCTGCTGAAGGTGGAGAGAAGGGAATTCTGTTAAACCAGTATGACCCTAATCTGTATGTCTACAGTATATAGTCTAGCCTGGAAAATCAGATGCTGATAGCTGCCATTTTAAGAATACAACTTCCTATAATAGAGCAGGGGGAAAAGGTTACACAATCTTTTTCACATGTGCAGTTTGATTGCTCCATAAAATCAAGGAAGTAAACAGGAGAATAGAATTACTACTCCCCTCATGCTCTTTACAGTGTGCTCTTAGGAGGAAGTAAGACTCAAGTTTGTTATTGCAAATTTTCACCAAGACTGCTGAGAAGCAATGATTGAGAAGAAAAATCATTTTTTTACAAATGTAAAGGTAGTTTCTTATGGACATCCACACAATTTATTTTTCTTCCTTAGTTTTCACAGGAAAAAGACCACCTGCTTGGGATAGTAACCGCAGTAGCACTCACCCATCAAGACAGAGGCAAGGATGTACTTACCTACAGCACCTATGTGACCGTTTTGAGCTGCCATCATGAGAGGTGTTTTCCCTGCGTGATCTGCAGCATTCACTTGTGCGCTGTGAGTCAGGAGGAGCTGGAGGCACTCCACGTGATCCGCGAAGGCTGCTGCGTGAAGGGGTGTTCTGTGGGGAAAGTAACACGACCACAGCTGTTGCTAAAGAACCACAATATTCCTGTTTCCTTACCTTCTCAAGAACTTGAAAGTGAAAGACACTTTTTCTTCTTTTTTTATGAAACTTTTGAGTTATCACAAGGGGAACGTTACAGTAGCAGCATCTGAAGTAAGTTAAATAATATTTTCAGTCTCTGTTCTGGTGCAATATAAACTTTAAAAAAAGGGAAGCATAAGGTGGCTATGATACTGTGGCAATGTGACACTCTGGAGAATCTCATATTAGCAGCATATCTAATTTAATGGAGCATACTGTGTAAAATGAAAAGCAGTACAATCCATCATACTTATTCACCTGATTTTTATTTTTTTTTAACAAGCCTAAGATGGGAAGAACTATCAGAAAAGAACTGATCCATTATTTAAGAAAAACAAAGTACTTTAAGTTATAGTCAAAAACACTAGAGCAACAAACAACAGTAACAGTATTACTATAAAAGGCACAAGGTATTCTGTCCCCTTTGAAAGTTACCAGTTTCCACAAGACTGAGACACTAGAATTTGTTCGCTGTCTCCCTACGACATTTTGGGTCTGAAGTGTGACTAATAGAGATGAAAGACAGTTGGTACACAGCCCAGCTCCTAGTGTTACTTCAGGTTTTGCTTCTCAGTAAGGGTAAGGGGGTCTTACCTTTACAGGAATAAGTAATCACCATTACTGAAGGTCTTGAATTTGTTTTAATTAATAGCAAAAATGAGTAACAAATTTTTAGAATTTCAGCAATTTTAATTAAAAATAGATATATGTGTACACAAACACAGAAGATTATCAGTGTGACAAATTAAGGATTTGGCTTGCTGTATCAGTATTATTTTGCTGCAGACATGTTTTGAGCTCTGCACCCTCAGAGTGCTAGCATAATGTTAAAGCTTTTAACTACTTTTCCATGCATACATAGTATCACTCCATTTAGCAAAGATAAATGTGTTTAATTATTAATCAAAGACAACTGGTTCAAGTAAACAGCCTATAGTCATAGCTGTTCTAAACAAACAAAATACTATTTCTTTTGCATTTCTTTTCATATGTACTATGAAATTGAATATTTCATAGTACTCTTGGTTCAAGTGAGCCACCATTGAACTCTCTTGCAGTGTAAACTCCTGTCTGGAAGTCAGCATGACAAGTCTTAGCTCAACCATATCAGATAAGGATTAGTTCTAGAGGTTCAGAAATAATTATGAAAAATACTAGATGGAATCATGACGATGAAATGCAATTTGTTTAAGAAACTATTACCTTCCTTTATCATCTTTGCAATTGACAATGCTGGCATCGATGGCTCCGATGAGCAGCGATGCACAGTTTTCATGATCATTGATTCTGCCAAAGAAAAAACATTTTCAAAAAGGTAAAAAATCTACATCTTTTCCCATTTTCCAATATTCGTTTACTACACTTCCCATTAATATTTCTTATAAGTTATCCTAACATACCTTTGCATAATTCTTTTAGTCAAATTTTGGATTATTTATCATCTCTCCATTTAACAAAACTGTGTCAGCTACTATGAATTTCAGTCTCAAGCAAAGCTGATCCTGCAATTCACTACGCACAAATGTAACAAAGTGCAGCACAAACCTAGGATTAAAACCTTAATGCCTTAAAATCCTTAGTTTAAATGTCAAACACACCTGGATCTGGAAAGCACTCAGTCATAGGTACCTACATATAGAAAGCTTTACTCTAATGCTTTAGGTTCTGAAGCCCACATCTCTTCAAACTCACACATTTAACACTTTTCCTTGATGGATGTACTCAATTAATATTCTTTCTGGTTATTATTAATTTGTCTCATTTCATTATGGAAATAAACAGTTTTTAGAAACAGTACTAGACATATAGTATATCTAATACACACTGCAGGATTAGTAGCTGTTTTCATTTTAAAGTTGCACACATTTTTAATGGGTTTGAGAATAACATACTAGTTTAACAAAATATCAATATTGAGAAAAACATTTTCAAAGCCATCACTACAAATTCAGATTTCAAATTTCAAAATGTTTCAGCCACTAATGATTTTAAGCTGAGTAAAACCAGTGCTTTGTATATGCTTTTATTTCTCTACTATATTGTGGTTTTTACAATTTCAAAGTTTGATACATGACAAATTACTTTTCTACTTTCCAATGGTATGGACTGTAGAAGGAAAGCCTACACAATAGTAACTCCTATCATTACTTCTGGAAGACATTCAGTCTTCTAATAGAACACAGAACAGAATACAGTCTAACTGTTGGCAGGAATTAGGAAAGTTTGCATTTGTTTTTTCAGTGCTTAATTCCTTATTCTTCTGATTGCTTATGTTTTAATAAGCATGTTAGGTCCTACAAACTAAAGTAATCTTTCATTTTTTAAAAAATGCATTTGCAATTATGTTATGAAAAGGTATGATTTTGCTCAATTAGAATCCTTCCCATATGAAAATATACTGCTTTACTTGAATAATGAATATATATAAAATACATGCATGGAAGATTAATAATAGCCACCACGGTTTTGTTCTTTATAAGTAACGTGAGAACTTTGGATACAGAGTGTGCCTCTACAACAAATTGATCCCTTTGGCTGGAACCTGAGTAAGAAGTACCAAACCTTCAAAAGATTATCACAGAAAGAAAAAAGACCATGAAGAAAATCAGTCTGAAGAACATTCAGCTGTCTTGGAAAAAATACAGCCTGCACAGAACAGCATTCTAGCATGACACAGATTGTTGTTTCAAACCCTTCCTTCATTAACACTTTGTTCCTATTGCTAAAAAAAGGATTGATTCTGATATCTTGATTCTGACAAATTTCTTAACTTTCAGCCACTGGCTTTCAAAGGAACCTCAAGAGCTCATACTTACACGGACCAAGGCACTATAGCCCAGGTCATGGCCTAAGAATGGAAGAGCTATGAAGTTCCAGCCTGTGTGAAGAAAAGGCATAGGTCTGTAGTTGTAAGCAAGAGAAAAGAAACTAGAAAGGGAGCAGAAATGCAGCTATTCAATTACAAGTCAGAATTTCATCAAATAGCCTAAATGTATGAATTTTTTGCAAAAAAATACTCTTTACTCTGGCACTTTTTCAGCAGAAGTGCAATTTTATGATCAGCTTTAAATTTTTTTTTTTTCTGGCATGAGCAAATAAGAAAAAAGCTTTCTTCTCATACTGCTACTTTTTCCAGACATACCCTAAATCACTTGTTACTGGAGATTTCTACTTACACGGCACAGTGCAATGGAGAGAAGCTATTACCATAGAATGTGCGGAAAAATTTTTGTTCCAATAGTACCTCTATGCAGTTTTCATGACCTATAAGAGATCAGACATTTAAGTTTTGCACAAAGCCAGTAATTCACTTAATTAATATTAGGCTTCTATAGATTAGAATTTACACTAAGTTCAAAGTTGAACACAATGTGTTTATAAACTCTTATGTGATAAAATTATAAACAGGTTTTTTGTTTTGGTTTTTTTTTTTTAATGGAGCAGGAAGATAGACCCAGGCTAATATTATCACTTACTGAAAAAAAGGAAAGGGAAAAAAGGTCTCTTTTTAATGTGATGTTATGTATGTTGCCTTACACATCTTCAGAGATGGTCTTAAATGATGGTATTAGGAAGCTTTATCCTTATTTTAAGCAACATGTTCAGATTATCCAGTTTAGAATAATCAGTTCAGTTCAGAATATCCACCTATTCACTAGTGTCTTGCATCAATAACTAAGAAGGTGACACCTCAAATGAGCATTCCTGGCCCCACAGAAACCAATGAGGATTTCATCACTGATGTCAGTAAAATCAGAGTTTCACCCTGGCCTTCTGTGACTGGGAGAAAACGAGCTGCAAAGCCACTGGGAAGTATGGCTGGAATTTCCCTGGCTTTGGAAGGGAATGGTGAACATAGCAAATGCTAACTGCGGAAAGCAAGTAGAGGGGAGATAATTTGCCTCTTCATTTCAAGCTTCTCAAAGTGTTAGGTTGCTTTGTTATCACGTTTCCCTAAAACTGAGGCCACATTTGAACTTGGCAAAAGTCCACAGGGAGAAACTTACCGTTGTAACAAGCCCAGTGCAGTGGTGTATAACCTTGATTATCTTTCAAACTGCAGTCTTCCTCTGAAAGTGCTATCTGCAGTAATTCACTCAGCCAAGTGGCGTGACCCCGAGCTGCTGCAAAGTGCAGAGGTGTTCTGCCCCTGGCGTCTTTACATAAAATAGATACTTCTTTCTCTAACAGCATCTGAACACACTCTTCATGCCCAGTCATAATCTGATAACAAAGAAATTAGTAAAGAGGTTGACATAATACAGATTCTTGCCTGGGAAATATGTAATGATTGATGCCTGTGAATATGAAATGGCCTGGATGGGATTCAGAAGGGAGAGATTAAAGCTCCTTTGCTCCCATGAGTACCTGTCGTAACTGAGACACTGACATGTATTTGGTGCTGTCTTCCAAAGGCATTGATCCCTAGTCTGTGGAAGAGCCTCCACTATGTGAGGCACAACACCAAGGAGGAGTTTAAGACTAAGGAAACAGATGTACAAGGGGTCATGTTCATAAAACCTGAGTCTGGCTTCTCAAAACCATGTATTAATGTGAGAGAAGAACTGAGGGAAAAAAAGATCAAGAATATCATCAGAAATATGTAAAGCTGCTTTAACAGCTGGTGAGCTACTATCAGTGACCTCTGTGTCATACATAGGTTAGCTTTGATATCTTGGGCATGTTCATGTATTGCTATCGATACAGAACAGAATTTTTATGCTACAGCTTTTATTACGGAATTGTGCTGGACTCCTGAACTGCTCGCTGCAGTTATCATAGAGTTCTGTGTAAATGTCACCTCCTGCATCAACTTCACATGGGGTAAAAAGCTGACTCCTAGAAAAGATTAGACCTGCCTCAAGTTTCACTGCCTCTAGAAAAAACTTAAGGCTTATTTATTTACACCATCTTCCCCAAGAAAAAAAACCAAAACTGCTAGGCAGTTCTTTTAAATAAATTATATTCAGAATTCATAAAGTGCTCAGTTATAATAATAATGACTGCTATTGTAAAGTGTCTAGAGCCAAGAAAAAAAGGGTCTAATGAGTATTTTAGCTAATTAATTAAAGAAAATGTGAAATAAAGTCAAAAGCAGCGCATTACTGAGAGCAGATCTGTCCTGCTTTTTACCTTACTGATAGTGCTTGGTCATGTTTCCAATCATTTATAGTATTTCCTACATTCGATATCCCTGTGTTTGTCAGTTGAGTCATAGTAAATCAAATAATTAAGAATTATGAAAATTAAGTCACCCCTCGATGTAAAGCTGTGCATCCCAGGAGATCAGCTGCATCTACAGACGCTTCTTTTTCAAGTAATAAAGAAACAGCATCAATGTGCCCATATGCCACTGCAAGCATTAGAGGGGTTCTAGAAAAAAACAAAAACAAACTGGTCACAGCTTTAAAACTACATATGACTTGCCGCTGCTAACTTACAGGAATAGAGAAATCAGGAAGCCCTCCATTTCTCTCTGTTCCTACCCACCATACTCATCTATATAACACCCAAGCGAAGACCTCTTGTATGAAATTATTAAGATGTTTAACAACCAACTACCATGACTGAAATGGAAACAAGCTCATTTGTAAGCAGTTTACAGAGCAACATCATTCAAGACAATCACCTACAATTATTGTCACCTCCAGCCACAGATCAGCTTTACAATACCCACGAGTCAATGAACCTCCCTGCTAGTTACCAAGATGACAATCACCCAAAGAATTTCTTTTGCAAATGCTGGCAATTACTTAAAGTGGATGAAGGGACATAAGGAAACTATTCAAGCCAAAATCTAGACTAATATATCTTCCATTTTTTTCTGAAAGCTATATATTCTCCTTCTATTCTTAGATAAGGCTAATACCATTTAAAATTATATGTACAGTCAGATATGTTCCAGGCACCCCAAACGAACTTTTTAAACCATTCACATTTTCACTTCAAAAATGTCCTTTATTCTCCCTCTATAACTCATTTAACGAGAAGTAAAATTTTTGTAGGAACATCTCAGATGCATGTGTCACCTCAAATAAACATACCATTTCACTGCACCAGTCTAATACACCAAGTAAACCCTGAAATAGCAACGTTTAGAAAGAAAAAGACTCTCTATAGAAACATCTCAGAAGCTTGTTAGTTTTTACTGAATCTGGCCCTTAGCATCTATGAAGAACTGTTTAAAGTATGAAGCAGAGGCTAAGATTAATGTATAATCCTTTACACATGGCTTAGATCAACTGAATGTGTACTTTATAACCTCTGCCAAATTCTATGAGGCGAAGTGCAGGAAATACGGTATTTCAAATAAATGACTTTGTGAGAAATCTGAGATATTATTTGAATCACAGAGCTGAAAAAAAATTTGTGAAGAAAACTTACTGTCCTTTGGCATCTGTCACATCAGGGTTGTCTGCAACTTCTAGCAACAACCGTAAACAAGGTGTATGGCCATTAATGACTACAAAGAAAAAAAGTATGTTTAATCAAAACATGTTTCATTTCGGATACCTTTCCATTGTAATGCTTATGGACAAGAAGTTTCCTTACAAACAAGGAAAATATTCCACAGTTTAAGAAATTAATATTCCCACAATTTTCATTTAACTTGTGCTGATGAAATGGTGAGCTGTTCTTTCCCTGACCTCAGTAAGACAAGGATTAGTTCTCTCACATACAAAAATCCCAAATGAATAAAACAGAAATCGTGATTTTCACTACTGAGATGATTTCTACTAAACCAGACAGCATTTCAAAACCCCTCAGTCCAAGCAGGCAGACAAGGCTTTCTGCGACCACATTTGGAACACAGTAGGAACTACATTGGCAAGGCTCATTAATTTTGCGTGCACTGTACAAGCAAGTTCTTCAGTGCTGCTATGAAAAAAGAAGCATCTGCAAAGAATGACCAGTGATAAAAATGTCATACGCATAACAGCACATAACACCAGAGACTAAAGTTCCCAGTGGGTTTCTCCATTTTTTCTCTTTTAACATTATTGGAAGCCACAGCTAGTTCTCAAAAACAGCGTTTGCTTTTTAAACTGTAACCACGGCTGTTGGAAAACAGCTCTGAGTCACTACATTTTGCATGGCCTGACACTGGAAACTCATCTGTATGTCAGCTGGTTTAAAGGCTTCAGCCTTTCATGGGATGAAGAGAACAGTATTTTCTTATTTGAAAAACAATAATTCCTGTACTCGGTAGATATAGATTGTGTTCTTATTACAGCAAATCATGCATTCACACAGCCTACACCCTGTGGGCTGAGGCAAAACCCTTGGACACCACCTATGTCACATCATTCTGGCAGAGAAGCAGGCACACATCATCACATTTAAATCACTCATCCAAAAATACTCTTAGTTGCTCTAGCCAGAAAAATAAAATACATTTTTAGTTATTTACCACTAACTAATGCCTTATACATAACATGTAAACAGTTCTGCAGGGCTGATGAGTCACTGGCTCAGGGAAAAAAAAAATATATAAATCTGTTCTTCCTCCCAGCAGGAGGAAGAGAAATCATAACTTGTTCACAACGACATCTGAAAAGGATTTTGGCAAATGAGTTTTAGAACAGATACTCCAAGAAACTCTTAGGAGCTGACCCAGTGATTGCGAGGCATCTCGCAGACCCTGCAGGGAACATTAGTTTTGCCAGCAGAGCTACAACACTAACACTAGGGGAACATTTGCAACAGATTTCCCAAACTAACCAGAGGAAAGACTGGTGGTAATAAAATTATACAGGGAACATATGATTTCGGCTAAGGAAATTCTCCATATTATGAGGCCAGAGGAAGTCTATTTCCTGAGGGGGACAGACAGAAAAAAGAAATACCTCATCAGGTGATTTCTCTGCTAAAGTTACAAATCCCTTTACTGAAGGGAGCTCTGCAGAATCCTGCAATCTAACCCCCCACTTCTGGTGTCCTTAACTGTTGTGTTCAGAACTGTGCTTGTGTAATTAGAAGGAATGAAGGCAAACACGTTTAAGGGGATGGGCACACATGCCTTTTGGTTCCTTTCCAGTGCACAGTATTGCATATGCAAGTAGTCACTTTTGTGTGTGCAAACTCGCATTGTCACTCAAGGGATTAAATCAGCAAGAATTCTCGAAATATGCCAATTTGATTTCTCGAAATATGCCAATTTACCTCTTACACTTGCACTGCAAGAAAAAAACGCTGAATACTGCAGTGGCACCACGCAGAGTTGCCGATAGGTGACATCATTCTTTGCTAAAACTCTCCTAAGCAAAACGTATTGTTATGAAACACCATAATAAAAATCATCAGATGACAAGTGGCTTTTTATAATAATTGGAGACAGAAGCTTTACTCCAGAGGTAATTTCCACAGAACTCTGCAGAGCTCTTGAGTGTCTTAATGGATATTTACCCAAAGTGCACTTATCTCACAATTGAAAGCCTCCAAATTCATGACAGTGATAAATTTCCTTTACTAAGAATTCAGATATTCGGTCTGTCTGTGCCGTATTTTCCCTTCTGCTTAAGGTACATGTTCTCTTCAGGGTCTCATTCCTGTGTGTAGGATTTTCTTGCCTTTTTTTTTTTTTTAAATACATACCTAACTTATTTTGCCTCACTGCAGATTAAAGAACATTTTGCTTGTATCCCTGGAATGTATTTTTCTTTTTAATATGAGAAGCAAAGAAGTATCACAGATCAGAAAAGGCTACAACGAATCTTCCTACTCATTTTACATGGAAGGCACTCATACTGCAGCGATGGGGGAAATTAAAAAATAAGTTAAAACAGGGGAAAAAAAAAACCCACAACACAATCAGAATTTGTATGAAGGTACAAAATGTATGTATTAAAATAATTATACTGAACAAATTACTAAGTTCTACTCAACAGATTTATTCAACAAATTCATTTCTTAAGTCAGAGCCACTAACAAAAATATAGCTATGTCACTACAACCAAATTTTTAAATTAAAGCAAAATCATTGCTATAGTGATGATGTACCAAAGTCACACCTTGTTTGTCATCAGACCTCCAGCTATCTTTGAAGTGACTACAGGAAAGCTCTTGATCAACACAAGTCCAGTTTTGTGGTGGCACTGATCTTTATTTAAATTAAGCCAACAGTTTTAACAGGTTGAGGATCAGCTGGACTTAATATTTTGTGTTTTTATCAAAAACAACTAAAACCCCCTCTCACTGAATTATGGTCTCAAACTTGTGATATGTAAACTCTGGTAGCACACCTCTATACGATTAATTTATTGTTGGGAGTAATGTTCTCAGTTCTGATGCAAAATTTAAGAAGGCAGAAAGCATTTTCTAGTATGCTGTGAAGATCTATTACATGCATTTTCTTCAGTACTGCAAACAAACTTGTAATAGTCTATTTGACCTTATGTTTCTAGGTTGCACTTGCATGATCACACGCAGAGAATAAACTGGTATTAGAGGATGTATATGCATTTTAATCTAAGCAAGATTAAAAGATAAACAGAAAGACAATTAAATCCGGCCCTGAAAATAATTGTTATCCAATGAGGTATTAATTTCACTTCCCACTAGAGGTCACTGCTATGCTGTACTGAACCCCTCGATGAACAGCCAGAGGAGCAACGTTCCCTTTGGCATCTCCGTGTATTTGTCTGACAGGTACATATTAAATAATAGCCTTTACATAAATGGCAAATTCTACACATTCCAGTTAATTACGAACTTTGCATAATTAGCACTCAACACATAAAGAATGAAGGACACTCCCAGCAAGAGCAAGTTCACAAGTCAGCTCAGAAGAAGAATAATGTCTGAAAGGGGGTGAATTTCTGTAGTGTTGCCAGTGCAGAAGGTTGAAAGCTTTGAACACCAGGATAATTTCAACACCAATCAGAGCCTACCTGTATTTTCAACCTTTCTTCCACTGGAGAAACAGTGAGGCAACTGTTCTCTCTTCCCCTGATTTTTTGGCTGAGGAACCACTAAGAGAAGGTGTCACAGGGGAAACACCAGGTATCTTAAAGAATAGGTGGCAATAGAGAGGTATGTTAAAGTGGAGGCAAGGAGGGAAGGGCAGAGCAGGAGTGCTGTGGAAAAATATGGGATTCTGTGTGAGGGAGGACTGAACCATAGGGACAGAGGAAAAAAGACCAAGGAAATGAAAGAGAAAGGGTTAACTGTAGGACCTCAGCTAACAAGCAGTAGTCCTCAATACAGGTCAAAATCTCCTGCTGTTCAGAAGAAATGTGCATAGGGATAAAGGTAACTGCTTCTGTGTTGTAGGGTGTGTACCACAAGTGCAATGTAAGCACGCACTCACCTGAAGCGTGGAGGGGGGTCCTTTTGGTGACATTGTCTTTTACAGTGACAGAAGCACCCTGGCTGATGAGAGCTTCCACGCACTCTGCATGTCCTTTAAACGCAGCCAGGTCCAAAGCTGTACGTCCCTTCTCATCCTTAATGTCCAGGTCTACCAGAGACTGGAGAAGTACCTCCAGGGCTTGATGATGACCATTATAGGCCTTGAAACATGAAAAGTGTCATGTAAAGAACACAACTTTTTTCTTTCAAAGATTTTCACATAAAACATGAATAAAACCCAACATTGTCACAGTCTCCTAAACACAGTAGAAATCACACAGTTTTCTTGATTCCTTAGGACTCTCTTCAACTTAAAAGTGTTTTCCCAAATTACACTGTAGCCAAGAAACTAAAAAATTCTTGATTTGGTTGAATTGTTGATTTGGTTTAACCTTCTAATACAACCCAAGGTGAGGAAATTCAGGCAATAATTTGCCAATTCAGCACAGGAAAATCAACGATTCATTTCTCACATTCTACAGTATCTTCAAGGGAAATGTTTGCTTCAAAAACTAGATTCACTACAGTGATGCTGGTCGGAGGTCGCATGGACTATCACCTAACCGGGTGCTAAATTCAAGATATCTGCTGGTCTCCAACTAAATGAAAGCAATTCTCAAAACACATTTTTGTGCAAATACAAACACAAACTTGACCTGCTGTTTATAGCTGCTGCTTCATGAAGTATTCCTGCCAATAGGATCATTTGGTAGAACAACTATAGTGGACAAGTAGATGCGCTTCCAGACCTACATTTGGGCCAACAGCACAAACACAGGTAACACTGCAAAAACCCAGTGGATAGCTCCAGAAACCAGAAACATTTCATTCAGCTTTGCACAGACTGCCCTCCTCTCCTTACTTTCAGACTCACAGAAAACATCCTTTTTATTTATAGGTGAACACATAATTAGTATTACCAGAGTTGAAGCAATTAATGAAAACAGAAGAGAAATGCAAACATGAAGGAACCAACAAGCCACTGAATTTCAAGGTTAAGTAGTGGTGGCAGCAGCTTGCTCCTAGTGACCATTAAAAGTTCAAAAGAACAGGAGAGAGCAGATAACAGTTGTTTCCCTGTTAGACCAAGAAGACTACTTAAGAAAAGCAGAAAGGCAAAGGCAGAGAAAGAAAAGCAAAGAGAGATTAGGGCACGGGGAAACCATATCAGAAAATACTCTGATGCAGTTGTCAGGTTTTCTTCAAGGCAATTTTACATAGAAAACAACTAGCAACAACCTGACATTTGACACAATATGAGGTATCTATGCTGAAGATGCCATGAAGACTGTATACCCCATCTTCTCCTTGACAGGATAATACAGTTGACTTTTTCTTCCCGTTGGTTTGCTTGTGCAGTCATTTACTCAACCATGACCATAATCATGCACTAAAGCCCCAGCAAATGCCAGGTCAGTATTTTGTTGGCTGTTAATCCACCCCTTGTTCCTAAATCCTGGTTACACTGTAGGGTCAAATGTCTGTGTGCAGAGGCCTTGGCCCCTGCGCCATTATCAGCCATTTAACAAGGCTTCATGGCTTGGTGTAGGTTGCTGGCTTTCTGGATCCACATGTGGAGAGATTCGTGTGGACACTGCTAGACCAGGGAAAGGATGGCCACAGGCACCCCAGTACATGGGAGAGTTTGAAACAAATGTCAGAGGCACTCCTGGACAGCTGCAATTGAAGTGTGAAATAGTGATGTTTTAGGTAAGGTTTTTAATTTTTAGGCTGTGGGTTTGGGGTGTCCACAGCGAATGAATTGATGTTAAGCAGCAACAGATACAAGAGGGAGAACCGCTGGCAGTGTCCATGCAAGGATTCTGCCCAAGAGGGACCAGAGAGGAAATGAGTTTGCTGTTTGGCCAGCTGCAGGGCAAGGCCCTTCCCAGCACAGCAATTCATGTTGGTGGTAATGCTGGCTGTAACTCCTCTCTGGGCTTTAGAGTAACACTCTCCTTCCTGCAATATTCAAACTGCAGAAAGAAAAGATGGGAAGAAGAGTTCCGTGACAAACCTAGCCTTTTAACCCAACTGCTTTGGCTCTTGTTCCCTCAGATTACTCATGGATAATTCAAACATCAGGCCAAAAGCTGTTCTGGCTGACTGGTAAGCAGAGATATACGATCAATACAGAATTAAAACTTGCCCCTATTTTCAAGTAAACAAGTTCTTTTCCTTTCCAGGGGAGGACATCTTCATAGTGAGGTTGGATATTCAGGGAAGAGCCACTCTGTGAAAGATGTCTGAGGAGAGGCTAAGCGAGCTGGAATGGTTCAGCCTCAAAAAGAAATGGCTCAGGGAGGGTCTAACCAATGTATATAAATGCCTGATGGGGGAGCAAAGAAGACAGAGCCAAACTCCTCTCAGGGGTGCTCAGCGACAAGACAAGAGGCAAAGGGCCCGAATTTAAGCATTTAATGAAAAAAACAAAACCAAAACAAAACATTTTTACTGTGATGGTGATCAGACACTGGAATAGATTTCCTGGAGGCTGTGAACTCTCCATGCTTGGAGATACTCAAAATGTGATGGGGCACAGCCCTGAGAAAACCTGCTCTAGCTTTTAGCACGGAGGTGGGACTAGCTGTTCTATAGACTCTACTATTCTGTGATTCCCACATGAAAACTGGGAAGAGAGATCATGAATCTTGAGCTCTTGGGAAAGGGGAGCTATTGTGATCTATGAGGCCACATGTGCTGGATCCCGTCCTGATAGTGCAGCTTCCATGGCACGCTCCCAGGGCTCTGCTGGGGTTTAATCATGCTTTCCCACACCTTGCTGTGTACCGGTTAGTTTCTGGCACTCTGCACATCTCCAGGAGAACCACAGAGTATCCCATTCCATGATCAAATCCATAGGCACGAGTTCCAGCCCCAAATTTATAAGCTAGTTATAAATAAAAGTTGCAACTTTCCATGTAATTTCACTTCAGTGTCTGTGTCGTCAGTAAGAACCAAGAGCTTCAACTGCCAAAAACTTAATTAATTATTCCAGCCCAGACGCTGTTTTTGTTAGGCCTACATCCCTTCCCAGCTTTTTCAAAACAAGTCTATGATTCAACTTGCTTCAAGCACAGAGATTAAGGAATTATTCTAGGAGATATGATCAAAGACTTTACACGTCTCATACTTACAGCTAAATGTAAAGGACTTTTCGTAGTCGCAGAATCAGATTCCTCAAACATGTTGTTAGTTTTTTCCAGAAGCTGAAAATCAAAACAAAATAAAACAAAAAAGAGTCTTAAAACATTTTTGCATGAGACAGGATAAGTTCTCATGGACATCAGCAGACAAAGATATATTTTGTCCTCAGATGTCCGCAGTGTATACTGAAGGACTGTGAGGAATAAATATTTCACAACCTTTTCTGTAAAGTATTTTCAAGTTTTTTTCCACAGGGTAAAGTTATACAACTAATTTAAAAGCTTGTTATGAACATCCTTATCCTGATTAATTAGTTTCCTTGAAATCATAGGGCCTACTTGGGTGAGAAAGGAACCCTCAGAAGGAAGGACTTGTGGAGTAGAGCCCTCAGTAAGCTTATATTGGAAAAAGTGCAGTTTCATGGTTACACAGGTAACGCATAGGCAAGCCATGTCTGATACAGTGCTTCGGATAATTCTGACATATAATTAGTGCTGCGTGTAATTATAACTGAGCTATGAGTCATTCACAGTCATTTTTATAATTTATCAAAGTAGAACCTGCTCCTATAATGACAGTCTTCCGAAATGCATCACATCCTTGAACTCTTACAAACATCTAATAACATGCATTGCACTTTTATATGATCCTCTTCAAGGGATCCCAAAGCATTTTAAGGCTTCAAAACCAGTTGAAATTTCTGTCCAAGCAGAAGAAGTAACTATGGATTAGCACCACTCTGCAATAGCACATGAACCCTGACAACTTATCCAACTGAGACTGCAAAGAAAATCATAGTGTCTTAACAACAATATTGACAAATCAACATTTCTTGTGTAGCACTGTCTACGTGCATGGCCTTTTACTTAATAACTACTCAGAGAGTTACTCTACAAATACTTTTGTGACTGGAAAATAGAATATTACAGAAAATTAGTAGTAGGAAACCATTAAAATGAAAGAAAAGCATGACAGGCAACTACAACTGACTTGTAATGTTTCTAAGGTTACAAGTCAGTTTTTCACACAGTTTTTTTGAGGGTTTTTGTTTGGTTGTTTGTTTAGGATTTTTTTGAGTAAGGAATTAATGAAAAGACTGAAAAAGTGGAAGTTTTTGTGACAATCTGGACAATTCTAGCGTATGAAAACATGGAAGACTCTCCAAAGAGACCACTGAAAGCCTACAGCAGGCTTGCCTACGCTGCAAGATGATGGATGGCACATCCTAAACTCTGACATATGCCTGAACTTTTGGTGTAACAAATTAGACTTTAATAGAGCTATATCAAGGATAAATTTATACAAAAATAAAATTAAAATACAAGCTAGAATTAATAATGCATAAGGTGTCACAAATCTCTTATTAAACCAGGACACTAATCTGAATCCTATGAAAAAGCTAGAAAATTAAGCAGTAATTTTGTTTAGTTGTATATTTTGTGCCTAGTAAAACGTCAGGACTGGGAAAGAAAAGTGTGTTGAAGCAAATACCACTTATAAGCAAGTGGGTGTGTGTATTAACTGGTAATACAGATTTTAACACTTCCCTGAAGCTAAGGCGGAGAAAAAAAAAAATCAAGTCCCACACCAGTTTTTCAGTAGGTTTGGGGCAGAGTTAGGAAACACATTTGGTCTTACCATGTGGAGCCACCTCCAGTTTAAAATATTGTTCTTCTCTTATATAAAAGATAGCTATAAACAGGATGAAGCAGTAGCCAGCTCTGAATCCATGAATACATTCTGATTTTCTCTACTGAGTAAACAAACTAAAAGATTCCACCAAACAAACCCAAGCACTAAGACTGTTTCTCGGTTTGCCTAATACTGGTCTGTACTCTGAGTCCATAAGGCCAGCACAGCAGACTAATTTAATCACTTTTAATTACATTTATCATCATCTGTTGAAATGCCACAATCAAAATCTTAACAAAGAAATACTTCCCTTAACCTGTCAGAAGGCTCCAAAAGTCTCCTGGCACAAGGCAGATAATTGCCTTTCGAGTAGATGAAAAAAAATCACACAGAAAATTGACAAAATTAAGGCTCTAAAGGAACAAACTGTGGGATTGGAGAGCACCTCACAAAAGGCATCTCCGTGGCTTAGAGTTAAAGCAGCTTTGGCTGACGCAGACTAGACTTAATGAGCTTATTACTCCTCAGGCTGAACATCTCCATCATAAAGTCAAGCATAAACAAGAATTTGATGGTAAAACTGGTAGTGTTCGGATACATAGCCATACAGTGCAAGAAGATAAATTATAAATGAGAGCAGGAAGAGGAAGATTAAAGACACAGTGCTAATAATTTTTTAATATGCCTTGTCAAGCACTGCTTTATAACAGTTAAAACTAAGTCACCTGAAGGATAAACATCATATGCAACCATGCAATTCTCCAGTTTCACCAGTGTTTCTATGGTTTAAGAATGTGTTGATAGTAAGTTCCATGTATTTGTAATAACACATAAACCAGTGTGTCCTTGGGGGGCTCTAGCTCCATAATGCTTCCATCTTAGAGCGTACTTTAAGAACCTACCCACAGTTGCCTCTGTTTTTAAAAAGGTGAATCGCTTGAATTTGCACTGACAGCCATGGAAGCTTAAATCCACAGACCACGCAGAGCAATCCAAGCGTGTCTGCTGTGCTGTGACACATACCTGCCTGCCAGAACCTGGCCAGTGCTTTTCACTGAAGACAGTCAAGTAAGCATCAATTACTAACAGCTTATGGTTACTGGTGGCTGACTGGAGAATGTCCCATCATATCTCATTTCTAATTTCTTGTGCCATTGAAATGATGTCTTTCAGCCGATTGCATTTCTATATATTGATTGCAGATTTTAAGCAGATGTCAGAATTGTGCAGAGACACTGCAAGTGAAATTGATGGCACCCTTCCCTCTGGTTAGGTTCCAACCTTTTAGAAGGTAAGGATACCCATACTCTCCTCCTTCTGCCTCTTGGAAATTCCCAGCATGACTCCATCACTTCCCATAACAGTGCTATTTAATACTTTCTTTTGTAAAGTCGTCTTCATGCTCTGAAACAGGAACTTGAATGCTTTGGGACTGAGATGCAGACAAATTAAGATAAAACATGTCAATTTTTCAGTTCTATTGTTACAAACTAACAGCACTACAAGGCTGCTATTATAAACTGTCTTCTCTCCCCCAGCTCTGTATGAAGATGAATAACTTTTACAGTTCTCACTATTTTATTTGTACAGTAAGGGTATTTACAGGCATAAGAGGATTTACTGCTTGATTTTATTCTGTGGTTATAATAAAGGATTATAAGGCAGGATATGGTGTGAGGGTTTTTTTTCCCCCTCCATTATTTTTTTCTGACTCAGATATGCCAGTTAATGAGTCAGGGTACTTTATATGATTGTCCTTATAGACTATAATATATTTCAAAAATCAGCTCTGGTTTAAAAAAAAAAAAAAACAACAAACAAGCTGCTTCATGGAGCATCTCGGTAATTTAAAATTACCATTAGTCAGAAAAGGAGATAACACTTTCATCACACATAAAAGGTTTAAGCTACACTTTTAAAAGGAAGATGTCAGAAGAAATTTCAAACCATAGACACTGTAACAATGGGTGCTATCTCAAATCCTAAAAACGAACAGAACGCTTGATTCTGTAAAAGCCATCATGCACCCACACCTCTAGGCATTGCCATTTTAGCACACTACTGGTAGTTATGTCAAAGGTTTGAGCTAACTACCCCTGAAGTTAAAGTGGCTTTTCTTTGAGAGTTTTACTATTTTAATGAGTAAGGCAACTTGTACATTCCAACACGCATACTTCCAGCACTGTTAATGAACTTCTTCAGTTTGGCCCTATTAATATTAATCGTAAAATGGCAAAACATTAGATTGCATGTGTAAAATCTATAAATGGCCTTTACTCTGAAAGGTTCTTAAGCAAACAGCGTTCAGAAATTTTCACACATGTGAAGAACTGATCAATAGGCAATTAAGACAAAAGAAAGGGTTGAACATTGCTCTTCTGCCATAATTACACAGCAATGTAGCTTATCACTTACAAGGTCATTAAGAAGTGGCGATTACTAACAATTTTTAATGTCACTTTCATAACTAAATAAAAGTATATCAGCTAGGATATCATTTTTAATCTCATCTTTCCTGATAAATTTCAATAGATATTTGTCTCTACTGGGAGAAAACATACCAGCAGCAGCTTCTTTTAAATAAAGGCTTTTCCAACAAGTAGCAAGCACAAGATTGAAGAGTGTCATCAGTTTTTTCAGATTAACCTCTGTACTACTTTATACCAAGGAATCACATTTTTAAATCTCTGAATTATTCTTGATTGAATAATTCAAAGGTGAAGAGGTACAAACATATCCTTGAGGGGGACAAGCGATCCTATAAGATCTTTCCATATTTGTAAATACAAATGATCAAATTATTTCAATTTGATCAGGTCAAAACCAATATACATCCTTAACCCAGTGTCTGATATGTTTCCCAAAATCAGGCTTTAAAAATCGTATTAATCACTATTTTCATCAGTTTCACTCATGTGCACAGATTATGGGTGAAGTTAAAATAACATAAGCAAGAAGCTGTTTCACAAGAGTTTAAGTAGACTGAGTCTGAAGAAATTTATTAGTAGGTCCATGCAACTCTTCCAGTACGAAGTTTAAATATCCAATACCTACCAGAACATTCACGGCCATGCAAACAGGACACTTACCTGGCATATAAGAGAACAACGTTCAAGTCTTTAAACATATCTAAATCTCAAAATTCAAGCAGACCTCCAGGCCACTGGCTGTTCTCATGTAGGTCACTAAATCTTCTGTTGGAGCTCATCAACTTCATACAAAATCATTTCATATTAAGCCATACAGGTGCCATACTCAGTGGGTTATGCAGAAGATTCTCACCCAGCGAGTACTCTATGAAGCAGGACAGCTCCAAATGAGAGTGAGAGATCCTACCCAGTACCAGCCAGCATAATATGTTGGACACTTCCCAAGATGTAGAAATCCAATTTCTTTGTCAGTCAGGGCAGAGATTTGAACCTGGAACTTTCACACTCCAATCATGTATATCATCTTCCTTTCTGGTGAGAAATTCTATGTCAAAGGTACTGTAAAGCCTCATACTTTGATTTAAGGACCCTCTTACCCAGTAAAAGTTTCACAAAATTTCCTACACTTGTGTAAAAGGTATAGGAAGGCTTTTAGTTAGAGAAATTATTATCCTTAAAAACTTTCCTCTTTAGCTAGAAAATTTGAGCACTGATGAAAAACAGCGACAGTCAATTTAAAAAATGTGCATTTCAATTGTATTTTTGCTACTCTCCTCTCATTTGTGTCCCTACTGTAAAATACACACAAGTGCTTTTTAAATTCAGACTCACTTGAAGATGTGGAATTTACATTTCTTCTCTGAACTGCTTTGAAATTAGCCACAAACTTTCAGAAAACAGACAAGTGTTGGTTCCATTTCACATTACCAAATGCAAAGCTACTTTAACATCCAGAAAAACGTCATGCTAGTCAGGTACGTGCACTTGACTCACAGCTCCTAAGACTGACTGAGGAAAAGCAACAGAGTTCCTAGCAAAGCTTGAGCCTGTAAGCAACAGCAAGAAGGAAATCCGATGGAAATGAAAGCAGCACACATGCAGTTGTTTGAAGCACATGGCATGCTAGTTAAGGGTTGTGATTCTTCTTCCTCAGGCTTTATCAGAGTGAATACAAGGATTTGCAAAATACTTAAATAAAAATGAAAATACACAACATGCAATCGTTTTTCATTTACTCACTATATCCAATGGAGTTTTGCTTCCAATCTAATTAAAAATGTCAATTAGAATAATTAAAGACATAAGTATTCAAGTAACAGTAATCTGCAAGTGTTTCTTGTTTTTTCGTTTGGTTTGGTTTTTCCTGTAGAATAAACTGCATTGCAAGCAGTGCATGAACAGAATCATAAACCAAGACCTGATCCTGCCTGCACCCATCCCTGCACTGTTCACCCTGGGATGAAACACTCCTGAAGCAATATGACTACTGCCTGCTGTCAGACAGCTCCCGTGAATAGACACCAGTTTCATTGCTTCGTAAGGGATGAGGGGAGAGAGCAAAATAATGAGAATGTTTAGATCAATCTACTCCATTGACAGAATACAGATATACAGACACAAAATACACACACTGTGGGGGACTTTGCCTAATGAAATTAGATTGCTTTGAAAGCCTACAAAAACCAACAAACCAGTGATAGTTTCTTTTTCAAAGTGTTCATGCAGGCAAACATCTTGCCTTGTATAAATAAGAATGATTACACCCCTAAAATTCCAGTGGCCACAGCTCACTCTGAGCTATACGGTCTAATGCAATGCCATAAGCCATGATCAAATGCTCTTTTTCATTGGATTCAGTAGATTTGAGGGAGCAGATATACTTCACACATTTAAACACCACACACACAGCTACACAGACAGGTATTTAAGGCAACAGCAGAAGTCCGTGACCTCTTTCCAAACTCAAGAAAAAATGTCTCCTTCAGTTCTGCAATGGCCTTGTTATTCTCTGTCAGAAGTCAGCAGACATAAGTGCCTTGCTTTTCCACTCAAGGAAAATAAAAATATAAACTAAAAAAAGAAAATCTGTCAGAGAGACAGAAAATAAACCCCAGAGATGCTAGGCAATACTCCTATCCCTACAAGCCAAAGTGCCAGCAGGGTGCCAGAGCACATGGTAAATTCCTGCACTCGTTGAGTTCACAAGTAGCATTAGCTTTCTAGAAAACATTTTTTAGGATTAAAATTATCTAGTTTCCAAAACACAAAATCAAAGCCAAAATGCACTGCTATAAGCTAACATATACGAGTATATCTAGGATATACAGGCTCCTATTGATCATTTAATCACTGGGTACCTATCACACTAATGCTGACATCAAACCTTAAGTAATTAAATCAATCTACCATGATTTGGGGACTTCTAGGACTGACAGACAAATTAGGTTTATTAAAGTTATCTTCAAGCATTAAGTTCCCAAGTTCTTTTCCTTTTTAGAACCACCTGAGTTAATGACTTTGCACTTCTCCACCAAAAGACAAACTTCCATGTAGGAAAAGCACTCATAGACACAGATACAAAGTCATTCACCACACGAAATGCCATGACCACACGGAACACTATCACAGCTGGTTTCAGACAAAACATTCCCTTTAAGAAATGGGGCATTGGTCGTGGAGAGGGACAGGCATTTATAAGGAGAAAACCCAGAAAGTAAAGATTTGGGTCAGAAGGAGGCCTAGGGGGCTGCTGCTGGACAAGCATCCAAGCCAGATCCCCATGTGGCAAAAGGCTTTTGAACACCTATCCCAACCACATTTGTGATTCACTCATCACTAATTACCAGTGTCCTGCTCTCAGATGGATCAATGAACAAATTCTTGTTAAGAGACACATATAATTAGTAGCAGCCACATCAAAGATTTATGTGGTCTCTGATTTCAGTTTTTCCACAGGTTAAGGAAGCAAATATTGGAAGGCACGGCTTAAGGCTTAACTATTTTCCAGTGGCAACAGCCTGTCTAATTAAAGGCATTTTTTTTATCTTCAAATCCAACCTCTCCTTTCACGGCATGGTCATTTTGGCCTCCCGCTAGCAAGAAATCTCCCTCTGCCCCTTCTCCCTGACACAGACAGCTGTGCACATTGCCTTGTTGCAGGCAGGCAGACTGAGATCTGCCTTTCCTTTCGGATGCTGTTTTCGGTTAAACCATACTTCCTCCCAGCCTCAATTTCTATTAGCCAAAGACTGAATTTCATTTGCTGATGGAATAAAAAAAAAAAAAAAAAAAAAACAAAAAAAAAAACACAAACATCAAGTCTTACAGTCAGAGAAGAGATTTCACTACAGGAGACAGGCGTTTAATTCTGTTTGCCCTAACACTGCACAGAAACCTATTTTTACCAGCACAAAGTGCTTAACTGGCTCTCCAGATAGAATTTTAATATGAAATTACAATTTCAATTTCACTCTTTTCACATCACTAAGGATTTTGTGATAAGAGATCATTTCAATGAAAAAAAAACACCATATTTTTCTTTTTTTTTCCAAAGCAGTTTGGTGATGTGATCAGCTCTAAAATACCAGCCAGCGATCGTGACCGATATCCCTGACTACGGAACACCAAAGAAGTCAGTCCCAATCTTAACAAACGTGAGGTTATTTTTAGAAGTAGGGAAGCAGATGGGAGTTTCAGTTGCTTGCGAGCACACATGCCCACCATTCAGCCTTTATGAATGGCTTCTTACAGATGGAGAAAGAATTCAAGAATCTGCTTCCACTCTCCTCTTTTTAGCAACATCACATCATCCATTGCAGGGTAACTACCCCACTAATATCCCAGACAACCTAAAGGTCCTCCAGGAAAAAAAGCTTCTGTCATTGAGCTCTGTGGTTGAACACATAAACACACATTCTGTTTGTTTGGCTCAAAGGATATGACATTTTCACTCTTAATCCTTATTTCTCCTAATACCTTTCCTCCACCCACAAAGCAATTTTGCTAAATTCTGGCCAAGGTATTAGGCTCACAGTAAACGTGGAAGTCAAAAAAATGAAAATATATTTTCATAGATAAACCTGCCTTTCCTAAACTGTACTCAAATGTGTAAATATTTTGTAATGCTGAGGACCTATGGTGCTTGAAGCACAGATCAGATCCCTCAGGGAAGGAAACTCTACTGGATACTACATTTTCTTCTTCCAAAGTTTTTTTTTTAAAATGACCATCTATTTAGAAATAAGCTATTTTAGATACCTGCTATAAAAACTAGGAGGGAGAGGGGAAGAAAAAATTAATCTTGCAAGGTCTTTTATAAACTTGACATATTCTGGAACACTGAAATAATTCCCTAACATTTTGTCAAATTTTGATATTAGGCATGTAGAGAAATATTAGTAACCATTACTCATAAAATCAAGCTTATTGTTGCACCCACTTTGCCTTACTTTTGATCAGAATTAAAGCTTCATATTTTATATGTACTCTTTCCTCTAACAGTTTTATGCCCATAAAGAACTGTCGTCTTCTAGGGAAGATAATTCCTAGATACATTCATCTATGAACTATCAATAATAAACCAAAAATATTTACCCAAGGGATAAAACAGTAAAATAAGAGTTAATCTGGCACTGAAAAATGATGTTGTTATTTCAATAATCCTGACTGAAAGTCTATTCTTCAGGATGGAAGGGACTGGAAATATTTTAGGAGTATTATGTCAGGGTTCCTAGGATACAAATTAGTGGTTCAAAGTTAGCACTTTTAAGAAAGACATCAATCTATCTTTGTTATTGCACATGTGAAACCAAAATTTAAAATCTCCTTGCCTATCTACAGACATAATTACGTTGGAATTAGGGCTGCAGGGCTCCCACTGTTCCTTGAGTAAGAGCAAACAAAAGTGTTGTGAATCTTACTTTTCCTTTTCATTAGAACTGAAGACAAGAAAAATGAAAAAAATATATTTCCAAGATACACCAACAAAACTAGCCAAGTACTCCTCAGACACAGCCAGCTGTCCTTGCGTACCTACTCTACACTAATCCACCAAGGGAGCCTCCAGCATTAACTGGAATTGGCAGCTGCCTCCGCTGTTACTGAGGAGAGCCCAGGGCGGCTCAGAAGAGAGAAATGAGGCACATGGCGTTGCTGATTTTCTGGCTTCCATTAGATAAACAGAGGCTTGAGGACTAAGATGGCATTTGATGACTTACTGTTCTCTTTGCTATGCTGTGTGGAAAAGAAGGTTTCTAGATAAAAGTCATGCCTAGAAGCAATTAAACCTTAGTGGATGCTTCATTCAACTATGAATAACTAGAGCAGTCAATGTACTGTGGTTAATAGCTACCAGAAATAAAGATCATGGTTCATGACAAAGTTCTTGTCATAGGTCCACCACAGAGAACACAACAAACTGTGACCAAGCTAACAGTCAGCCTCACAAAGCAGCGAGGCTCCTTTCCATCTCCACCAGATTAATTCTTATGGCAGCTTTTACACACAGACTATAGACAGCCATGAACCACAACTCTACCAAAACCAACTTGATTGCATTACAGGATAGTGATGTCCATAGATGACACTAATTTACCAAATGAAGCACAGGAATCAACAATTGTCTTATCACCTGGGAGTCTCATATTGGAATATGTAGATAAACCTAGGTGCAATAATTATTTTCATTTTATGCCCACAGCACAATTACCTTCCAGCCACTCAAGACTTTAGTCCTGACCATTTTGCCATCCTGAATCCAAGCAATGCAAAAAAAATCATCGTAAAGGTGGTGCTCACATCTATTAGTCACTGTTATGAAATATAAGTTATTACACTCCAGCCTCAGTGACTCCTTACAGCTAAGGGACAAGTGCTCACATGAAAAAAACAGAATCTCCTTCTCCTGACAGTAGGTGCAAAGATGACAAGTCCTGGTCCTTCTGTTGACTGAGCACACATACTTTCCAGTACATTTAGCTTTTGTATTTAAGAAAGAAAACAAGACGTCTGTCAACCCCTGAAAACCAATGGAAAAATTCCAGTCCTCACAAAACTTTCAGGGTAGACTCCTTAGCACACAACAGCGGCCCTTTGCATGCAATAGGCTGAAATTTGTAGCAATTTTCTTTGACTGCTGCACATAGAATAGCTGTATGACTACAACTCTGCAAATGATGCTTGACCTTAGGTTTGTATACTGCAGCTAGTCACAAATATGGGAAGACTGACATGGAAAAACATTGAATTTCTCTGTCCAAATATAGAACACTTGCTGCACAGCTGTCTCTAGCCCACAGTTTGCATTTCACCCTCCAAAATTAAAATAAAATCCAACACCTCTGATATGCATTCCCAGCTCTTCCTTTTGTCTGGCAAGCCTAAGCAACACTAGGATTTAATAGCAGCTTACTGTCTGCAACTGATATGTTGCCAGAAAACATGCACAGCAACAAGCAAAAGAAAAGACAGGGGACCTTGCTGCGTGCTAGTGGTGCACAGGGACTACGATATGAAAGCTGAAAGAATTCCCCAGTGAAGATGCCATTGCAGAAATCTCTGCTCGGGCAAGTCATGCAAGAATCTGGTGATAAGACACGGGTAAGGTTGCAATACACATTGCTGTGGCCAGACAAGCGTAGGCTTGTACACATCACAGAGGAGTCTACTCTATATATACACCCTTCAAATACCAAGCACATTAGCTTTTGTTCCAAAAGGGCTGCAGGCTCAGCAGAAGACCCCTCCATCCCCACGTGCAGAGCCACAAGAGATCAGCTCTAGGAAAAGGCTCAACACAAGGAAAGGCCAAACTCGCTGCCACAAGCAACAAAGGAGCAATAATATTTAACTGTCCTAGATACACATGCTTGCAGGTGGGAGCTAAAAAGGCTTAACATCCCACCTGAAATTCTGGCCCAGGGCTGCCCTGTGTAATTACAGGTCACGGTTTCCTAGCTGTTGTGACCCTGACGTAGGCCAGCTGCAATATTTCTCCTGTGGCAGCAGCTGACAGCGCTGGTAAAGGCGGTGTGAAAGCAGCATGTGCTGTGCAGAGCTCCTTTTCAATAATTAAGTACTTTGACTCTTCAACAAAGAAAGAAAGAACCAAACAACGTAAAACACTAAACAGCACACAGTGTCCTTACTAAAGCCTGAATATCTATGCAATTTTCTTACTACAGCTTTTTTTTTTAAATCAATTAGAGCCTACATATATGTGACACAATAATGATGGATCGCCCTGTATATAAAGCGGATCAGTTAACATCCATCTTCATGACACATTTTTACAAGTCACAAACTTCTATAAATCTGTACTTATACATCTCCCAAATCTACGTTTCAACTAAAAATGTTTGGCTTCTTATGAGATACAATTTCTAATCATTCAAGGGCAGGATATTAAAAACCAACGACGACAATAAAAAGCCCAGTGACATTGCATACAAGGTTAATCTTGACTATGGTAACTTTATCAATGCTGCTATTGTTTCAGCAGAGAAAAAACAGGCACTGCAGGTATGCAGCTGACAAAAGCCATTTACTCTCTCAGTTTGCAAGTCAGATAATGTGCCAGCTGCAGAAGGCACATACACCATCATGTACTGGGAACTATCCCTTACTACTGGCACCTACACACACACACTGAGAATATTCTGATCACAGTTAAAAACAATTTGAGCACACATAGACTCCACTCAAAGACAACATTTAACCACCAGCTTATTGAACAAGGACTGGATTATCAAGATTAACACGTTTTTAAGATACAACTGGTTACATATATTTCAGTTAACTGCTCTGTATTGCAGGTTTTCACAGATTTGTGAATATCCAAAGAATTCAAATAGTAACCGTCAGGGCATTTCATAATACTAGCATATATACATATACATATATACATATATCAGCAGTTAAGAGTTCTCCAAAACTGTCTGAGCACTCACCAGTTCCAAACACTGCCGGTGCCCATAGGCAGCAGCATAATGCACAGTGTTGTACCCCTCTTTGTCTTGGATGGACGGATTGGCATCATTTTGTAGAAGAAACTCTAGACACCTGTGGACAATTCACTTGTTTAAATGAGATCTCACAGTATTTAACAGACATCTCTCACTGGAACTAGGAGCAGTGCTGAAAACTGGCAGTTAATTCTGTATTTCTAGCTGCACCTCAAATCACTTACAAGTTTCTCTCTTTCTCACCAAGAGCTCCCCAAATTCACCATTTTTTAAACAGAAAATTCCTACTCGTCTTTGAAGATCTTCATAAACAACAATCTTCAAGCCAACCTTTGCTACTCTAGATCACATCATTTTCTATTACAAAGCCTGAAAAAACCCTACACACTCTGTGTACACACATGTACACACCATGATGTAAACAGCCTAGAATTGTTACTACTGTGCGTAAAAACTCTTAGATCAAACCACTGGCCTCCAAACATGCACAGTGGCAAGCTGAAAAGTAAAAACTTAACTGAGTTAATTTCCTGGCATGTATGTACATAAATATATTTGCTTCTTTGTTGGCTAATTTTTTTTTAAATCATGTGTTTTTCAAAGGATCCCTTATGCTCTTTATAGTGCCTACCACTTTTTCTTATACCATCAAGAAATCATCATTTTGTTATTAGCACTTTCTTCCATAGCTTGTAATCTGTAATGAATGTAAGGCTGTCATATGAAAAAGGGGATTTTTAAAACAAAAAAATCATTACACAGCTAGATGAAAATATCAATCTAAGTAAATAGAGGAATCCATTGGCTACTTCTTTTTGCAACATACATGCTCAGTGAAAAGAATTAAAATAAGACAGTGCATGATACTAAAGAATTATTAAATTACTGAAGCAGTACATTTTCATTTAAGAAACAGCAACAAGCACAGAAACAGAAATATTAGGTAATATATGCACGGAGAAGAGCACAGAGCTTTTTCCTTTGGGTTAGCCCTCATTAAAGCCAAGCATTTGTTTAGCAGAGCAATGAATGAGCAAAAGCAGGGGGTAGATTGCAGCCCAAAGCAGTGGCATTCTCCAGAAATGGAGTCTAACTGCTTTATTGACACCAAACTTACAATGCAGCTTCTTTTTCCTTCATCTCACTGGCTCTTTCAAGTTCTTCAGCATTTTCATGGGAGTTACCTAAAATATTCTTTCTTCTTAGCACAGAGGACAGAAAAATGCAACTTTTTTTCAAAATATTATACCAGTGATTTTGACGCAATCTGCCACCCATCCCCAATCTCCTCTTCAAGGAGTTGACCTCCTCCAGCCAACAATAAGAATTATACAAGTTAAATGTGTGTACTTCATGGGTCTGCAGCTAGTAATCTTTTTTTTTTTTTTTTAAAAAAAAAAAAAAAAAAAAAAAAAAAAAAAAAGACAGCATGGTAGTTTATCGTCCCACCAGTCAATGTCTGAAAAAAAACCACAGAAAATTCTGGTTTCTATCAGAAACAGTTTGATCATCACTTTCTAGAATCACTCCATTTCTCCCACAGCAATGCTATGCATTTTGTTTCCTTTGCAGAGAGGAACTCAGGATTACCGCAGCTTGCTTCTTCCTTCAGTAACCTGCTAGTTCTTCTCTAGCATTTAGGATTTAGAGAAACTTTAATCACTGATACTAAATCAGTCTATATTGAATCTGGGTTGCTGACTCTCATCACTTTCTGTGAAATATCCGGCCAACACTGCGTGGATCTCCTGGTCAGTTCCTCTGGATTCTTCAAAATGCCCAACATGTCTTCATATTCCTGCACACCCAGATCATGTTTGGCACCTCTGCTTCCCAGCTGGATAGATGGCAGACTATGATTTGTGATCCTACAATCGTGAGCTTGTGATTATGATCTTTCTTGGCCACCAAGGCTAACACAGTTGTTTACAAACTGCCATCATCATGGATTAGTAGCTTGAAAGGTTTGAAGGACGGTTGATAATTTCACTCCCAGTATAACATTAATTCCTGACTGGGTTCTGCACAATGCAGAACACTACATTCTTTCTTTAATATGCAATTTCCCATTTGTAACTGTCAAGATTTGACATTCTTCCTGTGGGTGCTAGAAATAATGGGCTGTTCTACAAACCCAGGGTCTGTCTGATGTCCACTGACTCAGTAAAAAACTTACTTATTAATAAAATAACTCCCCTGAATATTAACATTGTAAGCTCATAGACAGTACTCACACACTATGCTGAAGTCCTACCTGCATCTGCTTTCAGTTAACTACAAATCAGTGAGACCCCAAAATAAGATTCCCTGAAGAGAGTAAGTGAGGATCTTGAGAAACAGTACGTACTCAGAAACTGCAACCATCTATTTAATGAAAATGCTGTTGTGATTTCCATTGCAGGAAAGGGACCAGAAGCACATTTACCAAAGTAGTTGAAACAACAGGGCAACCTCACTGCACCAAGACTTCCCCCTGCTCATTAACTGCCCTCATCCAAAGTTAAATAATTATGAATATTCTTTGGACTGAGGTTGCGTGACCTTGGGAGCTTTTTGCCATTCATCAGGAAAAAAAAATATGCTGACCTATAAAATCATGGACTGCAAATACCATTTCATGTACGCAACAAGGCTTCTTCCAGAACATCTCAAACTGGAAAATTTAATGAGAAGACAGCATCATCATATCAGAATCAATTTGTTTGGACTATAGGGGCAAATAAAGGCCACATATTCCTGCCAATGTTCAAGACTGAAGTAAAGAAAAAAAATAGCGATGGAAGTAGATGCATCCTGAAGTTTACCAGGAGCTTGTTTAAATGCAGGAACTTCACCTACAAAGAGCCAAAAGCTGAAAAACACACAACCATTCTCAACACCCCAAGTAACACCTCACCCTGGCAAGACAGAATTAAACAGTCAGCAGTGAAAGCCTTTCTACAAGGCTACTCTGGCTGTAATGCTGAACACAGACCTTTGAAGGTTCTGCTGCCTTCCCAGCACTGTTCACGTTTGAGGGTGATAGGAAAGACATTTTTTATGTCAGTTTTATCACAGCAAACGATGAAGAAGCTACCATGGCTCTGGCATGGCATGCAAACCTCTACCATAAAGTTAAGCCAAAGTTTTCCTGAGGTGGCTTTGAGGTGGTATTCTGCTGGGAATGAGCCAGATGAATTTTTACCAGATTTCACTATACAAGAAATCAAAAAAAATAGTTCCTTACTGTTTAGAGGAATGAGACAGAGAAACATGGGATGACCTAAAATAAATACAGGTTGCTAACAGTTTTAAGAGAGAACTAACAGGATAACTGTGAGCCTGTTTTATACAGTATGTTATAAGGAAGAGATTGCCAAAATATGCAACTATCTGAGAATTAGAAACTACAGTCACTAACCACAGGATTTCTATGTTTTGCAGCTGTTTTCCCCCTTTCTCAAAAGAACAGCACTGCATTCTGCCAAAGCATATTCCCCAGGCCTCTCTCTTTTTAGTCTCTATAAAGCAACCTGTTTGGACAGGGTGAGCATTTTTATCAGATCTGACAGTGGAGAGAGACTTCTGGGTAGACCTATCCCATCTTTTCCAGATGTCTGACTGTCACTACTGCCTGTCTAGGAAAACCTAACCTTCTGCTGTCTCTTGCTCCACCCCTTCTGATGGACTTGAAAAGCAGATGTAGAAAATTCTCTGAGCTTACTCTTGTGAGGAAACCACACAGAAGAAAACACGTTGTGAAAATAGTTCACTAGGACAGGGTTGCTGCAAAACTGCGTTACATCAAAGGTGAACCATAGAGCTGAAATGCAACATCATCTGGGGATGTGGCTTATAGTCAGAGCAACTCTGTGTGGAGTTATGCGTACATCTGAGAGAAATACGTTTGCTAGTGGGATCACTATTTTGGCTCAAATGACATAGCATCATGAAGAGAATAGAATGACATTGGTTTAGCAAAACACTTTAAACAAGGAATACAAAGAGTCCTTCTTACTTTCGATCCATGTCAGAAGCAGCAGCATAGTGCAAAGGGGTGCGTCCCCAGTCATCCGTTTCATTAATATTGGCTCCTGTTGTCACCAGTGTCTCAATACAGTGGAAATGACAATTTGCAGCTGCATAGTGCAAAGGTGTCCTGGAACATAAGTGACAATCTATTACCTCATATTCCAGTATGCACCACCAAGGATAACAATAAGTCTTAACTGCTGCATTCCTACAGATTTCAAGCAGTCAATATCAGCGCCTTATGTTCCTCTGATGAAATGCAAAGTTACAGAAATTTAACAAAATACTGTGTTGATAGGAAGTTTTAGTTCTCCTACAAAGCCTAATAGGATACAGATCATCAATCTGTGTCTTGTAAATGACCTACTGCCAGTGACAGCCTCTGCTGTTGCTCTGCATACACACTACTTTCTTCCAGTGGGGAAGCAGAGCAAAGCACAGTGTCCCTTGCAGCATCTTATGCAGCCGGCATAGCAACACTCATAGCAACAGTTCATAGAGGGGAAAAAAACGTCTGGGAAGCACGTCAAATACCACCATCATAACCCAGGTGTTGTCTTGGGCACACAAGCACAAGAATTTAGGCAATAAGAGAAGCAATAAGGAAAAAACAAAAACCCAACCCTGTGATATTTTTAAAACAGAAAACTCAAGAGGGCGGGATGGCTTTTATGTATTTAATGAAGCCTGCACCTGTCTGCCTGGCCATATAACTGCAGCAGCAAGAGTTCTGCAGAGAAGGACAAACTCCTACTTTATTTTTTCATAGAACATATGATTTCCAGACTGGGGTGGTCTTTCTTCCTTGCCTGCTAGATTTATTTTTTTTTCTTTTTTAAACAAGCTTCATAATTTACCTACCTCCCACATTTGTCCTTCTTATTAAAATCTGCTCCACTGCTTTGCAAGAGTTTTATACATTCAACATTACTGGAAAGAGAAGTAAAGGAAAGAAAACATGAACAAACCAGAAGTTTACATTTGTGTTGCCCCCTCCCCCCAAAAAGAAAAATGTTACTCTATTTTTGTATTACTTGCCATGCAAAAACAAGGTACAGAGAAATACAACATGGAATTCAATTAAACAGAAAGTGAAGCTTTAAAAAACTATCTCCTTTCTTTCTAGAAAACCTCAAACTTCTCTTCTGCTGAAGAAGAAAAAAAAATAATTTTCCAAAGACAGCACAGTAAATGCAATTTGAATTCAGTGTGTTTGTAGATTTTCAACGCAAGCTGTACTCTAATACTTCCCACACTGAACTGGTATTTTGTAAGAGAACTTCAAAAGAAAGTTGTTGCTAGCTTATAAAATGCCAGTCTAATAATGAAGAGGTGACATTTAACGAAATCCACCCCTGTTCAGCAAAGTATTCAACAGTAAGGACTTTGCTCAAATCCTGTTTACTTAGTAAGATTTAATCACAAGAGTAACTTTTAGGTTTATTCTCATATGATTTGTTGACTGTTGATAGATTTAAGGGGCACAGCTATTTGAAGTGACTGTCACAACAACATTGCATTTATATAGGTGGATTAGTTAGATTCTGTTGCTTTGTATCTATCGAGAGAATTTACCACAGCATAGCTGCTTCTTCATCTTGTTTAAAGCCAGGTGATTTTTAATAGAAAATAAAACAGCTGAATCCTCACGTTCTGCAATTCAAGCCAATAAATGTATGATTCCAAGCCAGAAAATGACATAAAGACGCACAGCACTTTCCAAGACTCCTTGTCATTTACAGTGGCAATCGATCATTTGTGTTCACAATCAGATGAGCAGACCTTTGAAATATGTTCTCCTCCTAGTACCCATGCATCTCCCCTTAATGTAATGGGAATAACAAGCATGTGTCAGGAAAGAAATTAATGCCTTCTGTATAGCTCCAGGAAAAAAAAAAAAAAAAAAGACTGGATGCAGTATGTTGGCATATGTTCATCCCTAAACTGCTATTGCATTAAATAGCTACAGAACACTCACCGCAATGTACTAAAAATAAAAACAGTTGTTAGTGATGACAACTGTAGTAAACCACTGGAAAAATATGGTTTATTTTCATGAGCCACTTTTGCTTCTTATGAAGCCTCTCCTCTTTAGGACAGCCATGTTGTTTTTATTATTCTTTTGGGGTGCAGCCTTATCCAAGAGGTAGCATCTGAACTATACTATGATAAACTCCATCCAAGCAACAGTCACACCTCCTCTATTAATGTGAAACGAGTATCAAGAAGAGTAACACCATAAGAATAATAAAAAACAGTATTTGGATCAATTTCATTCGTTTTTTGTAATAACAAAAAAAAAAAAGCTATATATATTTTGGTCCACTGAGAAGTAAAAACAGCTTCCAGAGAGACTGACATGTATTTGCTGTGGATGACAATTTCTGCTTGCTGTAACCACAGAGGATCCAAGCTGGGTTCTAGCCAATGCTCCATTTCAGCTGTTTTCTGAGCCATGAAGTACTCAGCAGAAGTCAAAACTCAATCCTTGACGAATGTTTTGTCCTTTTGCTAGGTTAACTTCACAGCACTCCACTGACAATTATTTGGAAATATTTAAGCTAACTGGATGCTACATTTACAACCTAAATTATGTATTTCAGTTTTCATTTGTTTCCACTTCTGGCCTCCCAGCACTTATCAGGAATCTATTACCCTGAGAGAACAACAGTCTTTTGACTTTCTAATTTGGAGCTCTGGGGGTTGTTTGCTTGGTTTGGAGTTGGTTTGTTGTTGCTGGTTTAGATTATTGGTTTTTCATCTAGAAACTTTTGAACTCGCACCTGAAAAATGGCAAAGAGGGAGATGAGCTGCATTTGGACTCCAGGGTTGCAATCTGACGGCCACTGTTGCGCAGTTGAATTTTTGGACAAGGACACAGTTCAAAGCAGTAACTTCCCTGCCAGCAGCATCCCAGGAGCTACAGCTCCTCCTCCTCATTCGCTCTGCTTTAGGAACTGATTTCCTGCTGACCACAGGCCTTCAGCAACCGTTGTGGCCAACAGACGGACCTGGGTGAGTATGCAGTACCCCCACCCAAAGCTGAAGCAGACTTCACAGGGGCATGAAAAGGAAGAGTTTTACCCTATGCTGAAATCCATGCTTCAAATCACAACCCAGCTCTCTGCGGTAGAGGGAACCAGACCATCTCCTTTACTTCGCAAGAAACCCCTACACGAGGGCAGTGGCAACAGACAGCCTCAAGTGACCCAGATCTGACACCAGACCACTTTGCTTCTCTTGCGCCACAATAAATTCCTCTGTGGATGGCACAGTCAAGTTGGCTGGCACCAAATCTGCAACGAAGCCACTAAATAACTTACAACAGCTACAGTCACAGCTACTCACCCTCCTGCAGCGGCAGCGTGGAGGCACGTTCTTCCAAAACTATCAGGGGTGTCTATTTCAAAGCCTGCAGACAGCACGTGCTCATTACTAAACAAGGACACTATGCTATACTTTTGTCCTAGTTAAACCACAAGAAACATTGCAGAGACAGAAAAATCAGTTAGTTGGAAAAAAACAGAACGCAAGCAACTACAGTCAGAAAGAGGTTGTCACGGGAACGGCGAGCGGCTGCTCCAGTTTGGCAGCTCTATAAAAAGAGCTGCAAAGTCGACGAGCATCTATTATATTTCCGCATCCAGCTCTGTGCCCCAACCCTATTTAAAACCATGTGACAGGCATTTATTTATAAGGCAGATACTTATCAAGAGGACTGCAACAGCAGGACATGAAGACAGAAAACATGAAGAAATGAGGAAAAAAATGGAGAGTCAGTCTGAACATGAAATGGGGCCATTTTTGTTAGGTGTGGTTTTCAGGTTGGAAAGAGGCTTCCAGGAGCACGCAGGGAGATTCATCACAATGCACAAGGCCGATGATAAACGCCTAGCAGTAGTAACTCTGGTCACCCAGAGCTTTTTTCTTTCCCTTCTTGATCTAGTGGTCAATGCCAGAGTGCACCAATGTTTAATGTAATGGGATATGTACTCGGCATTTTTCACAGTTTTTTTATATCCTACAGAACTCAAGTTTAGGGGAAAAAGTAGTTGTAGGAGATTTTACGTGTTAAGTAATGAAGCCGTTTTATAGAAAAAGCATATGATCTGCATTGTGACTTTTTAACTCATGGGAACTCTTACCTGGAAAAAAAGAATTTGGAATTTGGCACCTGATCACTGCCTCTTTTGAAACGGTTGCATCAGCAAACTCCTGCTTCTTTTGCTTTGGGCTCTCATGAGGATCCTGAGAATGCTCTCTCGACACTACACTTTCACTCATTTCCCCTCTCATGCCCACAGAGCTTTGGCCAGCCTAACTCCTTTACTCTGCCTGGATTTAGAAACATACTTCAGCTGTATCTAAAATACATCATCACCAGTGAGATATAAATACCTGCATCAATGCAGGCACCAAGGAGATAATTTCCTGAATTATTCCTTCAGAGGGAAAAAAAATCCAAATCAAAACAGTATCTCACACTCCTACAGTTTGGAAAAGGGTCCTAAATTTCCTCCCTCCTCCTGGTGAATTAATGTAAACTCTCTGAACCTGCCAGGAGAAAAGAGCTTCAGGCGTGAACAATACAGGATGCCATTAGGAAAGCCTCGCACACTCCTGTACACTACACCACACAGCCGAACACAGCAGCACAGGAAGTCTTTCATTTGAACAATTCACAACAATGAGTATAAGGGGGCCGAAAGCAGCAGAGACAGACACTACTTGAGCTCCACAGACACTGGCGGGATTTACTTACCCGATGACAACAATTTCCTGCAGCAGTCTGAGTGTGCATTCAGCGCTGCTAAGTGTAAAGGGAACATGTTGTGGATCCCACACCTGAAAGGCACAACAGCCTCATTACACAGAGTCATGTGAAAATGCAGGTTGCGTACAGACACAACACATCAAAAGCTCCTTCCACGAAGGCAGCATTTTTTATCTTTTTTGAGGAAGATTCTTCCTGCCATGCTATTTTTATCTGTATTTCCTTACCAGCTTTCTTGGGAGTTAAAAATATTCTGATACAGCAAAATTTTGGCATTATGCTTTGAACAGAATGGGGCAGGAAGGTTTGTAAAAATTCAAGGCTAAAGCCAAGGTAAGGGAGGAAGTGGGAGAGCAAATACTGCTTTGAGGCAATTTCCCGGTACAAGATGCACAAATTTCTGCATCTGTAAATGCAGAAATCTTCTTGATAGTATTTCTGAAACCCATTTTTCCTGCAGTTAACATCCTTTAGATACCTCTCATGGGTTTTCAAAGCCTCCCCTTCTTCCCTCTCTCTGTCTCTTCCCTGGGGCTGGGGTAGCTGATGGCTCTTCTTCACTCTTTCCTTAGGCTGCCATGACACTTAGGTTTTTCTTCCCACATCCTAAGAACCAAACACCCAATTTTCCTATTTGCTCCAGCTACACTCCTCACAGTCCCTTTCACTTTTTCCCCCTTTAACACAGGGCCTTTTCTTCAGTTACACTACAAACTTCTCAGAGTGGACATGCTGGGTAAAAAAAAAAAAGGTAGACACATATCATTAGGCTAAATCTGTATCAGGCAACGACACAGTTTTTAAACAAGCTGAGCACTCAGCAGCTTTTATTAGTATCAGCAAATCAAATCAGCCCAGTTCAGTCCCTAAGCATGCCACTGCTTAGTGTCTTGGAAGACTTTTGGGTTTGGACATCTTGGCTTCTGTCATTTAGCATTGTTTTGTGAAAAGCATCTTGTTCTTCTAGAAATATCCTACCGGCAGTCCTCCAAGTGCACATAAACATGGAGCTTCGGAAACCAACTATCTTGACAAGATTATCATCTACTGCCTGGTTCAGCAGATATATTTTAGAAAAATTACACACTCTTGAACAATAGCAGATGGATTCGTATCTGCCCTTCATTTCTGCAAGACAATTGGTGGATGGGAGTGTATGATCACCTCATGGAAGAGGATTTCAGATATGGACCCAAAGATGAAGAAACTTGTTTTTCTGCAAGGCTCACCATAAATCATAATTACTAATGAAGCTTTAGACAAAAAGTAATGTGGAGGTTTATAAAGATATCTTGCTCTCTCCAATGTTTTATACACATATGTATTTAACTAATTTTGAAAAACTTACTCTTACCAGAACCACAGGCTCATCCTTCCTGTGTCTTCACATTAAATGTGTCCTCCTTGATGCTTCACTACACTTAGGAGTGACTTGTGGTGCTGTACATATTTTAATTTTGCTAGCTAGTGTCAGCATCTACATCTTAGAGTAAATCTATTAAAAGATGATCTGACATCCTATTCTATGAAGGAAAAGGCACAAGCTCCACCAAGCTGCTGCATCTGTATGAACAGGTTGCCTTTTTTAGCTGTGCATTCATTTATAAGCTAATATAGGACATTCTGTATCGCCGTGCATCTTCCTACACCCATTTCCCTCTACCTCCTCCTCCACCTAGTTATCTAAAGCAATATTTTTCTTCTTTCACGTCAAGTTTTCCACCAGCGCGTTTTGGCTGGTTTCCATCGAAATACACTATCTGCACATCTGCTAACCAGTATCACACTTCTATAGCTCTGTTCACACTGGTTCCTCCCACCTCTTACACACTTTCCCCTTTAAATGCAGTTGCCCCAAAGACTGAGCTGCCTGCAGTTGTTTCTACCAACACTGCAGAATTTTCTTTTCAAAGCCAGTTCAGGGAGCTCAGCCAGAGTTATTTACATGCAGCACATATGAAAGCCCATTCCCAGCATTTCAATGCTCCTTGTTTAGCACAGACAGTAGCATCATTTGGATCTGCCTGGTGTCTCTGAGCCAACTTCTTATTTCATTTATTTCTGCTGCTGGAAAAAGTATTTTATTCAATCAATGTTCCAGTTGCCCATGTGTGAAATAGAAATTTCTAACTGGATAACCCTGATTCTAAGAGTGGGCTATCCAACTGCATCTCATTTTCCCTTTAAAGCCTCAAGATAAGAGACAGATTGAGACCTGCTGTACTGGTGAAAGAGCTAGGAAAAATACATGTCTACTGAGACACCAAGATCTTGATGCTGGCTACGTTAATAAAATCCAGTGACGTTAGCTGAAGCCTGTGGAATTTCATTATCCATGCCAACTGAAGATCTGTTCCACATTCTGAGTTTGCACAGTGACAGTTGTACTTGATAAAGTAATATGGGCAAAAATGTGACCCTTTTTAAACATCATCAAGCAAACAAACAGAATACTGAGAGCTGCAAGTATCTTCAAAATTAAAACCAGCCCATTTGCATCTGAAAGTAGGTTTTCCTAACTATGTAAGTCAAGAATAGTCATTGACTTCCATGATAGGTTCTAAGTAGGAGACTCTTAAATTATATTTTGGAGATGTGAAAGTAATCACTGAAAACTTCCATTCATGAAATCAGATGCTGCTATTAAACACATGATACAGATATCCTTCATGGCATGGCATTACTCTGGCCTTATACGCCTTTGCTTACCTTCAGGTTTGCTATTTTCTTTTAACAGACCATAAGAACCTAACATAATTAACCAATACTCAGGTACTCTTAAAACTCAAGCACCTGCCAATGTTTGAGTTAACAATATGTATATTGTGGGTGCAGTCTTGACACATGTGCAAGAGAAAAAAAACAAAACAAATTGAGTTGAAGCAGAAAGCACTATCACTTAGAAATGTGTCTAATTTCAACTGCTTGTCTTTCTGTTCAAAAATACTCCCAAACTCACAAATCCGACAAAAGCAGTCCTATTATTTCAGCCACCTGAGTATCAGAAACCATGCAACATCAAGACAGGCTGTAGTTATCAGAAATACTTAGTAACATCTGCTATGCAATACTGCATTTCTATTGATTATCTTATTTCATATCTAAAGATACAAGACAAAAGAATAATCAACATGTATGTCAGGCCACTAAACATTAGGCTAACTCAGATACTAAGGAATGTGCACACAATTCCCTTGAAAGGCATCTGAATTTTTTTCAATTACATTTCCTATACAAACACTGCTACGGACTTTCCGAAATAACTGTGATCAAGATGCACTTTATATACATATGTACTTCATGTACATTATATGCCACTGTGCCACATCAACGCTTTAGGAAAAAGAAGCAGCACTTGTACTACTTGTAACCGCTTAACTGGTCGTAGTAGGAACTTAGTAGGGCTTCCTTCCCCTCCACACTTGCCAAGTGTTCATATATTTTAACCCTGTGTCACCTGCTGAAGTACAGTACAATCATGCTTATCCATTTTAACCTTCACACTTCAGAATCTGAGGAGTAACTGTGTTTCCAGGCATCAGACAGAACACTTGGACATTAGAAACAGCTCTGCTTCAGGCACCTACTTGGCAGTATCAGCTCCGCTGGTTATGAGGGTGTTGATCAAAAGCTCATGTCCGTATCTTGCAGCCACGTGCAGAGGGGTGTTACCATCCTTATCAACACAGTCAATTTCCCCCCCTGCAAAAGATATTTTCATACAGTTTAACACTGAAAGATTAAGCATGAACCAGTGGCCACAATCATTATTTCTCTCTAGCAAATGCAGCATAATCAGTCTAGCCACAGAAACACTACATTTCAGAGACCAAGAACCAACACACAGCAAGCTGTCAGCCACTGGTACTGAACGTGGTCTGGCAGCAGCATTTTCACCTCCCTCTCCAGCTGTAGTGGTGGAGAAAAATGGTGGGAAACAGGTGAACAGGATGATATACAACAGTCAAGTATATGATTCAGACGTGCCGCTCATCTAAAGGTACAAATGGATATCTTGAATTAAACTAACCAAATAAACTGCTGAAACTATGCCCTCATTCATAAAGGCACTGCCACTCAACCTCACCTGTAAGAAAGCAATGTTAAATAGTTTTTGACAGTCAACCTCACCTGTAAGACAGCAACGTTAAATAGTTTGTTCAAGTCCAGCCAGAACATACTGCAAACAAGTGTGTTGTGTGCCTTCTCTGTGTCTCACCAAAGAACAGCTGAACAGCGCTTAAGTAGAACTTTTCCTGTTATAATTGAAGCCTATCTTCTTGTGTTTTATCCTCACGTAGGAAAAGTAGATTATTTCTTTCTTCTATGCTGCGGCTTTTGATCCATGCAAAGATTGCTATCAAGTCCTTGTTTTCTTTTTGGACCAAGGAACTGTAATTTTTTCAGTCTCTCCTTGTAAGTCAGGTTTGTTGCACTCCCAACTATTCTTGCCCTTCCCCCAGTCCTCTCCAGCTGGCCCACATCCTTCTGGAAGTAAAATGTCAAAAGCCCAGGAACAGTACTACAGCTGACATCTCCCAACGCTGAGCTGAGCAAAAGGATTACTTCATGCCTGCTGGCTATGCTCCTATCTATATACTCCTGTACACTGTACAGTACCATCTACATTGTTGATCATTTGTTTTAAGCACCATGACACTGTCAACTTGTGGTCAACAAGCTTCTGATCCTCCGCATGCCCCAGATGCCTTCTCGAGGAACCACCATCCACCCACCCAGCTGTTGTCATTCTGAACTTGTCCAACTGATACTCCTGCCTGTGTGTGGGATCTTTCCTTTGCTTCACTTGCATTATAACGTCTGTCTCCAGTTTTACAGGATCATTTTCCATTCTGACTCTACCTTCTGCCAAACTAACAGTCTCTCCCAACTTCATGTTTTCTCCAAATGTTAAAAGCACATTTTCTACTCTACTATCCAAGTTGTTAATGAAAATACTGGATAGTTCCAGACCCAGGAGGGAAACTGAAAACCCCTCTCTACACCTTCCATTTCAACAACAATCCATTTATTACTGATCTCTGAATGTAGTTTTTCTACTAGTTATGCACCAACACTGTGATATTTTAATACTTTGTTAGTTTGCTGTGAGAATACTTAATGAAAGCATGTAAAAAGTCTTGCTAACGTCGTGGTAATATTTACTGCATGTCCACTATTCACAGGAGATAATGCCATAACTATGACAAGAAAAGTCCTAGTAAAACACTATACAATGTTTTCTAACAGTTAATTAAGGTCAGTGAAATGCTGAAACAGGTTCCCTGGAGTGGAGCCTCCACCAGCGTAGGTCTCCCCAAACATTACCTGCTCACAAAGAAGTCAGAGGAGAATTCTGTGTTTGCAAAGCCTATTACCCTTGTGTAGAAGAGAATTATGTGTTCAGTATCTTTTGCTCTTGAAAAATCTATGCCAAATATTGCCCACTCCTCCCTCAGTGTTTACAAACTGTTTGTTCATTCACTCATTTCAGAATTTTTGGCTGACCTATGTAAAATTCTCCAGCTTTTCTTTTTCCCTATTTTTAAAGATAGGCATTGCTTTTGCATTTTTCCAATTTTAAAGTAATCCATTTGTCCTCTACAAGTCGCTAGAGAGAGCAGCCAGAAATTGAGACTCTCTAGCCAACTCATTAAGTACTGCAGAATGAAACTCCTTTTCGTTAAATCATTGACATTTCTCTCTTCCACAATATCCCATGGCAATGAGGCATAAAGTCACTCGCAATCAAATCTATGTACAATAGTAAAATCAGAGGGGCAGCAAACAAGGAAAGAAAGAAGCAAAACCCAAGCATATTGAAGAAGAGTAGAGAGGCGTGAAGGACAGATGAAGAACTGCCAGTCCTTTCACACACAAATACAACCCACAACAGCTGTAAGTCAGAGAGCATATTTGACTAAACAAATAAAAATTGCATTAAAGCACAGTTCTTCCAGTTTGCCCAAACTCCTTTTATTATTACTATTTTATTTATCCAGGGAGACATGCGACAACAATTTGCACGATGACCTGAAATAAGCATGAGGTACTGAAGACCTGCATTTTAAAATACAATACTGTGTAAATGTGTCATTACATTCACAGTGCAACTGTTCAGTCATCTTCAACATCTCACACTCAAGTTCCAAGTTCAGGATTTTGGAAAACAAACAAAAAAAAACAACCAACAAACCCCAGACTATCCTGTCTGGTATACTGGCCAAGGCTGGGAGGCATAAGTAAATAATCAGTAACAGCAAACTCTATCAAACAGAAACAGACTTCTACCAGATCTCCAACAATAATGTCTTTAGTATTTTTGTACAAAGGAATTACCTGATGAATGACTGATAATCAGGAATCCTGGCTATACTAAAATCAACCAGGTGGCACTGGTCCACCCCCCTGAGTATTTATTCAACACTTAATGGAGACAGTGGTGAGGAGTGGACATAAGGGCAGTGAAAAAAGTACAGCTGCTGAGTGCAGGGTAGAGAAAATGATCAGAGTTCTAACAACACCAGGCTTCCCAAGGGAGGACAATTAGAAACTTTTCTTTTTTTAGTTTTTAAATAATTTGAGAAGGAAACTTTTGCCAAAAGACCTAAATCAAGATTTGAACTCTTATTTTCAAGTTAAGAATCACAACAGATCAGCTGGACCACTGTCAGCTGGAGAAATACAGCATTTTGTTAACAACCAAAATCTCAATTTGTGATGACATGCTGGAATGAGACCTGTCAGTGCAGCTCAAAGCCAGAAGCTGATGGAGAGCTAAGCGACTCTCAGGCAGTTCTTTGGCACTTTGAGTCAGAACAACTGAAAATTGCAACCTTAGAAATGCCTGATCTTTTGGAGAGTCATTAAACAGGCCCAGAAACTCACCGTTCTGAATGAGGGTCTGCGACCGCGTGAACCTCCCATGGACAGCTGTCATGTGCAGCGGGCTCTTCCCATCCTTACTCTAACAGAAACAAAACATAAACCCAACCATTTTGCATGTAAAGCAGTGGAAACAATTTGAAGTCTCGCAGCTCAACATTCTACAGCTGTTCTTCAGATAAAACCTCCGCCACAGTAGGACTGAATCTACGCATGATGGTAAGTGCAGAAGTTATAAGTGTACAAGTTAAACAGTTCCTTAGCAATGAGTAGGAAATGGGCTGGAGTGGAGCCTGTCCTTACAGCCTGGCTGTAACAATACCTGTTAGAAACCTACAGGTATATGATATATTATCCCTGTATATTAGTTTTAAGTAATATTTCCCATTCAGTCATTATTTTCTCTAACCCTTGCAACAAGGGGAATAAAGAAAAGTGAAGGAACAATAAAGCTGAGTAGAAGTAGTCTCTGAGGGATTCAAGAACTATATCCTGTTTCACAATCTGCATTTTACACATACATCCCAGAATAAAAGCCACTATATTAAAAAGTTTTGGTTAATAAATTTCTACGCAGTCAAAAACAGGATGTCTACAAAAGACAATTAGAAAACAGGGAAGGCATATGAAAGGAAAGGTACAATGAGTAGAGATCAATGTTTTGGGTTCTAGAGAAAGAAACTGAAACTGGGGAAGCCGAGGAGCTGAGAAAATAGCAATGGAAGAGTACCAACCACACTACTCACATCACTTCACGTTTATTGGCATGGGGTTTCACATTCATTGGCAAGCACAATCCCCAATTTCATTTTAATAATTCTGAGTTTAAATAGTGCACTGACTATTCACTGATCTCAGGGGACCTGCAAGAGGTGTTAAATGCTCAGAGACCAGTTTTAGAGGTAGGAACTGAAACATGCTGAGTTTAAAGTAAAGCAGATAAAATCTTATATGAACTCAGAGATCTCAAGTCTTCTGGTACCTATACCAGTACCCTCTGTTGGGTAACAGCAAGTCCCTTTCAGCTTCATCAAGATGTATCAATTTATCTCAAGAGCACTCAGATATTCTAAACAACCATACTTTGTAAACTCAGGCTCTAAAACAGATAAACAAAAACCCTTCAGTTCCTACTTCCCCGGGAAAGTCAAAAGGAACTTTTTAGATTCAGTTTTAATTAAATCCATATTGCAGGGGGAAGGAAAACTTACCACCACCACTCCTTGAGATAACGTTTTGACATAGCTCCTGGGACTATATTTTAGTAGTGGTTCATGCCTTCAGGAGAGTGGCTGGCCTAGAGTTTAAATCTGTCATTATATTTATCAAGGCGCTGAGAGCTCCTCTGCTGGGAAGTAATCTCATCCAAACAGTTTAATGATCAACATTCTCAGCATCACTCTACTTCCATCAAAGATTTAAAGCCATGCTGTACTCGTTATTATAGTTTCCAGTCTCCCGAGGTATGCAAAATAGGATAAAGTAAAACTGAAGAGCTGCAATGCAAGTTTTACCTGAATGTTAACATCTGCCCCATTATTCACTAGCAGTTCAAGACACAGTGCTCCATGAGTGGAGGCAGCAGCAAAATGCAAGGGAGTGAATCCATTATTATTAGGCTGATTTACATTAGCACCATAGTCAATCAGCTCATTAACAACAGAATCCTGACCATTGTAACAGGCAATGTGAAGTGCAGTATTTCCATAGATGTTCATTTCATCAATCTAAAATGAGACAAGGAGACATAGTTAAAATTACAGACATCGGCTTACCATTTTACATAATGCATCACATACTGCAAATGGAAATAGCTGGAGGCTTGAACTGTCACAGGGTATATTTCTCACCAGTAAATTTCATTGACAAAAATATACTCCCAGAGACCTTAATTTGGAATGCTTTACCTTTACTATTATTAACTTTTTATCCTACTGGCAATTTCTTAAAGCCTGTATAAAGCTTAAAGCTGATAGCAGGACTGTGTAATGATGATGATGACAAAAATCCTAACAGCTGAAAAGCTTTTACATATAAGTGAGAAAGTAGGATAATTAAAAAGCTCACAATCTTTATTTTAAAAAAATTAAAACACCAACTACTGAATTTTTGTGAACAGAATCACGCTTGAGAACTCTTTCCACAGATTTGTTTTGGAAAGGGAATGAAGGTGTCTGAGTGAAGAGGAGGTGAAACTGCACAGCCATTTACACTTCAATAAGAAACCACTTTCAGTAGCTCATTATTATGAAGATTAAATTAAGATTATGTTTCTTCTTGATGACTGGTTTAGTATTCAGCTGCAGTTCTGTAAAACAGGACTAGACAGATTGTACAAAAGACTCAGGGACTACATGAATACCCTTCCATGAAATACAGGTGTCTCAAAAATCATATCCCCAGTGGTGGAGAATGTGGAAGTTAAAGGCAGTTATTAGCACAGTACTGCTAATAACAGGAAACACCTATTCCCCTTCAACTTCACAGTCAACAGCCTGTGAACACGGACTTCTGACATTTTTTTGACAGGTCAAGTCAGCTGAAAATGCAATGGCTTTATTTGACATCTCTGATTAACTCATGCAGGTCCTTCTGGTCATCTCGCTGCTGCTTTGAACCACTGAGTTGACAATATTACACTAAGAGAAGTCTGTGCCCTAAAAAAAAAATTATTTTCCAGAGTGAAAAATAATCCTTCTCCTTCCCTCCATCAGCTACAGAAGAAATACAGGTCCCTAAACATAAACAGCCTGGCCTGCTGTTTAGTAAAGTATGCAGTATATATGTTGAGAACAAACACTCATCATATCAAAAGGAATGCTGAGCCAAGGTAAATTTCATTATTCCATCTTCTTCTGAGGGGATGGCATATATTTCCTGATTTCTTCAGCAAGGCGGCCTGGAATTTACTGTCCATATCGGAAATTTTTTATTCCAGAATGTTTCCTGGCTCTTCAACCAATAAGCCACATGGAGCACAAGGTGGTCCAGAAAATGGGAACTATTTTCTTCAGAAGCTCTGCCAATGTCTGTAGGAGCATCCATTCCATACGAAAGAAGAAAAGAATATCTCCAATTATGGAGAAACATGGAAGCCACAAAGAGCCCATTACCACATACCTCTACACCCAGGTTAAGGAGGTGTTTCACAATGTTAATCTGCCCATTGGACGCAGCTGCATGAAGTGGGGTATAACCCTTCTTGTCTTTACAAGTCACTTCTGCACCATGATTAATCAGTAAGGCAACAACTTCCAGGTGACCTTCAGAAGATGAAAGATAGTAATCAATGAGTATATCATCCTACAGCACCACTTCTCCCAGAGCACTGCTTTCTTGCTAATGCACTGCCCCTTTCATTGCTGTTTCACAATGCTCCCACAGTTTTACAAAGGAAAAAGAAGCAATTTCGTAAATGTTCATAACCCTGGCTCCAAGCCACGTCAAGAAATCCATGCATTCACCTTCACCAGATGTGTCAAATTTCTTTTTACTGAATTAGCTATCCAGTTATTAAAAGAACAAAACCACACCTCTTTCCAATTTATTTCTCTAAAAGTAACAGTTTATATTTTATTCTCCCTGTTACAGAAAGAACAGTGAGCACAGGACCATGATAATACAAGTCTCCCAAAACAGCATCCTATTGATGTTATCTGCAAACACAACTGCTAACACTGTTTTTTTGTTAGCAGTACAAAATAACTTTAGTAAATGATAAAATGAAGTTATCCTCTTTTCTAGCACTATTGAGGACACGGAAAACTAAATTTTAAATGAGTGCAGAATTTGATCCAAAGCTTACCAATACAAACACAACATTTTCTACTGAATCCACTGACCCGTGGATCAGGTTTTTGAATCTCCAAAACTGTATCATTAACACAAAACTGTGCAAAAAATCCCGAATACAGGTCTAAAAATATTTGAATCTGAACTCATAGTCTATACACACATACTTAGTCTGCAAACTAAAATAACTGCAATAGCCTCAACATTCACACAGATTGAGAGCTGACTGCCAGATCAATGGGACATCTGTCTTCGGGAGCAAAACGCCTACCCCTGAATTAGGATCTCCCTACAGAATACAGGGAAAGAGCTGAGCATCTCAAAATGCAACTTATAACCCATGTGTATCTTCAGTTTCCTCCTCTCCCTGAAGGTCTCAAACCATCTGGTCTGCCTTCCCAGATAGTGCCCTAACCACAAAAATTGAATCAAGGCTGAGGAATAGTCCTTATTGCTTCATGTTGAAGCAGAGCTGTCTTTCTTAGAATTAAAAATTTATTATGTCAAACACCATATAAAGCTGTGCACCATCTGAGTTGTACAGCACTTGCATGAGAGGCAACTCTGGTCATGGGCAGGTACTAGGAAACTTCATAGACAAAATCCAAAGTGCCTAAAGACATTTAAGCATTTGAGAAACTATGTGAGAGATTACACAAGATGCTCAGGTCTCATTATCTAAATTCTGTCCAAATTACACATACAATCTCATTGCTAATTTACGCCTTAAATGCTATCTAAATATTTTGAAAAGTACATCATGAATTTCTGAAAATAATTAAGCAAAAGAGATGTGGAATTGCACAACACAACATAAAAACCTTTCACCTCTACAGAGTGGAGTTCAAGGCTTGCTAGCTCAACAGCCAAATCACATTCATTGGCATGTTGCTTTCCATCTGTCTGTGTATATCCAAAAAAATGCACAATATGCTTTTCTCATAGTTTGAAATCTCCTATTATCTCATTTCCAAAAGTGCCAAGAATAAAATCAAGATTTTGACTAGTCAGATGAAAGAGTTCCTGGCCAAGAGCACACACCACCTCACAAACTGTAATCTGGAATATACTGCAAGGCCAAGAACAGATCTTGAACAAGTGTGACCACTATCACAGGCAATCTTGTCCTAGTATTTTTAAATTATAATGCCCCACTATAAGAAATCTTCCTTTAACTTGAAAGGAATGATAAGGTCATTTGATTTAATTAAGCGGTATTTGGTAACACCAGTGATGTTTTGAATAGACCAATCAGTTGCTCTTGTCCACTAAGGAAAAAAAAAAGACAACAATTTGCTCCTAACAGGAAGAAAGTCTGTGAAGTGCTTCCTAACAATATCATAATTTAGCTACTTATAAACATAGATAGATGGCAAAATTTATGATTGTATTGATTTGCATTTTACACAAAATAATTTTTTGCAAAAACTGACAGAAATACAATCTGTACTTTTTCAAGCCCAAGTATACTTCAGGCTAGAATTACAATCAGGATAAAAAGACCAAAATGAAAAAAAGCAACACAAAAAGCCCACAACTGACTGTGTTAAAAAGGAGATCACAGCCAAGTTCTCACCTGGTGCCAAACCATAAATGGGCAGTGTGTATTCAGATCAGCTGAACCTTTCACTCTTCAGAGTGAATACAACGCTCACTTTCCACAGCCAGGTCTGCTCTTGCCCATTTTAAAACATGCTGTTGGTTTGTGAATAGGAAATTAAAAAGAAGGAGCAACAGCCCAAGCCTTACCCATGTACGCTGCCCAGTGAAGAGCTCTTCTGTCCTTTTTGTCAAAAGCATTGATGTTTGCCCCTTTGGCTAAGAGCAGGTTCACCATCTAGAAGCAACAACAGCAAGTAAGCCAGCCTTGTAGATCACACACTCAACAGTTTATAACAAGTCATTCTAGCAATAAATCTGAGACTGCAAAATCCTGCTTTTGAATGACAAATTTGGGAATTACACAAAGAATGTTCAAAACGGTGTGCACTAATGACATGGACCAGTGATGGCCACAAGTAACTAGGCCAAGTTCTGTGTCCACAGAGGGGGCTGTGAGCATGCAGGGTGCTGCTACTTCAGTGTGCTTCAAATTCAACTTGGCAAACCACCTGGAAGATATACGGGCCTGAGACAGAAACATTGCTCTTAGGTTTTTAGTGAAGACCAATTTAAGGGGCTTTCTTGTGGACTGGGACAAGATTCCTCCAGACCGTGGAGTAACAAACCTTAAAATCTGCTTGATCTTTCAACAAGGAGTGTCTATTTTTTGCCACACCACAGTGGTTTTCATGTGCCCATGGCAGTGTGGACAGGCACCAGGCTGCTTTGCATGTGACGCTGGCTTTTTAGACAGCATGGCTAAGAGGTGAAAAGCTGCTTTCCCCAGTGACAGTCATCCAACATTAAACGTAAGAAAATCAGGGGAAAAAAATAAAGAAAACCGAATGGAAAACACATTCAACAAACGCCTTTTTCAGCACAACATTTTAAAATCATAAATTGCAGAGCTGGATGATTGTCTTCCTCTTGTACACTGCTGTGCCACAGAGATCGCTTAATGACAGCATATATTCACAGTTAACATTTCTGACACAATCTATCCAAAAATTCAGGAGCTTTAGATCATGACTGTTAGACTATCTCTTTCCTACAGTGCAGCATTTTAAAGTCCAAATGCCATCACTGTTTTACAGGAACTACCATTCCTCTTCCTTCTTTTAATTACAGTACAACTGATCAACTTTTTTTGACAGAAACCTACTGTTCCAGTCCGAGTTGTTATTCCATATCTAAATCTTCAGGTGTGGAATGGGCAAAAGAAGATCCTTGCACCCGGATCTAAAGATGCTAGCAAAACCCTTTACGTAGGTGTTTTATTTACAAAAGTATGCTTTCTTCATATAGAAACAGTAATTAGAGTAGAAGGGTTTGCTTGTATAAGTAGAAAATCCAGAAACACATTTTCTAGAAGACTAATTAGAAAAGCAGACTGACTGGATCTCACACAGCTGAACATTTCTTCAGTATGAAATGAATCCACAATGAATCCACCACTTTTCCCTTCTATCCATTCTGCCACTCTTATTTTCACAGGCAGTCAAGATCAAAAAAGCCAAGGACACACTTGAGTTGCTGGAGCTGGTGGCACAGCCAGCTCTCCAAGTCTGCATGCACATCTCGCATGCTGGCTCTGCACAGGTACTTTCCAGCCACTGTCTTGTTTCTGCAGGTAGGAAACCTGTTACACCTTTTGGAAAGCAGCCGAATGACAGAAATCATGGGAGTCAGGGATACAGGGTTCAGTCTAGACCCAGCCACAGCTGGTCAACTGTTTGAACTGAGAAAACAAACAAACAAACAAACAATCAATTACACTCTTGAACAACTCGCCTCAATGTGGCCATTGAGAGCTGCGTGGTGCAATGCCGTCCGCCCCCCTCGGTCAGAGACGTTGACGCTGCTCAGCATGGGGATGATGACTTCTGCACACTTCACTGCCTTGTTTGCAGCCGCCACGTGCAATGGTGTCTGCCAGTTCTTGTCCCGAGCATTGACATCAGCTGAGTGCTTAATCAATACCTGCACTGCTTCCTGCAACGGCAACACAGTAATATTAATAACAAAGCACTTGGAATAAATACATGGCCCACCTCCTTGACAGCTCGCACATATTACCTATGCATAGTACTTCTGCATATCAGACATGGCCAGGAGGAGGGAGAGAGACCAATCAATCAAAACCACCTCTCAGGCTAGTGAAACGACATCATTGATTCAGATGCCAGAGTACACGTCACCTCTGCTGCCATTTAGAGCAGTGTCCTCACAATCAAAATTTCCCAGTTTGATTTTAGTATGTACAAAGTTGCCTATGCAGAGAGCCCAACCTGCTTCATTGATTAATCTTCAGTACCTCAGTCATCATAACTGTGCTCTCACTGAAGAAACGAATGTACTTATTTGAGCTCACTGCTACAGAAATTATTTACAAAATGAAAACCACATCATAATTTTGGACAATAAAATCATAGCAAATTGTGTAAGTTTTATTTATAAACAGGAAAAGGGAGAAAATAAAACAGAATATGTGAAAACAAAATTTTAGCTTTGCAAAAACATGAGAATCACAGGCAAGGGTTGATGCTGGTGTCCCCAAGTTAGCATTAGCATTCCTTCCTTCCCCAAGGGCTATGCCAGGCCAAAGGTCTTCACTGCAACATCCATTCTGTCAGCTTGAGATCAAACAACATCTTTTAAGGTTAATTTTCTTGGTTAAAAGTGAATATTTCCCAGTGAAAAAATGTTCTGTTCTCTCTTGAGAGACTTGCCTCACTGGAGAATTCAAAATCACTTCTTTTCTGCTTCTACTCATGCATCTGCCATTAAGCAACTCAGATGAAAAAACAAGTCTCAAAATTACATTTTGTTTCTTCTTCCTTTTTTCCCCACAAACAAACAAAATACAAAGGAACCACTGGGACACAGTAGCATTCAAGTAGCCTTGTCTGCTAATTACAACTCACAGCTGGTAAGTGGGAGAGCCCTAGTCCTACATAGTACCTTATTCTTTCTCCATAAACTGAAAAGTTTTCTGGTAAGCCCAGCCAAAATGTTATTAATTAGTAACACACCCATACAGTGTCTTTAAACAGCACTTTTATATCTAGGATGGCCCGGGAGAGTGCCTGCAGTCTGTATCGACAATACGTCCATTACTAGGAGTTTTAGTTCTTTGTCTTCATTTTCTACAGCCATCTCACAAACTGTCCTCTACAGATTTGTTCATTTAGTGACATTGCATCCCTTAGGAACACCAATAATATAACTGTTGATGTCTCAACAAGATTTTGTTTTTTCAAATTACAGGCCTACTATTTTTAAAAGTCATTTAAATGTAATTCACTGGAGACCTCCCCAGCTGGGACATGAAATCAGCAGGAAAATTCATGCACTTTGACTCTTAATGAAGGAAAGAAAATGCTACAGGAGAATGTTTAAAAGTAAATAGTAAGGACTGAAAAGTCTAAGCTAAAAATATTTAGACTTTTTTTAAAAAAACATTTGCACATTTTTTGTTTACATCTGCAAATCTGCTGCTCTAACAGATTTGGGATCAAGATGTTAAAATATTTATGAAGAAGTTTTAATTTTATTGCTTGTGCGAGCATGAGGTATCCCTTTTTATTAACATAATCTCTACATGTGCATGCAGTCCATGCCATGTGTAAGCCTCTGTGTTCGGTGTCTGTAGCTATCCCAAGTTATCAGGATCAGATCTCTTATTCAGACTGTCTAAGGCTGAAAGCTGATACATCCATCAACAATCCTGCACAAACACACCTGAGGGCTGTTGATTTGTAAATAAACATTTAAATCCCTAAAGCCCACTTGAAAAATCAATATGACTTAAGTAAAAATGTGTTCGTGCTTTTAATAAATCTATAGAAGGGTGCAGGGAGACAGCTTCCAAATCCTGTGAAAGCTTCGTGGTAAAAGATTGATAAAAAAACCTAAAACTCATAGGTAGTCATTCTAAAAGCCTTTGTGTTCACAGGAACTTCAAAAACAACATCAAGTCCTACTGGTCAACTTTTGGACCATGAGTTCATCTCCTACAATCAATGTGAACTATGAATTCACCTACTGCTACCTACTACTATCACCATCAGTTCTGTCCTATTATATCGATGCTGCACATTTGTTAGGTTGTGTAATAAAGTAAAAGCAGCACCAAAAGAGCCTCAAAATGCTGACTCTTGTTTCAAAGTAAAAAAAAAAAAAAAAAAAAAAAAAAAAAAAAAAAAAAAAAACAGATCAGGAGAAGAAAGCTCTGTGTGTTTATGAAATATATACCAAACCACAAAAAGGCATCAAAGACTGGTGCCTTCCCCTACTGCCTCACTATTGCACCTGGGTACTCACTTTGAGGTACCAGAACTGCTGACACAAGAGAAGATGGTTTCTTATTGTGCAATTGGCCTTCAGCTGACAAAGAGTTAAAGATGAGACATAAACCCACAGAAAGACGTACACTTTCTGTTAGGACTGTCACTGACAATAAAAATCATGTACTCTGACACATCCAAAAAAAGAAACCAAGCACACTGCAATTCCCGCACCAGAAAGATTGTGGCTGTTTTTTAAGGTTTAAGTCTGATCTTTGTTTTCCAACATGGCTTTTTGTATTTTGCCTCATTACAGCATTCATACTCTATCAGATATTCCTTTCAGAGGGTTTCAGTGGATGCCAGCAGCTGGGAAGCTCAGCCAGCAGCCAAACAATGCCCGAGTTCAGAAGCGAGCCCAGGATTCCTGCCTCCAGGCTTGGCAAGCACTGGGACTGTTACGGAGGTGATTCAAGTCCATCAGTCTCTGGAAGACAGCCACCCTCTGTCTCTTTTACAACGCCTCCCCTCGTCCCCAGCAGCCAGTTCGGTTGAGCTCAGTGTTAACTAAGTATTAGGAGGATAAAAGTATACAGGGAGGTCTAAAATGGAAAGCCAAGAATAATGGTGCAGTTGAAAACACAGTCATGCCTGAGCTGCATTCCTGATAGTTATTACTGCTCCTTTTTTTTTGAGATAGCAACGGAAGAAGTACAACATGATGCCAGAAGATTTCTAATTGTCAGGTAGAAGAAATATGGGCTAAGCCTCCTTTATGCATGAATCAAATGTATTAACAGAAAACCTAACGGATGCCTTGAAATGCAATTAACCAAAACAAACTATGTGGTAATGCATGTTGGATCACATACACATCCACTCCCTTCTGGCACACGCACAGCATGCATACATCCATGTGGACTTATTCCTCTTTATTTCACCGCTTGAAGATGACATGACCACTGCAGACCACTGTGGACTCTATCCCGCTTCAGTCCCAGTCACCCACTCCAGCTGACGGTTGATCAATATGACTTGCTATGGTAACATAAAGCATTCCACAAGGTGAAAACCAAGCAGAGTAAGGCTTAATAACTTGTAAAGGCTGGCCTCCAGCTGCAGTGCTAAAGGCCCTGCACACAGAAAAGGCTTTCCCTGTTTGCGTCGTCGTGCTACCTACTAGGGCTCTCACTGGTTTGTTTTTTCCACCAGCATGTAGTTTATGTGCAAAAGCAGGGTAATCAAATCTTACTCACTTCACTTCTTGAAGCAACTGCTCGATGGAGAGGAGTCAGCCACATATTGTCCTTGGCATTAACACGAGCGCCTGCAAGTAAACAGCATAGGTTACATCCATGCCCTGGGTGCACCACCGAAAGTCTTGCTCAACTGCTTCCTAGTAACAAGAGCTGAGCTGTATGTGGTACTCTCAGTGCTCCCCAGGACTCTCCTGGCACCCTGTTCACCTTGGAAATGCACTTCCAGATCCAGGACAGACAGGAGCTGAAGCTTGATTTGGAAGGAAAGGAACTGGATAGGTTGGACTATTATCAGGAGTAGCTTTGTTTGCAGGGCACAAAAGAAGGAATATTTGTGGTAGGGGATGACATACGTATGTATGTATGTATGTGCACATACGTCTATGTATATGCATTTTTTTAGATCAACTGATACAGTTGGGGGAAAAAAAGCAACCCTTTGCTCAGAGCACTGCTGCTGTCTGCAGACATAATGAAAGGAATGAGCGTTAACAACCGCCTCTGGTTTCCAGCTCCATCAGGCAGACCACTAAAAGATGTAACTGCTTCCCTGCTTCGCAAACCTTGCCAACACCAAGAAAACAGAACTGGTAAAAGCTCAGGTTGAGGAGAGAACTGGGCACTTAGTACACCTCAGCTTCTGTAGGTGTTACTCAGCAATCTCAGAAGAGGGATGAAGAAGACTATCTGTTCGCCTCCTGTGCGGTTCAGCGCTAATGTGCACTCCAGCAAAGACAGCTGTGCAAGAGGATGGGCTTGGGGTGGTTTGCCAGAATAAAGGATAAAGGAATAATATTTAACAACTACAGCAGTGCTGGCTGACTGCAGACAAGAAAAAGGATCTTGTACATTTGTGAGATAAAACATTTCTTTGAAAGAAACATTAAAGCTATGCATTAATGTGATACCCCAGAAAGACAATCTAGTGAGAAGGGCTAGAGAAACTAATTTTTAAAAACACTTAACCTGAAAACGTTCTATCTCTCAGGTCTGCTGGTAGCAGTACTAGTCTGAGAAGACCAGCACATGCAGAAAAATTTCAGAGAAGCACAGGCATCATACACATAGCCTGGATGAGCCTCTGAACTTCATGAACAAAGGGATTCTTAAGCTTCATTTTGCACCATAACTTAAATGCATGCAAAAGCCTGTAATTAATAAATCACACTCTCTGAATCAGAAGTACTTTCTGAGAGCCATTTCTCAGGAATATTAAGGTGCTTGCCTCTGAATCACAGCGGTTACTGGGAATTGTGCTAGATAATCAGACAAGAAACAAGTTCTTTCTTATTTCCACAAGTTGGGATGTAACTTTTTTGGCTGTAAGGAAAAGAAAACCACTGAATCTGAGGAAGCTGTTAGCTCCTGTTGCCTTCATGAAAAGGCCATTACAGTTGATACATGTTAGTATCCTGCCCTTTGCCTCCACTGCCCAAGGCTCTAGAGGGACTAAGGCAACAAACTCCTCCACCATCAGAAAGCTGACAGACGGGACTCCAAGGCACCTTACCTTATACTGATTTGGCCTGGTAGGGGTCTTGGGGATGCAATTTGCCTAGACGAATTCCTAATGCTTCCCACCAAATACCTCTTTTCAGGTTTAGCAATTTATTTTGTGTTTGCCTTGGTTTTTTGCCTTATGTTCTTAACTAAGGTTTCTTTTGGTTTATTTCTACCCATTCACTAACTCCTACAAGCAGATGGTCGCAAATCAGAAAGGCTTATGTGTGGAGTAGCGAAGTGTGACAAACATATCATTCCTCAGTATTCAACAACTCCAGTGGCATTGGTGAACATGAACATGATTAGAAAACCTAGGGAAGTGTCTCTGTCAGCAGCTATTCATGCCTTTCACTGATCCACTTAAACTCTGAGAAACTGAAATAGTTGCCAAGAAAACAGCTAAAGAAAATAATAACAGCAAAACAATACCAGTGTAAATAAAATAATACACAGCATGCTATCAGCCTTTTCTTCCTCAGCTGTTTTCCACATCCCTTTACCTCTGTGCTTTGGGACTCTTTATGCAACAAAGTGAAATTGCTCTTACATATCTATTTCAATGCATCTGCTGAATATATTTGTGATTCTGCTTTTAAAGAGCTGCACAATTCAGTTGTCATCTGTTACAGGAGTCACTGTTGTTTATTTACTGAGGTGCACATTTTCTGAAGAGACTTCAAAATGTTTCCCTCTGTACTGCTTGGTTACTTCACCAAAATTCAGCTTTTAGGTTCCCAGCAGTTCCTTTCACGCAATGGATAACAATAATGAAAAAACTTCATCAGCACTGATGCTCACTTTCAAGGACAGAAAATATCTGTCATTTTAAAGGAGATCAAGTGGAGGCAGTCAGAGAGCAATGCTCATGTTTTCAAAGGTTTCCTCTACACTTCGCAAACTTGAATGTCCATCCTGTGACAGCCCAGGGGACAGCTCTTTGAAAGCACTGAGGCACACAGAAATCCAACTCTAAAGACTAAGTGTGCTACAACATGCTAAGACATGTAAAATGAGCTATGTCTAAAAATCAGAAGCTTAAATTTTCAAATCCATCCCACAATGCTTCCTCAAAGTCACCCAGAAATTCAATGTCGCTCTCTTCACTCTGGACCAAGTACATTAACCATGTTTTAGTGCGCCTCCTACAACACTCTGAATTAACCTGTATTCATAAGGCCAAAGAGGGCTGATAACTCACTCAAAATGGTGAATACGGTGTCCTTCATAGTACAATCTTCCTTGAAAAGATCATAGAATCAATCATCAAGGTTGGAAAAGACCTTGAAGATCATCCAGTCCAACCATTAACCTGACACTGACAGTTCCCAACTCCACCAGATCCCTCAGCGCTATGTCAGCCTGACTCTTAAACCCCTCCAGGGATGGGGACTCCACCACCTCCCTGGGCAGCCCATTCCAACACCCAACAACCCCTTCTGGAAAGAAATGCTTCCTAATAGCCAGTCTAAACCTTCCCTGGTACAACTTGAGGCCATTCCCTCTTGTCCTATCCCTTGTTACTTGGTTAAAGAGACTCATCCCCAGCTCTCTGCACCCTCCTTTCAGGGAGCTGTAGAGGGCGATGAGGTCTCCCCTCAGCCTCCTCTTCTCCAGACTAAACCCCCCCAGTTCCCTCAGCCGCTCCCCGTACGACCTGTGCTCCAGACCCTGCACCAGCTCCGTTGCCCTTCTCTGGACACGCTCGAGTCATTCAATGTCCTTTTTGTAGTGAGGGGCCCAAAACTGAACACAGGAATCGAGGGGCGGCCTCACCAGTGCCCAGTACAGGGGTGAGATCCCTTCCCTGTCCCTGCTGGCCACGCTATTGCTGACACAAGCCAGGATGACATTGGCCTTCTTGGCCCCCTGGGCACACTGCTGGCTCCTGTTCAGACAGCTAAAAGATAAGCTGCTTTAAAGATTTTCCTTAACATCCTTTAAGGTAGCCACAGCACTGACTCAACCCATAAAATATACACTTAAAAAAAAACCCTCTCCAGAGAAAAGCCTCTTCTCAGCCCCTTCCTCGGCACTCTGCCCTTTGGAGGGCTTGTACCAGGGCCTGAAGGAAAGGCTTGGCTCTTGGATTTGCTCTGTGAGGTTGAAGTAGACAACATAACATATAATGTTACAGACAAAATCAATAGAGAGGAAACTTTCTGTAATCCACTCTTCTTTAATATGGCTGTTTTGTAATCTTTGCCATCTTTCACTCTTAAATTTTTCTGCCAAAAGAGGAAATAAATCTGCAATTGCCTCTGTTCTTTTGAGATATGAAATAAACAACCTGATGCTGGCTTTCAGGAATAGTTAACATCTCTTTATCCTAACCAAAGTACAATTTTCCATGCAGCACATCTGCCAAATCCACAGGTCTCTAATAAATCTAAATTCTGTAGTCTAAATCTCTGAAATCAGAGATGGACAATGGAGGAAGGAAACTCTATTCTTTAACCTATTAATGACATTATTAATGTGCACCTTTCCAACTCCTGCTATGAGACACAGCAATAGGCACACAAAAGTAAAAGGAATGACCCCCACCTCATACACACCCCCAGACACAATGCAAAGATCAGTACAAATAAACTATAACAACAGAGTGGCACCACCCAATAGATGGAACTGGGACCCACAACATGAGAGCAGCACAACACTGTGGCCAGATGTGAACACAGGAACTGAACACCTACATGTCAGAAACAGGAGGTCAGGCAGGATCTCCTCGGAGGCGGCCTGGGGATCCCACCAGGTGAGCGCGCACAAGTCCTGGGTCACTCATGAAGGAGTGAGGAGACAGTACTGGGACGGTCTGTAAACTTTCACCCAAAGGGGATACTCCTAATCCCCAAGGACAGGAGTGTCAAAGCCACAGGGAAGGCAGGGAGAAGGCTGCCTCTTAAATCTGCCTATTCTTTAGCCTGCCATAAAAGAAGCAGCCCTGACTATATGTTCAGGTTACACAGCACTTTCCCCTGCTGCCTATACAACAGGGCTGGCCCAGAACCTGATGCGCATGTGACAGCCTCGTTTTCAAAATCTATGTGGCAGAGCTTACCAGGAACCCTTCCAAAGCATGCCAGGGTTTGTCCTTTTCCTCAGCTACTGTGCAGTTTATGAAGGATGGATGTCAATACTGCATGCACACTCCTAGTGTGTAATTTTCTTGCCAAGAAGCTCAGAGCCGTCTGAAATAGTAAGGCATAGTAATATGGCCAACATCACAAGCTCCTTGGTGACAGAGCTCAAACATTATGCCCTTGGGCACCAGCTCAAAACCCAGGAGCGGGAAAGGTACCAGCACAAATGAGAATAGAGCTTGTATTTGCCCAGACAGTTCTTCTTGTACATCCATGACTGTGTCATCATACAGAACTTCATTTATGTGAGATGGTCACCCTGTTCCTTCTCCTTCTTGAAGGAAAGGAGGTGAAGAGATGCTCAAAGCTCCCTGCTTTCATGTAGCCTGGAAAAATAAAACCACACAGCACATTTCTCCAGTTTGAACCATAGGATTATGGATCAGACCTTCGAGCTGGTGTAAATCTACCTAGCTCTGACACTTAATGGAATGGGGTGATTCATAACAGTCGAGGGATCTGGCACTGTCTCTCCTGTATCAATTCCAGACTCCATTTCAGTGGCTACCTAGAAAGCCATTTCTGGTCTGTCTCCAACCACCTGGGCAGAAGTTTTATTCAACAGACACTACATTTATTTGTGCTGCCACCAGTTCAGGGGCCACAAATCTCAGAGTGTGCATATTTCATTTAATTTCTCTCCTCGGCCCTGTACAAAATGCAATGGGTTGCTACTCCTCCTAGCTTCTACTAATGATGAGAATATGATTGTTTGACATCAACAGCAAGCATTTTTGTGCTTTCTCTCTGTGCAAACACCGTCTCAATTTAAGTCAGACAACAAAGTTTTTCTGCTTATACAACTAAATGTTATGATCAGATTAGTCTTTTAAGATATGCTTTTACAAATAAAGTTTACTGAATGAAGAGGTGAAGCAAAGGGAAGATGCTGCTGTTGTTTTTGGAGCCTAGTTCACAGAGAGATCGTAATAATGAAGAGGTGCAGAGTAACTCATAAATCTGCTCCTCCAAACCTCATAAATCTCCAAATCTGCTCTTGGATACAAGTACTGATACTCATCATGAGTAATGATACTTCAGAGATTAAAGTCACAGGTAGAATATGCAACACAAGATTAATTTCGACAACGTGTGAGCTACTTGGAAAGATCCACACAGGTCCTGCAGACTGAACCCCAGCACAATCCCATTGACACAAAGTCCAATTTTTAAAAGCCCACAATATAAGTTTTTCACACTCACTCGGATGTAGTAAAACAGCCAAGACGTATCACCTGCATTTTATGCTGTTGACCAGACAAACCCTATAGCCCATGGATGACATTTTGGCAGTGAGGTGATGGAACTAAGCATCCCAGAAGAACATTAGATAGTCTCCTCCCCTCATTAGGAATGTGATAGAAAACAAGATTGTTCACCAGGACATTTTTTGATGTTATGGGTATTCAGAAGAGAAATGAGCAGAACAACTTCATCTTCCTCTTTATGTGGATATTGACTGTGCTGTTACTTGCAAAACTTGAAAAAAGACATTGTTCCTGCAATCTTTTCACACTAGAATGGAACAGTATGCAGCAAACACCAACACACTGCAAAAACACATGCACAGATGAAGTTTATTAACTCTTATCTCCCAGTGAAGAAAACGATGTTTGCATTTAGCATATTGAAAATCCACCCAAGTATAACCTGTCAGCAGAGGAACATTCATTTAAATCATTATGTTGGTCCTCTAAGCAGGAGGCTGGATCAGGTAACCTCTAGAAATCCTTTCCAGCCGGAATTATTGTGGGATTTGAGATTGGAAATGAGAAGGTGCCTCGCAATCACAGGACTGATAGTTCTGAAATAACTTTCTAAAAATAATGCAACTCATTTGAAGAAGCAGTCTAATAATCTGCGAAACCAATCATATAGCAAGGTTGCTTGAAAGGGGTTAGATTGTACCATAAAGTTCCTTTCAATTCCACATTCTTAAACCTCCATAAGTACATTTCTCCAGTTTAGAAAAACACTCCCTTTGAAATCTGCAAGCACATCCAGGAGTTTTCCAGGAATTATGTGTAATTCTTGAGAGATGCCTGCTTCATGCTTTATTCTGACATATTTTGATCATGTTTTTTGTCACTAAAGCAGTGGGAAATATTTTTTTTTCCTTTAGATACATCATGCTGCACAGTTTCTATTCTCCAAATCAACTTCCCAACTCTTAGAATCACATTTCTAATGCAAATACCACTTAAAATTCGAACTCTTTCATAACTTTTTTGCTATTATTCCATAATAATTTTTGCCTAACAGGAATTCTTGGCTTGTACTCCAGGACATGAGCCCACATTTCAAATATGTACTTCAGCAAGTGTCTAAATTCACGATACTGTCAGTTTGAACACTTTAAAAGTCTTTCAAACCTAATTGATTTGTTTATTAATTCCGCTCAGTCACAGTGCATGTTTTATAATTGTTTCACCAAATTTAAAAGTACTTTTTAAGCTTGCAACAACTGCAACCAGCTCTGTGAAACTCAGAAACAGGCGCTACCCAAAGCTCACACATATATGCTTTGCTGGGTATTCACTGTAGCTTTAAAATTAGCTAATTTATAGTTAATAACAGTGAGGGACACTACCTTACCTGACAAAATGAGAAGCTCAATGATGTCTGCATCCCCCAGGAACGATGCGACATGAAGAGGAGTTCGTTTCTCAGCATCCTACAAAACCATACATTGCCCAGTTACAAAGCATAGTAAATAACTGCAGTGTTAATGTTCAAGAGCAATGAATTTGTATATAGGCTTTATTTTTCTATGTGTATTTCTGTTTAGAATTAGAAACGTAATCTAAACCAATGAAAGAACAAAATTCAAGGTCTGAACAACACACTTCCTCCCAGTAATTCTCAACTTTTTTATCACTTGGTTCCACCAGATCTTGCAGACACTGTCTTTACTTGATATCCTGTTCACAGGTACATCAAATCAACTCCAAAATGAGGGAAGACATCATCCCTGGGTCTCTTTCGGAAACAGTTTCCACTCTAAATACTGCAGTGACATAATTCAGATGCTTCTGGACTTTAGACTTTGTAACGCAGTTTGCATCAACAATATGACACCAGACTCTTCAGAAGGGTCTGGAACCATACCCTTGGGAATGGTTTGGAACCACACACAAGGACAAGATGCAGTCCTCTAAATCTACGAAGGTTCTTGTACATCATTTAGCCTGGCTGTCTACAGCAGTCCAAAATGGGTTTGTACACCTTGATTGACCTTTAAACACAAATAAAAATTTAAATTTAAAAGAATTGCTAATAATCATATATACAATTTCTGAAGTACATCTACTTTTATTTAATTTCTGTAATCTTCAGCCTTAGGGAGTCACATTTTAAGATTTTCTTTTCTAACTTCAAAGGGTATAAATACAGCATTTACAAAAAACTCTTTCTTTTGTTGCTTTATTCAGATGATTCCAGAACACAGGCCTTTAAAACAAACTGCTAAACATTGTAATACGGGCCACAAAAGTCACAAGAACTGCTAATACTGCTAATCGTGCTATTTGACCTTTGTTTCCAGTCTTAAATGTACTTCGTTTCAGTTTCTTATCCACTAATACAAAACAAGTTCTACAAGACATATCCATCAAACTTAACGAATTACAACCCACCAACACTAAACACTGTAAGCAGGTAACAGATGCAACAGTTCCTGCAAATGATATCAACACAGAAACCCTAGTGGTATTTACACTCTCTCCCTGAAACATGTCTCTGAGCTTGTCAAGTAAAACATCACTTTCAACATGTCCAAGAGGTCACCAACCGCAAGCTGTTTTGGACTGTCTTCAAAATATGCTATAAATGTGGAAAACATCAGTGCAACAGAACCATCTGTCATGTAAATGCTGAAAATTGTTTTCCAGCACTGTGAGACACAGAGCCACTGGTCACCAGAATAAATTACATTTAATTTTTATATTTTTGGGTCTTTTCAAACATACATGATGTATGTAGTCCTCAGATTCTGCTGCAGTGGCTTTTGATGTTACATATTGGGCATGCACATAAAACACTCAAAAGACAGATTATGGGACAGCCTGGTTGTCACAGGTCAGAGGGAAAGATACCTTACAGAACTTCACCTCCTCACATGGTAGGCAAATTAAAACAATATTAAGCAGTGTCCGTCCAGCTATGTCAAAATCACAAGCTCGAGGTCTCATATGCTCAGATCCTAAGACATAATCCACCACAGACTTTTACAGGCTACATGAGTGCATACAAGACCTTTCATAAGTAAGTATTGATTCATATTACTTGTCCTAAGGCTATCCATGGCAAAAAATACACTAAGACTGATCAAACATTTGTACAAAAATAGATTTGGTGGTTTGTTTGGGTTTTTTTTAGCTTGTTCATTTTAATACACAAATCTTTCTTTAGCACAGTGTAGTATTTGTAATACCTATTGCACCTGTCAGTGATAAATTTTGGGGCAGCTTCTTGCAACACAGCCAAGTTTGGCAACAGAACAGAGTAGTCTGAAGTTGAATGTTAACGGTACAAGACCAAGCAATTTTCTACATTGAGGAACCAAGCCTATTCAGTGTTTTTTCTGATTATAAGCGATGTTTTATACTAAACTGCAAATCTGATAGAAAATTGATAATTGAAGGAGGAAAGGACATGAAACAGAAAAGTAGAATTTTTATCCTTCTGTAATGGGAATAACTCTGTAAGAATTCTCTTTCACTTTTTAAAATCAATGCAAAATTCTATCAAATTAAGTGAGAATCAGGTCTTCAGAGAAAGACGGGTTTAGTCACGTAACTGAATTTAAGCTTAATTTCTCCAAGAGTGAAATGCCAGGGTTTCAACCCCAAGCCCCAAATTAAGGTTGACATATGGGTGATTCCCACAACCCTTCCCAAAGTGGGGGTGAGTTTGCCTTTAGGCTTCCCTCCAGGGTGGTGCCAGCCTGGCAGACAGAGCCATTGGGTAAAGGAGCCCCAGGTGTCCCACATTAAGTAACCCAAGGTCAGGTGTCCCACTGAGGGATAAAAGCTAGGACCACTTGCAGGCAGGGGCAGTGTCTGTCTGTGAGGTGGATGCCTTGTGTGGAGTTCCCTGTTGGGGAAGGATCTCCCGCCTCCTTGGGACTGGGCTCCAGTCAGGTCTGGCTGTTGTAAACACGGGCTGTGTAGAGATCCAGTGTGTGGCTTCCTTGGTCTTATGTATTTGGCTTGTTGACTTGGTTGTCTCCCATCCCTTCTATGGGAGACTAGACTGCATGTCACCATTTATTCCACCCATTGTTGGTTGTGGGGTGTCGCTGTTGGGGTCAGTGGGATTGATGTCGATTATGTATAATCTGACTTGTTTGTACCCCCAGCGCTCACCCATGTACTGACCCTTTTGTATCAAATACAATTTGGTTATTGGTTCATCTTTATGCTGGCTGTGTCCTTTAGGCTAGGCCTGATAACTGGCAAAACCAAGAGGAAATAAACCCTAAATTTTTTCCATTTATCACAACCAGGCACAAATCAGAGTTCACCCTCACATGAGATGACAAAACCCAATGTGTGGTATAGAAAATTAAAAACCCACAGAAGAGCCCTACAGGCAATGTGTTCAGGAGTCTGGCGAAGAGAAGTCCACACACAACACCTGCAGCTGAGCGTGCAGTTGAGCAACTCAGCGGAGGAACATCCTCAAGTTCCTGTTTACGCTCTATACAAGGCTGACACAGAAATGGAGGAACTGATGCATCTACCAATCTGCCCAACCTTGTGTTCTCCTTAAAGCTGTGTACTGCTTTAGCAAGACTTAAATAGCTCACTGGCTTTGGGTCTGGCCCATGCACTAACGTCTATTCAGCTACAGATGTCCTTGTGGCATGATGGTAGTAAAAGGAGTACAAGTAAATCAATAATGATCTAAAGGCTACAGAGAGAGGAGTAAAAAGAAAATTTGTCATTTCAGGGAAAGGTCTGGCAGTACCCCAAACCTGAACATATATTATCAAGGCAAGGAAAGGAGATGGGAGCAAGAATAACAGGATTACAAATAGCATTAAGACAAATGATCAGATCTGCTTCAAGTGCAGTTATCAGAGAAACAAAGTTCTGTATGAGACAGTAAATAAACTAAACAACAGCCAGAAAATCATGCTGAGATGAGATAAACACTCTTTCCCCAAAACTGTATTAATGACTTACATTAGTTCACAGCAAAGATGATGCTGCATTTTAACATTATCTGTACACATTAATTTTTTTTTTAAAGTACCGATAAAGGCAATTAAGAATTTAACAAACAGGCAACCAAGGACAGAAGGCCTCAGCAAGAAAAAACACTCAACACATGCTTAAACTGTTCAAGTGATCACAGTGACACTGATAAGGCATTTCGAAGCTTAGAGATAGGCTGGTCTTTAAGTGCTTTACTGGATCAGAGGCTCCCAAGTACACAAAGATTAGCAGAATAGTGGCTTGGATGGATCATATCAGCAGATGTAAAATATTCGGGCACATTAAGAAAAAAGCCAACAGTTTCTACTCAACACAGCCTACATCTCAAAGTACATAATGGATTTGAACTTTTGTATCAATTGCAGCTGTTCAGATCTGATGTTTGGAACAGTTATTTGCTATTAAAATGTAAGTGCAACTGCTACAGAAAACAAATGCCTGTATCCTTTTTTTGTCACCAAAGTGACTAAGCAGCCAACAGGACTAGTTCAGCACAGAAGGAAGCACCACAGAACCAGAGTTAATGACGTTTCACTAGTACGAAGTGTTTGGATCCCCAGCACTTCCAAGCAGCCAGCCATCTGCCTGGGTGGCAGAATAAACAAAAATATATCAGAGGCATATGAATGGCTACAACTTCCATTGATACAAGGTTAAACAAGACAATAGCAGAAACAAACCTCCTGTTTATTAACTACCTTTAGACCTGAGCATATCTTAATTAAATAGCCCAAAGTAGCTGGTACCATTAAAAAAAACCCCAAACATTCAGATGCAACTTGCCTCCATAAAAATTAAATACTGGGAAATAGTTGGGAACTACTGAAAAAGCTAAAAGCAAACAAGCAGCTACTTCTTGAGCTATTTACAACCATTTAGAACCAAAAGTTGATGCTGTGCAAAGAAAATCTCTGGCGCTTCAGGATTTCCTCCCTCTCACAGATTCTTTTATTAAAGCCTGTAATTCACAAAGCAAATTGAAATGCTTAACTGCGAGCACCAGCTGGGAGGTGAAAGTCAAGCTGTGTAACTTACGCCTGGTGCTCTTTCTTCTGTATTACCAAGCACATAGGTTCTCATCTCAAACTGCAGATCCTGGTTCCAGCACCTCTCATCACCCCCATCTGTGGTTTAGCCTCAGAAACAAAGATTTTTCTGGACTGAGTCTGAAGACTAATTGCCATGAGGTGGAAGAAGCAAACACTTTGATCTTCTAGAGACAAGAAAAATTATCTTCCCCCTCCCTCCCCCATCTAACCCTTTTCTTCCATGAGATTGACAGTAGCTTTCATGCTAGAAAAAGATAATTTAAAATGAATTACTAATCCTAGATTGAGACTGTAGAAACTGTTATCCTAAACTAATGGAAATATTGTAATGTTTATATCAGTGAGTTTTCCAGTGTAAGGCTCAAAAGCTAGAATTAAGTAACTCTCCTATTTTTATAAATAATGCAATATTGATGGGGGG
>NW_020799107.1:863531-931065 GCF_003259725.1 Athene cunicularia | reverse complement strand
AGGGAGGGAGGGAGGGAGAAGGAGGTATAGATATATAAAACTTAGTACCCACTACTATACTAGCATCCTGCACAAACAACTCCCAGTATTTCAGACACTCAGGAGACTCCAGCAGAATCTTCTTCACAGTTCAAACACCTTCTTTATAAAATATTTAAAATTCTATTTAATTTCTAAAAGAAAAAAAAATTTCTTCTAAACTAAATTCATACTAGTTGTCTTGCATCACAAGCATCAATGCAATGTTAGTATTCAGTTTTCATACATTCCTGGGAATTGTTCATAATTTCATTCTGTAGGAAAAAAAAATAATCTCCAGCACTTCCCACTTAAATTGACATACTAGAGGCTAAATACCCACTGAAAACACAGCTATCAGCCAGCACCGAACTGTCATACTGCGTCAAAGCAGGCGGCTTCCAAAATTCTTGAACAAATCCTCCGGAAGACTTTCCAGCACAGCACAACTACATGTAGAAAAAGCACCTTTACTTCCAGGATAGCTTTATTCTCCTGTGAGACTGCAGTGTCAAAAAGAAAATCATCATTCCTTAGACAAGAGCAGAGACAAGTATCTGGTTCCCAGGATGACTGAAATACCACATTAGTGTCTCTCTCAGTCCTAAATCAAACATGTCACTCCAAACTGAATGACAAGCTGTTTTTCACATTAGCTATCCCAAGCATGCAAAGTCTTTCAGACTCACAAACGTGTGCACATCTGTACCCTCAAGCACTTGTACCACCTCAAAAAGCACGCTTAGCAATATTAGAGAAAGATATATAACTTGTGTTTGTGAGGACCTGGATAAAGCCTGAATCTTCTTAGCAAAGGCAGTCCTGCAAATCTGTGCCTTACAAATTCGGATAATGGGAAAAAGGAAATTAAATAGAGCATACATCCATGTCTCAGCATAAGGACTTCCTTCTTGCCCTCCTTATCCTGTAATAGACCTCTCTAAATATTTTCTCCTGCGTGTAAGGCCTTGCGATCTCTGGTGGTGCCACTGCCCTTTCCTCTGCAGAACCCCTCCGCAGCTCTAAACACGCAGGCAGCGCCCAGGGTCACCAACCTCAGCATGGCTCCAACCCAGCCCCAGCCTGCCCCATCAGGAGTTACTGCAGCCACCTAGATTTGCCAGCTCTGCAGCTCTCCTTTAATGAAAACAAGCCAAATTCAGCTAAACCATCACCTCCTTCTAACCTATCTCGTTTGGGTGGAAGTGGGTGGGGAAGCATTTGCTCAAGCAGCTCTTGACACCAATGAGCAGTGAGAAGCAGCAGCTTCTCCAGCAAAGAGGCTACATGGATCACACTGAGAAGGCAGAATTAGCACTCATACCTCAACATCAGACACAGAAGTAACTAAGTTTTGAGAAAGCAGATGTTGCCTTCAAGAGTTTCACTGCAGCAGCAGTGAGGGGGTATATTTAAAAAAAAAAAAAAAAAAAAAGAATGAAATAGAAGATATTCTGGGGAAATCAGTGTTTTGCATAAATTTTGGGTTTTAGGGATTTATCCAAGAGAAAAGGCAAGCTTAGGGAATAAAGAGGAAAAACACAGGGAAAGAAATATCTGATTTGGCTTGCAAGCACCTCATCAGTTATGGGGAAGAATACTGGAAGGTTGTTTTGTCTTTTTTGTTCGGACTTCAAATATTTTGAAAGGAAACTAAACTAGAAGTCTGAGATGAAAATAGAAATTTTACAGGAAGAATTTCAGTTTAGTAGAAAATCATTACATTGAACGTAAGAACTGGACTCTGCATACATAGGGTGTTTCACAGCTGCGTATATTACAAATCCCATCTAACCAGGGGTTACCACTGGATCCAAAATAATTCCTAGACAAACTCAAGGCTCTGCACCATTCCATCACATTTTTCTCAAAGTAAAAATGTGACCCCAAAAAGTCTCCACCTACACACACATAGCATGATCACCCTGATACTTCTAAGTGTACCAAGCAGCAAGCATAGAAGATGTCTGCCTGAAACTAATCTGGTGGTCTGGATGGTCCAACCCAATATCCCAAATGCCCTGGGAAAACAGGCTGCTGAACGCTCCCCACAGGCAGACCACAGTTCCCACAGAAACAGCGTGTGTTTGGTACTCAGTGGTAGGGAATCACTCACCACCAGCCAAGTATAATGCTGTCCGTGCCTTGAGGGTGCAAAAGTAGCCTCATATTCCCCCAAAGCAGAGCTCAGGACTGGAGAGATCAAAGCAACCGTTAGGGTGGCACAATGAACTCAACCCATGCTTCTAAACCAAACAGTTACCACAGCATCATAATTACCATAGCATCCAGAATGTAGCCATTCCCATCGACATACACTTCTGTCTTGGAAAGATATTAATTATTTTACAAGGAAAAAAAAAAACAAGTAGCTTCTGATTTGCTCTAAACTCTTTCTTCTGAGATTCATTTTCTCTTAGGAAGCATGTATATATATCATCAGTTTTGCATAGTTTCTCCATGTGCTTTTTAATTCCGGCTTCCAAATGCCTCTCTTCTTGCAGATTCCAAAAAATCAATTTTTAAAACTTCAGAAATCCCCAAAGCTTGCTGCAAAAACAGTTTATTTTGTTTCCCTGTCCTACCTATATGTGAATTATTCCAATATTAACACAACTAACCAAAACGATCAACAAAGGACAAATCACTGCCAAACAGTGTCAGAGTTTCCTCTCTTGTGAGCAACAAAGCACTGGAGAAACACTAACATGGAAGTAATTAAAAACAGCCTTAAAATAGAAACATAAGCATGCATTGCAAATCGCCAGCTCATAGCACAAAGGGGAAAAAGGCTATCTTTTGATCTTTCTTTAGTGACATTTTAAGCATTTGACACTTGTCTGCAATGAGTATCCAGAACACAATCTTCAGAATTTGTGTTGACCAGTATTCTTCTAATTATTCCAAAGAATAGCTTTGGGTTTTGTTCCTGACAAAACAGCTGTTCAGGCAGAGCACTTTTGGATGGATTTTTAGCATCTTAAACAGGATTTGGGGCAAGACCATTCAAGTTCAATGACTTTTTCTATTAAGTACTACGGTACTCATCTGCAAAACACATATTCTTCATTTAATATTACACCTGACAGTTGAGAGCATCTCCCCAGCAACATCACTACCACACTTGCAGCCAAAGAATATAAAAACATTTGAGAAGCCTACAATACCCTTGTACAGAAAATGCTATTTTGAAAAAACAACATGAAATACAGAGAAAATTTTAGGACTGTCATGTTCATCTAGGTTGGGGCTTTTTTTGGTTGATTGGTTGGGTTTGGGTTTTTTCTTTGCTTTTTTTTTTTTAATACCATCTGGGAAAACAAATAAGGAGAAAACTCAAGGGGTATGATGTTTTAAGGAAACACCTTTAGGAACTTATTTCAAGACAACAACCAATTACTTATAATCACAGGGAAAGCCTAACATCAATGTGTCTTTGATCAGATTCCCCATTTCAAACCATAGCAAGCCTTTCCTTCCACTTGACAGCAAATGAAGGAAAGCCCCAGTTAACTAGATCTGTAGGATCATTTCTCCAGTTCCCTTCTGCAGCTCTGAACCAGATGGTTGGACCCTACTGCCTGCAAAAACTGCAGTGCCAAGACCATGCCAGACAAACTGCTGGAGTTAGCTGATGGCTTTATGTCAGAGAAACGATATGAAAAAAAGCTGATTCAAAAGTCCAGAAAACACCTGGAAATCACCATTCTGCTTCTGCTTTATATTCTCACCACTTGCAGAGGCCACAGATTATAGTCAGGACTGGCAGGATCATTTCTATGTTAAAATCAAAGAGGGAAAAAAGAAGCCCCAACAAAAAGACCAAGTTCAAATGGAGATTATTTTTTTTTCACTGCCAGAACACTTAACTACTACTTGTTTACAGCTGCTTACCCTTGTTCTGGCTAGAATAAACCAATCTGCAGAACAGTAATTCCTTTGTGGGCAAATGGCAGCCAAGATACTGCTTCCTTACTCTCACAGCTGAGACCTATAGTGAAGCTTTATTTCAAGTACAGTCGAATGTTGAATAGCAGCCCCTGATCTGCAAAAACTCTTCATAAAAGAAAACTCTACAGAGAGTAAAGATATGTAGCTTTCAGCTGGTTTTATTCGTTTTCTCAGGAAGAGAGAAAACAACGTCCCTGACTGACCTGCACATTTGGAATAATTACCATACACTTAAAAAATTTAAAGTCACCTGATGGAGATAATTATATTTCAGACTACTCATTAGGAATCCACTGAAGCCCCAAGTCTCTAAGTTACAAGTATTTTCCATTCTGTTATGTGTTAATTACTAAGGACATGTTTAATACTGTCATTGCAACAGTTCATAAGCATGGTGCTTAGGTATCGCAGGCACATAACATGCCAAGTCACATACCAAGGCGTTGACATCCTCAGTTTTGTAGATCAACATCCGGATCTCTTCCGGATCTCCACTGAAAATCGCTTGGACCAGTGGTGGCTGGAAAAAATAGAACAGAAGAAGCAGCATTACAGTTTTGTTTCTTTTCTGTTTAAAAGGAGAGTATATTCTTCCTGCAAACGTTTACTAATGCTGCCCACGGACACCGAATGACCCCAGTAACAAATCACCAAGAATATCTCATCAGTAAGAACTACCAGTTTGCTTGAGGATAAACTGAAATCATGAGTATGTTTGTACGTATAATGAGCGGGTGTGTGCACAAACAGGGACCCCCATTAGAATGGCAACTTTTGTCAACAACACGCAATTAGCCCAGATGTTCTCCTTGGCATGTAAGGGGAAAACTAATTACATCAGATATTGCTGCATGCTTGCTGTTGGCACAGATTAACGGTCATGCAATACACATTTAGAAACAGAACATTATGCAGATAATGAATTTCTGGGCAATTACTAAACATCTTGTATCTTTTTACTGAATAAATACGCAATGAGCACAGTTAATTTTAACCACCCAAGAAGCAAAATAATTATCTTATTGTTTCAAGTCTGTTATTATGCTATTATGAATCGGAATGCATAAATAAATAATCAGGCATACAGGAGAAACAATATGCCATGCTCATTCCTCTGGCAATGCTGGCATCACTGCCCATCAGCGGGAGGGAGCGCTGCATATGCTCAACCGCTCTGTTACATGTCCAGAGCTGGCAATTTCAGTCCTTCTGCCTAGGATGGCTCTGGACGCCCAGCAGCAAATATCCGAGTTATTAACCAAGCTGGCAGAACATAATCTGCTGAATTAAAAGAACAAAATCCTTGCTGCTGGAGACTCAGAAAAAGAAGGGGAGAGATTACAAAAGTACCTATCCTCTGAAGCACACAGTTGAAACAGGCTGTGGCCCCACTTCCACTGTTACCCGTCCTGAAGGCAGCATGTGCCCCCCGAGCTCACACCCCACCTCCAGATTGCCTCACGGTCCTGCTAGCAAAAAAAGTTTGTTGTGCCACGCAATCAACAGAATTTAAAATAACCCTGCAAAATGGAAGCATGCATGCCTCTTAGACACATAAAACCGCAACAGTTCTTACGATTCTGAAGAATTTAACTATCGTATTTACAAGTTACCTCCAAATCCACAAACAAGCTGGAAGAACAGTGAAAATAGCTTTTTTTTCCCCAATCATTTCACTGCAAAATTCAACATATTCAAACATGGAAAATACATTTCTAAGCCGACAGCGTCTATTTTAAGACATATTAATCCCTTATGTCCATAACAAAGATTCACACTGGAATTTAATTCTTGCCACTCTTCCAATACAAAAAATACTAAAGTAGCATCTTCTATCACAAATGTCTGAAGTTTTACAAGTTGCAGGGGATGTTTGAAAGAAATTTTTTTATTTTTTTTTTTAATTGCATTTCACTTGAACCATCTAGCATGCTTCCTTCCCAGCCCGTGTCAGATCAGTCACAGACCCCTACCAGAGGATGCAAACACCAGACCCTGGAGCCAGATCCATTCTCTCTCATCTGCCAAATTCAAACAAATCAAAATTTAGCTAAGAGTGAGACAGTCTCATTTCTGCATTTTTCTCTACCAGAAGAAATCGGTTAAACTGATTCTCTGATCTTGCGCCTAACTAGTGCTCTAATAAAAATCAGTAATTCCTACACTTAGTGCAAATCTAACAGCTATAAAGAATCAGCTAATGTTTAAGAAATTAGAATGCTCACATCAAAATATAATAACAAAATAAACAAGAAAGCAGAGAACTCCTCAATTTCCAGCTGAATGGCAACACAACCCAGTGGCCAAGCCCCAAATATCCCCAGCAACTTGGACGCACTAAACTCACTTGCAGGTACACCCAGCACCCAACGAAAGACATCAGTCAGGTTCTGATGACAGGCAAGCTGACATTTCAGACAGAGGTTCCATCACCAAAAGAAAAATTCAACAAACTTCAAATCTATTGATTTGGGGTTTTTTTAAGTACAAATGCTGTTGTTACAGGTGACAGTTTTCTTTTAATTGGGAGAGGGTAAAGTACTGTGCATCATCACATTAAAAAAAGAGGAAAGTCTACAATAAATCAGCTTGACCCTTCTTTCCTCTGCCAGAAATCTGAATCAGACACCTGGTTTTACAGGAAATGATTGACCTTTTTAATTAACATCAGCTGCTTAACACAGAAAACAGATTGAGAAAAACATTGTATTCTTTAGACCTGTAACATATACAAGATCCTCATCAATTTCTGTCCAGCATACCACAGTCATATCTATATTCAGTTCCTTATATCATAACCCCATCTTTATTGTGCCTCTGAAGCATGTTCTCAGTCTCACAATGCTGATATACATAACCTTTGCTGACAGGAGACAGGTGCCATATACCCATTTGCAAAGGCCTTAGTCCTTCAGCCCTTTTTCCTTGTGGGATATACTTTCTATAAATTAATTACAATAGAATCTATCGCTGCAAATGGTAACACCAAGAGCCAGAGATCACAGAGAACGATCAGAGCCTGTGAATCGGAAAGAACAGATAAAACCACTACAGGTTGATAACCATCCTGAGTCACTGCTGTGCAGCTTTTTCCAGTTGGCCTTTTTTTCTAATTCACTATTTCATGATTTTGCTTCACTTTCAAAGGTATTAGTTTTGAAGTGAGAAAGACATTACTATTAAGGAATTCTTATTACATATGAGAACACGTTTCTGTGTAAGACGCACAGTCATGTATAATGTGTTCAGAAAAATGTCAGAAGCGTGTTGCAGTGCTGTAACAAATTGAGGTCAGAGCTAAGAATGAGCATGTGCACCCATCAGCACAATAGAAAAAGTATTGCTCCACTCAGCTGACAGTGGTTAAATGGAGCTTGTGCAGTTACACACAGGTTGATAATGGATGTTCAACGATCTGAACAGATTACTTCCTTGATCTTCAGTGATAACCATGTTCATCTACACAGGATACAGTGTATTTTTGGAAATCATTTCTAAAACCTGTGACAACATCATTAACGGGTTATTTCATTAACAGAAATATTTTGCTTTAAAATTCTTCAAATTCAGAATGTTAAGTACTCAGAATGAACTTTTAAAAAAAAAAAAAAGAAAACTCAGAGCAGCTTATATATAACTATTATTAGAATTAAGCAAGGCTGCAGGTTTTGGAATGATGAACAGCTGTTTCATCATCTCAGCTCTCCAGAGCTTCCAAATTCTTAAAGAGAATTTCAGTTGGGAGTGTTCACATTTTTTCCTGAAAATATACACCCACAGTTAACAAAAACCTCTCCATGTCACTTTTTCTACAGAGTTACTATTATAAGCACGAAGCTCATCAACAAGTTTTATTACAGTGTTCTTTATTTTGTGTTGTAATTAGCATTACAGTAAAAATAAATTTTATCTGCAGACATCTTCCGTTGTTGGAATATATCTCTATCTTTACTGCATACAGGGCAATTGCAAGCTGAACTTCAATCCGCCAGGTAAAATTAGCTTGTTGAACTGAAGGCACACAATGATTATTTTGGCAACAGAGAGCTTAAACCCACATGGAAGAATGTCCTATAGCTCAGCTGGCATCCACAAAGCCAACAAGCCACACTGGCGGAAGAAATCCAGCACTGGGAAATTCTCCTCTGTAAACCTGACAGTACAGAGGAAAGGCAAGACTATTACCAACCACCCCGGCAGGTCTCTGAACCCCAGATGAGATGAAGTACTTAAGTGAACTGTCTCAAGTTTCATGTTCATTATTACGTCTAAAGCGGGTTCTGAAGCTCCTAGAAAACCAGTTAGTATTTTCACTGAGTAACTGTAACATATATTAAATACTTTGTCTTGATTTTAGATATCCCAACTCACTAACAAGGACTTATTTAATCCAGATTTTCATTTTGCAGGACCTGAAGACAGATGAGGAAAGAATGACAGATTCCCATGCCCATTTGATATAAAATACTATCATTTGGTCTTGTGAGGGAAAAGAAGCTATATACTGATCCTTTTAATATTCTAATAGCATTACATCAAGTTGCTGGGCTAAACACTTGGATATATGTACTCATTTCTCTATAACTAGTAAGAGAATGTAGCAAGACACATAATCATTTCAAAGGGGTATTGATTTTGTCAGTGTTTTGACAATCAAGATTACAAGGTTGTCTGCAATGTCACATCACACACATCTATTTCCTTCCACTGGTCATCGCACAAAGCCTGCTCCTCTTCCTAGTTTTAATTTAGGACTTTATCCCTTCAAGCGTACAAAACATGGATATCTGAAATGCTGTTTTAACTTACAAGTCTTTTTAAGTGAACAGTCATTAACTGGATTTGTCTTAATTCTTAGAATGCATTTCCCTGGTGTTTAGTACTCATACAGTTCCATGTACGAAAATTATTCAACACTAATAATTTTTTAACAGGCCTTGAAGTCTATTTCACTTGCATCAGGGGTTAGCCTTTTATTGTGTTTTAGGAATTAATTGCTGGGTAAATACAAAGAGAAATTTACTCTTAATTTGTTATCGTTTCAAATATTGCATTTCTGTTATTGGAATTTCTATATACTGGTTTCTGACAGCAAAGTACTTTCACAGAGCTGGTATTTGGAGAAGAATGTCCTTGGATGGTTGCTAAGAGGTGCTTCAAAGCAATTACAGGTTTTTACTGAGTAACTTCTAAGGAATATTTGTCTGAGCTACTGAAAGGCCAGTGGAGAAAATAAAATCTGTAAATAGGGTGTACTGAACCTCTGGAAGCACTACAGCAAGCTGACAGCATTGTTAAGTGAGCAAATGTACATACCTAGGACATTTATACTGACCAGGTCAATAGATACCCTGTACGCTAAAATATTTCAAATACGTCAGGAAAAAGGTTTTCAATTAAGTTATTTCTATCTTCTTACATCCTTCCATTTTTTGCAGGCTAGCCCAATTATTTTTAGGGATTGCACATAATCCACTGCAGAAAGGACAGCATATATGCCTACCCACTGCTACTCTTTGCAATTTGTTCCACCGAGTTTCCATGCTCAAGGACCGGCAAACTTTAAATGACACACAGAAGCATTCAACACAACACAACAAAATGCTCCTGAAAGTAAGAAAAACTCTGAGTAGATGGCCCTTTCAAACTTCAGGAGATCTTCGTGTTGTTTTAAAGCTACTGCTTAAAGGACACGGAAGAACTGTGCTCTGACACTTTTCCCCAGACCAATGACTTTAAAACTCGCTGCCACGCTGTGCTGTAAATTGCTTAGAGGGATGTGCTGGGCATTTAAGTTTCATCGCAAGAAGTGGTAGTTTTTCCTGTAATAGCTCCTCTTTTCTCTCCATGTAATTTATAACAGTCACTTTCTATTTAGCTTCTCCAAAAACTCAGGCTGCATTCATCCTTCAGACCATAAAAAAGACCTTAGCATTGATGGCACAGGGCACACAGGAAACATACTCTGGGAGCAGTGGAGAATCAATCAGTGCTTCATTTGCTGTTACTTTCTCCTGAGATTAGGAAAAAAATGTAAATATAAACTGTAACTAGAGCATAGGTTTAGTTTCAAGAGTAACACTGTACCTAAACTTTTTAAAGAAAGAGGAGCTGGAGAGGGGTGTCTGCATGTGCCTGGACAACCCAGCATCTCCTGAACCTGCCCACTGCCTCGGTGCCCAAGAGCCTGTCCCTCCAATCTGTCTATTCAAAGGTGAATAACAACTTCATCAAAACACAAATGCTCAATGACTAAACGCAAAAACACCCTAGTGCACACCTACAGCTGTTGGTACAGCTATCTGGTACTGAACAGCATCAACTGCATCAGGCAAGGATGTCTGCAAAGATGTCCAGCGTGTTAGAAACAATGCTAGTTCTGTACTCAGTGACTTCTCCGCCCTCCCAATGATTAAAAGCTCAGTACCATATAAGTGGTTCCGGATTTTAAGTAATTGTTCACAAATGTCTGAATAATTCACGTCATGCTAATACAGTCTGTAGGTAGTTTCCACTTAGGCATGCACTCAGCCTTTCCCATAACGGCTTCACAAATCAAGACTTGAATATTTCCATAAATACTTGGTGCAGAAATAGTATGAATACAGTGATTCTAACATGATCATTAGATATTGCCATTGCTGGTGACATTAATAAAACCTGAGTTTAATCACTGGTACACATTGCTACCTGGATGACAATGAATCACAAGGTACCGAACAGCTACAGCAATAGAGCAGCTCCAGCCACGCTCCGTGGGACAGCCGGGTGGCTCGTGCAGGCTGGGCAGCCTCTGGGCAGCATGGGCCAGGGGAGGGCCTGCGTCCCAGGAGCACTCCCACCCTCCAGCTGAATTTGGCCGGGTGCCTGGTATCCAGTACTGATCAGGTTTGGCATCTGGAAATGCAGGCCTAACAAACACGCCTCTGCTTCCTGAGGATGGAAATACCAAATAATCACCTTTAGGCCACCAAGTGTATTTTCCAAAGCTACAAGTTCTCCTTCATTACTGCTATCGTACATCATGAAAGAAAGGGGGGAAAAAAAAGCATGCTCACTGACACAGGGTTGAAGTAGTTTGCAGTAAAGATGCCTGAAACAAGACTGTCAGATGACAATCTGAAAAACACCTTCCATTCAGGCTCTGGCTTTGAACGTTGCTTATGCTATGTTTGCAAAAGGACAACCTGAACTGCTCAGAGCACAGCTCAACCCCGAAAAGGGAGAGGGCCATCGTAACACATGCTGCATCACCTGCTTTCCCCTCCATCCCATGCAATGCAATGGCAAACGGGGCTTGGGACTGGAAACCCACAGGCTTCTGGCTCTCTGATCCCCGTCACAGGACCCCAACAGATTTTGCTTACACCCCACCTGCAAAACTCCATGTCTCCCCCCAGATGAAAACAACAGGACTGATTCTATAATTAAACATAATCACAATTAATCATTTATTACGCGATGTGCAAACCAAAATATACTCCAGTTCACTTTCCTGTAAGCACACTGCTTGTGAAGTAACGAGAATAAACCTGCTTCACACCCCTGCCTCCCTGCCAACCCCTGCACCCTCCTGTTCTGGTCCTCCCTGTGCCTGGCCCCTTCCTCTCATCTACTCGCCTTCTCCAAGAGATTTAAACCTTTGCCTCACTCTCTGCTACCCCACTGGTGGACCAGGGGAGCTGGAGCTCTCGGGTGATACACACTTGAACACTTTCAATTGCAAATACACACTATCAAACACACACTTTCTTTTTCACTTGCCTGAAATGCAAGAAAACCGCAAGCAAAATGAAAACCATCTGGGGAAAAATATATCACAACATATTAAGACAGCTGAAACTTGAACACAATTTTTATTTAGTCAAGCTTTCATGATACTTAAAAAGGAAAATTGTCTGGATTGACTCTGCTTGTGCGATGCCGGATCAAGCCCAGTATTTTTCTGTTCACACAATTTCTGATATGCCATTCCGGACGGTGCAAAACAAGCCTCTCGGCAGATCTATTTCTGGATGTTAGCTTGGCTCCAGATTTTGGCTGCCTCCCATTTTTCATTATGAAGCCTATCCACTGCCCCAAGAATTGCTTATGTTTCCAGGTGAAATGAAGGTTACATCCTGCCATTCCTGGAATCCTGAAATTCCTGTACACACCAAGCACACCATGAGTGGCCTATGTTTTGTTAAACTTATCAGTTAAAGGCACCGAAATAACTCATGGCATGTTAAATTTAGATCACTTCTAAAAAGGAAAAGTGCTTAAGCATATTTAATTCAATTTGCCCTGTGTCCTTTCCTTCATTCTCATTCCTGGAGGCTGTCTCAATTGAAGTGGTGGGGTTTTGGTTTGGTTTTGGCATTTGGGCTTGGGGGGAAGGGTTGGGGGTTTTAAGTGCCTGCAGATCATATCGGAAAATTAATTAATACATACTGTCTTGAAGTTACATTAATCAAGTGGAGACAAAGACTCAGCATGCTGCAGACTAGTTAAAATAAGAAAGCATTTTTAGAGGAGACAAAAATAAACATAGTATCATAACATTTTTTATATTCACCAGCATTTTTACCCATTTTAGTGGAGAAAAGTCTGTCACAGACAGCATAATAAGGTTTGTTGGAATATCTACAAAGATCGAGGGGAATCGATCTAATGGTATCCTGAATTTTTCTTGTCCTCTTGAATTTGTTTGTTCAAAGTTCCTTGGGGTTTTATCTCAATACAAAGTGTGTGTTGTGCAATACACAATATGTCACAACAGACATATCAGCGATACCATTAAATAACAGTCATCAGATTGTAATGGCACTACCAAAAAAAAAAAAAAAATTAAAAAAAAATCCAATTCTTTATATACATCCCCAGCAGTGAGTGCTGCACTACTAATCCATCTGAGTACTTCTTGTCATATCAGTATTTTGACTCCCAGTGCTTTTGCCTTTTTTTTTTTTTTAATTTCCCTCCCCGATAATCCATCTATCATCTAGACAGGAGTAGGGAAGAAGGCCTGGCACAAAGGCAGTGTTTTCTGAACAAGAGCATAGCAGAGAGCAAAATCTCTGGGGGCATAAATTCCAGCTGGTGTAAAACAGTTTAAGTGAACTCCCAAGTGAGAGGCACTGTGCCATGTTACACCACCTGATTTCAGAAGAGTTTTCTCCCCACCATAAGCATGGCTGAGAGCAGTTCAGGCAACATGAGGTTACGAACATCAAGTAAAATGGCCAGTAGCAGGGCAGAGCAACAGCAACCCTGGTGACAGGTCTGATCCTCGCTAGAGATTTAAGAACAAAATAGTGGAGAAGCTCACTTGAAAACCATCAACCCTACTGAAAGCTTCATTTCCTGCTCACTTGTCTTCAAACACATTTCAAGCATACCAGCAAATTTTTTTTTTGACCAATTGCATAGATGTTGAATTCCACAAAATAAAAAAAGAGGATTAAAACCAATTCTGTGCACAGGGGGGGGAATGCTCTGGGGAACAAACAGGTTTATGGTGGCTGCAGCTGTCCACCTAAACTGACACATCTCCTTCGTTCAGTGGCCCCACATCCTCTGGAGACCGCTGACATCCTGCCTTCACCCAACCAGCAGCAATGGCAACCAAGTAGAAAAGAAAAAAAGGAGAGAAACGGAAATGTTGCAAGTTTATCTTCCTTCAGTTTATCACTTACGAAACCATGACTTACCGCTCTCTTCCTTGCCAAGGTAAGCATGAGCAAGGACCTTTACACATACTGCAGCTGGTTTAAGAAACTTCTTCATATTCCTCCTTCAGTGCAGCAGCACAGCGAGACTTGGCCTTTCATCTGGCATCCTGGACACTCAACAGTACAGAGTAATAGTCCAGTGAATCTCTATCTGTATGTAATTAAGTGCTATATCTGATATATGCAGCATGCATTGATACTCATCATACACTCTAATGAAAATCCTTCCATTTTTAGAAAACTAATCCTGATTTAGAGAACTATAAAGCAGCATCTGATTCTGTAAGATCTTACTTGGTAAGATTAGAACGTCTGCCGGTTAACAGGGTCTGTTTTATATTAATGTACACACAAAGAAGGCAACTATGAAACAGAGAGTGACCTAATAAATTTGCAGATACTTCTGAACTACAAACAACTACAGGACGTTGGAGGGCAGGATCAGAATTTACAACCACCTCGACAAATTATACAAACAATCGGGCTGGAGGAAGAGGAGGACACTGTTCAGTATGGAGGAGAACACAGCATGCCTGTTAGCAAGAAATCTGGAGTTGTTACGTGGCGGTTCTGTATAAGAAAGAATTTGGGGCTGCAGTTTACTAACTGAACATAACCGAACAATGTCATGAAAGAGGAAGAGACCTTAAAATAAGAATACAGCTTGCAAAACACACAGCAGTCCTTCCACACTGCTCAGTACTGCTTAGGCTGCAACTGGAGCGAGACATTTAGTTTGCGGCACCACTTGACTCGAAGAGCAAAACAGAGCTCTAAAACATGATTTACAGGGAATATCTAAACAGATCAGAGCTATTCAGCCTACACAGAAAAAAAATTTAAAGGGAAACATAAAAGCTATTTGCAATACATAAAAGGTTGCTACTAAAAGAAATCAAGTTTTCCACATCTAAGACATACAGAGCTTGCTGCACACAAGGAGGATGCATTTCTGCTCCATTAAAGGCAACACAAACCAGGACATTAGTTACCAATTTGCCTGAGTTATACAAACAGTGGACTGCAGAACACCATAATTTCAAAAACAGATCTAGTCCAGTGATCAGTGAAAGTCAAAGGGTTTCCTTCCTGCAGGCTTCCGTAGGCAAGGGATTGAACACATGAAAGCAGAAGAGCCCAAACAAAATTCACACCACACTTACATAAATACAAAGCTTAATGCAAAAACTATAAGCTACAGCAGACTGCACTTCCAAGAAAATGCAGAGAACATGCATTTTCTAGCATGTGACACATGGTGCTAGAGAAATTTCTAGATAAATCAATAAATATATATATATTTCCAGAAGTTCAAGGGGAGTCTAGTGCCTTTGAGTAGGATCACAGTAATGTGTGGCATGACCCCAGCAGAACTTTCAGCCCCTGTTTCGTTCACTTGTTAGAAGGTAATTACAGCTATGGTTTTCTTCAGATGAGTTCACAAGCTGAGTTTCTGTTCAGGATGGATATATTTTGCAGTCACAGTCTCACTTGTTCCTGAATCTCATCTTCCTCTTAGCAGTGATCTGCAACACCTTCAAGGTCCTGCTGTCACGGGTGTCTAAACCAAGCCCCAGGCAACAGCAAACCTCTGAGGTCATGAAAATGTCATAAGGGAAGGACAAGACATTTTAGGGACTTGAGCAAAATCTGAAACATCTGATTTGTTTGGTCTCACCATTATATTACAGGTGGATCTTGCTCTTCCCCTTGCGTTGCACATCACACACAAAGCCTCACCACCGCCTGTCTCCTAAGCACTGTAATGAAGCTCATTCCTCTCGTGAATGAGTGCCATCACAATAGCCATCCTCCTGGCAGCTCCAGAAAAACTCAGAAAATCTCCCAACTTACTTTCTCATGTATAGTCAGTGTCTAATACACTTTAAAAGACATTAAACACGTTTTCTGTTTTCTCTTAGAGGGTCATGGAGCTCACAGTGCTCTTGAAGAGCACCCTGGTCAGTTATTACTGTTGTCATAAAACAGTAAAATCTTTGCAGATTTTAGTCACTGGCACTTGCCTTCTGCATAGCTAGTATAAAACTCAGATTAAAAATGTTTAATTACTGAGGCTGATGACAGTGTTATTTCCATTAATAGCAGAGTAACTATGTGCAAACATGCAGATCAGTCCATAACAGAATTTCATCTCTTTCTTTGCATTAGGCATGCTACAGTTGGCATGGAGCTCCACTCAACAACCAAAGCAGATGTTTTACCTCTATTTTGAATCTGGAACAGATTAGCAAAGTTAGCTTGATTCAACATATCCTGATAATATCCTTGTACTCATCATCAACCCAACTATTGAAGCTGACAGGGGAAAAAAAAAAAAATGAAGCTTTGCTGACAAATGCAATGTCAGGTAGCTAGGCCGAAGAAATGAAATGGAAATTTAAAAAGGTTTCACTTCAGAAACCAGTTCAGAATCTTCCAAGTAGGATGCATCTGACTGTGACAAATCCAGCAGCTTCAAAATTACTTTGTACAGACTCAAATTACACCCGAAGATGAGCCTGGGAGCTCTAATGTGCTATTATACTCCTCCTTCCAACAAGTTACTATCACAAGTTAGGAACACCTTTGTCTGGAAAGCCTGCAAGGTGTCTCTGAGACTACTGTCACAGTTTAGAGAGCAAGTATCAGCCTTCCCTTCATCACACACAATCCCATCCATTAAATACATCTCCATATCCAAGAAAAAATAATCCTGAATGAGAAGCATCAGCCAGAAGTATAAGCGTGTGCATTCTCATCAGCTGAGGAAGTAGGATACATATCTTCCTCCTACTTCTCAAGGAGCTTCCAGCCATGGTCACAATCTCTTGCTGAAACCATTCAGCACTGAGACACAAAGCAAGAAAGGGGCTCAGCGCCCCAGCTCCCAACACAGCTAATTCATTTCGTACACCCAGCTCTCCACCATCACTTGCAGTTCCTGTCATACAAGCCAAGCAGTAAGGTTTGCAGCCCAGCTATGCTAGAGACCCGTTCTTTGTCCCTATCGCATCTAGACACATTGATCCCCTCTGGTCTGAAATAATCATTGCCCAAACAGAGCTTTTTTTTTTTTTTCTGGAGACAAAGGCTCGGTGTGGGGGTGCTCAGCCACAGAGGGTCTGCCCAGCAAAGTCAAGACAAACACCACTCATTCCCGAAGAGTCTCATAAATGCCTGCTTTGCAACAAAGGAGGGCAAAGAATCATCAAACAAACAAAAGGGAACACAAGAGAGGGAAAGAGTGCAATCCAGATGCCCTTCTGCAACACAAAGTGCTCAGGCTACCAAGAAAGAGGGAAAAAAAAAAGTTTTTACAAAACCTTTTTTAAACCAGAAGTGGAGGTGCCATTTGTAATCCAAACCCCATTTTTTATTTTGCTAGAGAGACCATAGCTTATTAAAGCTGAAAGTTAAGATTTGCATAGCTTAGTACTTCAGGCTCTCATTTGTTTTTTTGTGAACCATTCCACTTCAGAAGTGAAAAACTTATTATTCCGTGTTGTTCTGTCATGCATCATGAGTCTGATGCCAAAAGGAACACTTGCAGAAAGGAATACTTTAAATCATGAAAAAAAAATAGTGTGCTTTTTTTAAAAAAAACACAGGTTTTATATGAAAAAAAAAAACAACAAATCTGTATCTTAAATCTCTAAAAATCATGATCTCCTCTCCAATTCTTTTGTAAATATTCCTGTATTAGTTTTGTCAAATTTAGCCCAGTAAATGTGTGACCTTACTACAAAACAGAAGGCAACCCACCACCACTTAATCAGCTAACACATGTAACTGCTTGTTGTCAAGGCAGTGGCAATGTGCTTTACATTCATTTTTGTCTGTGGTGTTAAGCGGGGTATTATTCTCAACCCCTCTCTAATGACAACAGTAGAAAGAGCTGGTGACAGCTTGATCAACTGCTTAATGAGACGAGATCAGGAAAGCTGAATTACAGTAATCTAGCTAAATGATAAAACCAAAACAAACCAGAGGATTTCCCAATCCAGTCTGAGTTTACCATTCTTTTATGATTCCTTGGCCACACCACTGTGATGCCTGCGGCATTTGAACATTTCCTTTTAACAGGGAGCTCTTTCAAGTCATTCTGTTGATCAGAGAAGAGGATATTTGAAGAAGAGCCCAGGGAACACGTCTGCACTGCCACTAGTTACCCCAGATACAGTCTTTTAAAAGGAGATGTCTTTCTGGGATCATGCAATGGGAGATGAACCTCCTCTATGAACTCAAGAAGCAGCAGGTGTTGACCTTACAGTTTGCCTTCAAAATCCCATGTAAATGCCAAATCAGAGTCTGTGGAACTAAATCAGTAACCATCTCCATTCATTTTCATAGCTCTTTAATGTGACTCAAGTAAAGCATCAGAAGCTAGTGAGATCTGAGAGCATCTAAGCTAGGCCCAGGCTTAGCTCTTCATTTGCTCAACTCTTCTTCAAGGAACTCATTTGGTAAACCACTGTCCTATTTTGGTATCTGGTTTGTCCATTCTCAGGTCACCCTTGCCACTCTGATCTGCTAAACAAAGCAAATATCTCTGCATCTTACAGCTTCCTCCCTCTTAGTCCTTGCAAAGCTCTTGCCTGCTTTCTATGGTGACAACCGTAATTTAAAACCTGTATGTCTCCCTCTCTGATGTCTTGTTTACACTGGTATATGTAGCTCACCACTCACCAACCGACCAACACGTCAGAAGAGTACGTAGGAAAGCACAATCTTGCTATGTCACAGACCTCAGATTTTCAGTACAGGACAAACAAAATGCATTTAAGGGCCACCTAACACCACTGTCTGCACTTAAGTTGATAGCAAAAACTTTCAAACTACACCAAGAGACTGAAAGCAATGCTTGGTGCTTTTAAAAACCTCTCCCTCAACATAGGAAGCTGCATGATCTTTTGGAGGCATGGCCAAGGTTTCACATGGGTGGGAAAGGTTGTGCCATCTCACCATCTTAATTCACCATGACTGCAAAAACTTTAAAAAAAAAATTTAAAAAGAAAGAAAAAAAGGAAGCAGCCTGTTCCCAGAAGTCTGTCAAACTGCTTTCACTGAGTTTTGCATGGGGAAGTACAGTACTCTTCTGCTTGCAGCCACTTCGTGCAGGCTCCAGATTCCCTTTTCCTCTGGTGTAAGGCGAGTACGATGACAGTTTCTCTATGCTATCTGCAAAGTCTCATCAACCAACTGAAACTGCACTGAAAATGGGACTTGTCCAAGGGGAATTCAGTCCCAATGCACAGAGCTAAAATGATGTTTGGCAGAGAGCTTTAGCCATGGGAATATAGTGATGTTAGCAAAAAGGTGGATGTACCCTTGTCCATTCCAGTGAGATGCCTGTACAGATTATTTCAGGCTGTTTAAACACAGGTAGAATCTTGAGGCAGTAACTAGAGAGAGGGGAGGAAAAAGCATCAAAGTCTTCCTGGTGAAGACAAGTTACCCACAGCACCCTGCCCTCCTGCCTTGGACTAGGCAGCTCTGCGGTCTGGACTTCAGATCTGACTGGACCAAAACTGGGACTGCACTGGTCCTGCACTTCCAGACCTCAACAGGAAGGAGCTATCCTGCCACATGCTTTGAGTAATGCAATCTGGATTTTCAGTGGTCTCATTTATAACCTATTTCAGTCTTCTAGCTTGTAAACTGGACATCTTTTAAAATCTGTAAAAATTATGAAATCCATACAGCTATAAGCAGCACGGTGCAACACAGGAAATCTCTCACCCCTTTCCATGCCATAGCTTAGTACATAGACCATGGGGGCTGACTGCATGTTTCTGATGTATTCTAATTCCAGTTCCCCAGTTCCCCAAAACTGTTTGGGCCCTAGACACATTTTAAGTATTTCTCATTTGATTTTTTTTTCTGTCTCTACAGAAGAAAAGAAAAAGAAAAAAAATAGAAAAAAGAAAAAGACAAGCTTTGAGTCATATTAAATATTTGAACAGATTTTTGCAAACCAAGTACAAGACATTTCTAATCTAGGTTATCTTATAAAGATATTAGTGTCACCATGCTAAATTTCTACTCTTTGAGACACAGCTGCCACTAGTTAACTTGCTGTGCTGACACAGATTCTGAGAAAAGCCTCAGGAAATACTTTAGGCAGGTTTCTGTGAACGAAGAAAAAAACAAATCACATTTCTAAATGGCTGCACCCAACCCCACCAGCCCGCTCTGTTTCAGATAATGGAAGTACTACACAACGCAGCTTGCTCTTGTAGGAAGTAACAACAGATAACATGCCAGTCTTTTGCAGTTTTTCACTGGAGGGCTATCTGACTCCAGCTTTCATTCAGCTTGCTGTATTTAAGAGAGCAAAAGTTGGCTGCAATGCACTCCAAGTTTGCAAGGCAGTGTTTAGCAGAGATAAGGCAGGGAAGTAAATCACAGTTGGCCATCACTAGTCAGCCTCCAGCCACACTCAACTCAGGCTGGATATGAGCAGTTACACTCAATCCCAAACCAAAGTAGCCTCTGCTGTGCAAATCCTACATCTTTCTATTTTTGCAACCTGCTACGTTATCTCTTATTGACCGAGTTCAGCGCCTTCCTCCTTCTCTCCTGATGGTTAATGTCAAACTGATCCTTCCTGCTAAGCTTCCTGAAGGCTAGGACAGCACGCGAGAACAGGGGGCCTGGGGAGCTAGGATTCTGAAGGGAAGAATCATGATTGCTAAAGTCAAATCAGTGACAAATACTGGCAAGCGGAGAGTTATAAAAACTGTGTTCTCCCTCATTTGCTACGAGCATGAGAGCTTGTAGGTATTCAAACATACATGCATTCATCTGATACATACATGAATAGAAACATACAGCTAATGACTACCTACCACCTGTGTCCTCTGCAGCTTCCCTCCTGGTGGCAATCTCAGAGATACAAACTGTACCTTTCCAGAGCAACATCACTTGAAAAACATTCATCCTTTGTATATTATACAGCAGAAGTAACCAGAGAAATAAAAGGCAGACTATCTGCCCACTGCAACAAGTTAGGTTTTTTAAATTACATTTAGTTTTAAAAAAAGAACAAAAGTAGAATAGCCAGATTTGGGCTACCACTTAAAACCAAGTCCTGACATGCAAAGTCTAAGGGAAGTTCACCATGCATACAGACTGAACTCAGACCTGTCTTGCTTACTGAATGTGTCCCCGTTTATCAGTTTTACATGTGCCAGCAGCACCAGTGCACTGTGACTCAGGGCAGACAGCGAGATGCTCTCTTGCTGTTATCATGAAACATGACTCTGTTTTCAAGCCTTCATGAAGAACTGTCACATACCTCATCTTAAAAACAAAATTTACATGACTTGTCATGAAGTTGAAGCAGTTTTCCTTGCATGAATACAATTCACAGCGCTTTCCTCACAAGCCTCAACTGGAAATTTAGAAATGTCATGAAAAGGATATTAAGAAATTGATGTATTCCGGGTCATATAGCTTTAAAACAAGAGCAAACGTTTTAGAGCTATCCAAGATGGATTTCTGAAAACTACAATGTTATCCATCACCTAGAATGATCACTTCAGTTCAAACCACCACATACTCCACTATTTTAAAATCTGTGGCTCTAAAAAGTCAAGAATTATACCCTGAAGTAAAGCCTGAAGCTTATCCTATGACAGTGATGCCTTTGCACACCTCTGCCCAGGGTTTAGCATCTCTAATTTTTAAAAGTAGGTGGTAAGAAACTTTATTCTCACAGTCAAAAAAACACTTCTCACATTCATTTCTCCTAATAATTTCTCACAAATACTGCTGCTCAAACACTATCATATGTGCAAAATGTAATTAAGATGTTCTAGATAAATGAACAAGTGACAAGTCTGTTTGCATGATGGGAGGGGGAAAAAAACGCAGACTGACAAGCTGAAGGTTCCTGAAGTCTGTAAGGGGGTAACTTTGCGAGTTATAGCAAATCAGAACTGTGTTACCTAAAATAAATTAAAATTTACAGGTAAACGAAATGCTGCATCTACAAACCTCCACTAAGATGTCACTGACAACTACAGTGAAACCCATAACTAAGAAGAAACTGAAAGATTAATGCTTCTGCTGTTTTGTTCTGCCAAATCCGTTGCAGGTGTCTCAGACAGGCCATGTTTTACACACGGTGTGCACTACATGGGTTTAGCAGAGGAGTCAGGGAGCACTTCCCCTGAGCTGTCCATCCCCAGGGCTTGGCTCACCAAGGCACAGATACATACTGCTCTTAGTTGTTTCCACTATTCATTTTGAAAGTGCCAAAAGTCATATCGATGGCGGTAAACGTGTGTACCATTGCCGCCAAACTAAACAAAGCACTTCATTCAAAAAGCCAGATTTCAAAATTGCTCTGCTCATGCTTACTCTCTGCCATGACTGTTCATTCTCACTCCCAGCTGCCTGCTTTCCCCTATGGATGCAAAGGCATGTGAATGTCTGTCCCAGCCCCTTTCCAAGGTAGGTGCCAGGAAATCAAGTCAGGGCTGTATGAAAAATGCCACCTAGCTCTGAATCTGGTTGTAAAAACAAAGAAGCATACATACACACTTAAAACATTTCTCCTTAAAGGCCATCCATCAGAACATTAATTGGCCACAAAGATTTCCAGAGGGAAACTGCATCAAATGACTGAAAACCACATTCATATCAATGAGGCAGAACCCTATATAGGGGAGTTTCACAGCTCGGGCACTGCAGACACAGTGGAGCAGGCGGATAAGGGACACAGAGAGCACCAAGCTGCTCAGGCCTCTCATCCTCCACAGATGCAGAGCATCCTGATTACGTCAGAGGAGCTCGTGGGAGTTGAGTGCCCAGCTGTGTTAATCACAGCTAATCAAAAGCCAGGAGAGAAGATCTGTGCGCTGAGGAGATGTAAAGATTAATCGCTTTAGGGAATCTTTTTGCACACTTGGTTCCTACTGCCAAGATAACATTTTATTTCTATTACCCTCAGCTGGACTCCGTAGACACCACTGCTCATTCCCACGCTGGCCTGTGCTTTGAAAACCCAGCCAGAGGGAGAGCTGAGCAGCCCAGGGATTTGTCTTCCCTTCCTTCCCAAGCAGCCGGCTGTTAGGCATGAATTAGACCCAAGGAAAGGAACTAGATTAGCGATTGTTCACTTTTAGCACACTGCTGTCTCATATCACACCAAAAATCACACCAATGCCCTCAGTCACACAGATGGCACAATAATTAATGTACTGCTAGGGCAAAAATTATCCTCTCCACCCCTTCCTCCCATAGGACTGGTTCAGAAATCAAAGCAGAGCAGTGAGAAGGTCTGCATCCCCAACATCCACACCTCACAGGGTCTATCACTTAGGTACCAATTACCACGGCTGTCAGCTGCCCAATACTCCCAGAGGACAAAACACATCCTGTATCTAACCAGACAGCATCACATCATAGAAATAACCCCAGGATGGAGGGAGGGAGTAATTTTACTGTGCTATAGATACAAAAGATAAAATGCACTTCCTGGAAAGTATAAAACAGAAAGCAAGCAAAATATATGTTGATTTGAATTTCCCGAAATGTTTAACTGTAGGTTGGTTTTTGCACCTGTATCTTACAGAGTTGTCTAAATCCATTGCCAACCATGGACTCAGCAGTATTTCCACATTCATAGTATAGTTCTGGAAGCACTACATCATACACGTGGTTTGGTCACCCACACATCTGCCCAGCATGAGACTCTGGCTGCAAGCATCACTGCACTGGCACCGCTGATCCCTGAAAGCGATCCCAAGCAGCAGGTAACCCTCTGCAGCCTCACTCTGACATGGGATTCACTGATAAAAGTCCCTTTGTAGGAAAAGAAGGGTTAATTAATATCTTAAAAAAACAGAAAAGTCAATTCTGTCTTCCTGATTCAGCGACAGTGAGCGCCAAGAAGCCTGAACACACATGCGGGGAGGGCAGACACACGCAGCCTTCAAAAGTAAAGCCCTGGTCCAGCCCTGCTACCTTCGATGTAACCAAGCATCATGTTTGCCTTCCTGCTCTGACACCTGAATTTATGAGACACACAGGCCAATTTCTCTTGAGCAATCTTGTCTATGAAATATAATGCTTTGCGGGTTTTTGTTTGCTTTGTTTTTTAAATCTAACTAGGAAACCCAAACTGTGCCATACACAACTCTCCTGCATCAGTGCTGCTTGAATTTCAAACCCAGATGATTTTTTTTTCTTCTTCTTTTTCCAAAGACCAAGCAGCTCTAGTACAACACAGTTACAATAAGTGGATTCTAAATAAGATGTTCAGAAATTATCAGTTCCTGTAGTTGATATATGCAGCTTGCTTTGTAGGTCTAGTTGAATAAAACATTAAAACGCAATCCTGGGTGAGTTTTACAGTACTTTTTTTCCCCCGTGTAAATTTAATTTCATTTATCAGTTCAGCCTCAAGTCAGGAGTTCAATATTTAGTTCCTATATTTAATTACATTTTCTTTTCATCATGGCCTTTTCCAGATAAATGTTTAATCAGGGTGTTCACTGTAATATAAAAATTACTAGAGTGAAAAGAATGAAGTTAATAATGTTCTCATCCTTGTACATTGTATGTTAAATTCTAGAAGGTTGATTAAAAAAGCACAACTATGTCACCCAATGAAGAACCTGCTAATAAGCCCTCAAGGAGAAAATGAGCTAAGTAGTGGTAAAAATTAACCACCAGAATATGAAACCATCATATCTTTTATAGAGTATCAGGGACCCATTAATGCCACAGTAAGATGCAATAAAAGCAAATTATAAATTTAAGTTCGATGCATCCTAATTTCACCCATAAGATACCAGTGACAACAATTCCATTGCCAAAAATGTAGTATGGGTTTATCTATCCAAACAATGTGCCAGGTTTGGAAGCAGAATCAGCAATCCACATAACAGCATTATCAAAACCATTACCTGGTTTATCCCTTGCGCACCAGGTCAGAAACTAGAAGTCTAGTCTTTATTACTCCAATAAAAAAACCTACGTGTCCCAAAACAAATTCCGTGTGAGCCCAAACCCTCCCATTTCACGAGAGCACAAGGAAAGGCTAATGCTTATTTTTGACAACGTCTGTGTGCAATGTGACTGCTGTCATTGCTGTTCCCATTTTTCACTTTGTCTTTGCCCACAATGAATCACTTTGTTTTTCATGATTATTCAAAATAAAACTTACTATGGACCAAACATTCCAGTTACTAGAAAATAGGAAAATTTACTGTAAAATCTGCTGCATAAAAAATTACCTATTTCCTACATATTTCCAGGTAGTTCTTCCTGGCTATAACTGAGTAATAAACATATTCTCCCCCCTAGTTTTGTCTGGTTTGCAGCCCTGTTTTGTGTACCTTTTCTTCTTTGTTGTAGTCACTGATGACGCCACTTCTTCCTGCAGAAATTACTCATTTTTAATGAGCACCACCAGTCTTGTGTTACTGTCTTTGCTTATTGTGAGCAGATTAAACTTCTAACTCTTCTTTTTTCTAAATTGTGTAAAGACATGTTGTTCATCAAACCCTATCTACAGAGGAAGTTTCTAAACTAAGCAGGAGGTAGTTTGCTTTGCTTCATAAAGCATGAATTATTACTTCAATTTTTCTTTCAGCTTCTTTTTTTTAATTTACTATCAAATAGCTCTTTGACATTTTAACCTGATGCAGTCACATAAATATTCTGAAAATATATAGCATTAACTGGATCTTTAGACAAGCCTTCTTTAGGAAATTCTGATAGGTTTTTCTTATACAACAACATCCTCCATTTAGTAGCTTGAAGAATGTATGGCTTCAGTTCTTTCTGCCTGCGTTCTGTGCCTCCTGGAGCTTAATGCAGGGAGCCTGCTGACCACCACCCTAAACTGGGAGACATCGGGTGACACACACACACACACACACACACACACACACACACACACTACTGAGGCTGTTCTGAAAGTTCAGTCACCTTAGCTTTCATGGACTTGAAGAGATAAAGACGGAAACCTCCAATTTGGGCACTGCCTCTGTTTTGGAGATCTGAACTGCCAGAGTGTTTTGGCACTTTGTTTTCCAGTTCAAAACACTCACTTTGCCTTAGGGCTCTGGCAAGCCAGAGGTAGGGGTGAGCTCTAACAGCCTAAGGTGCTATTGTCCTCAGGCACCCACTCTGCACCCCTCTGGTAGCGGAGATGATAGAACAAGGCATGTGCCACATCTGCAGTCTCTCAGTCACCAGCAGCACAGCACAGCTGGCTGTCCAGGGATAAGGGACAGTGCCGCTCCCCCTCAACCCTGCTCTAGCCCCCTACAGACTCCTCATGCGGTCCATAGCAAACAATTCTGGGGAGCTGAATCCTACTCTCCAAGAGGCAACAAGTATTCTCCTGCTGGTTTGAGAGTCTCAAAAGCTCAATGAACAGCCCAGCAAACACTAGCGCTAGTGCACAGGATGAGATAGGAGTGCATGGCAAGGAGCAAACGGGTTCCACCATCCCTGCCAGCCAGCCAGCTCATCAGTTCACTGCTAACATGAAACGTTGCTGGCACTTCAGTCAGACTGTGTCAGCAGGGACAAGCTGTTGCTAGTGCAACAACAGCAGAAGCAAGCCATCCGTTCTGTTCTCACTGATCTTGGGACAAAAAACAGCAGAAAAACGTTTAAGACAAGTCTAATAGCCACAAACCCATAACAGAGAGGGAGGAATTCCTTACAGTGCAATCAAATCTGCCAGAACTTGTCCATCAGAGCCCTTACATGGGGCAAAAAATTCCTCTCCTGCAAGGGTTCAACCCAGTTAAAATGAGTGCTGAGAAAAACTGAAGAACATAGAATGATTCAAATGTCCCATGCTGGATTGATGTTAATGCTTTGAAAATCAACATAAAGGTAAAGTGATTCAACTTTGCATTTGGAGCTTAGCTCTGCAAAAGAGGAAACACACTTTGGCCAGGAATATAAAATATTTTCAAGGACTGAGGTCCAACAGAAAGTAGATTTAAGACCTCAGCTTTCATAGCATATACTTTAACAACAACATTTTGTTCCTTTAATTAAAAAAAAAAAAAAAAGAAAAAAAGAAAACAAACCTGCCATATACGGATCCAAACAACATACAGATTTCTTGTAAAGATTTACTCAAATATCTGGAAGAGTAAAAGTAAAAACCCTAAAGATGACTGCTAACCTTGCTCAGGGCTGTCTGCAATTTGGAACAACATCACTTTTCTTGTGATTATCCTGTGTTCTTCAGTGTCACCAACTCCTTGAACTTTTCTAGAGATCTCTGAAAAGGTCCATGGGAAAGAGGCTGGGGCAAAGATATGCAAACAAAATAAAAAGAAAGCATCCCAAAAGACCAGACAGCAGCAGTACCTTCAAATGACATGATATGAAATTACTTTCATCTCATGAAAGTAAAAGCCTCCCCTCCACTACACTTGAGCTTCAACAGACTTCACAGTTTAGCCCCAAAGGGAAAATGCACAGCCTATACTGCATGAATCGCAACAAAAAACCCTGAGTGGCAGTTTATGTTCTCTTCTTCATCTAGGCATAGAGTCTGGACATAATAAGCCACATAAAATGCATTTTTGTAAGAGTGGAAATTCATTTTCACAAAGTAACTGGGAAGACACAAGAGAGATGTAACTGGACACTGAGTTCTTCCCTTTCAGAACACCAGCTTGCATCCAGCCCATATCAATGACAGGGAAACCTGTCACATGAAGGTTACCCAGTGAACTAGATCAGCATCCATATTCCTGAAAAGAATGTCTCTTCATAGAAAATTCAACCCAAAGCAGAGCTTAATTCATTAGAAAAGGAAAATGTGGAAAATAAGAAACAACTGTGATGCTGTTTCTGCATGCCTACGACCAATGTACATCATGTTTAGAAGCATCTTATGCTTAGGTGGCTTTATAGCCCAAGACCACATAGATAGCATTAGTCCGAAGTATTAATCTCATTTGCAAGAAATCACAATTACTGCTACGCACTAGTGCAATTATCTTAGGTGGTAAAGGAATTTAAACAGATTTTTCCAATACGAAATAACTAAATAAATAACATCAGCAGAGAAGAGGGCAACAGAGCAAGAAGAAATAAGTTCTTATCTACAGAAAAGATGGTTCTTATTTACTCATCCCTTAAAAAAAAGTCTGAGAATATGTTCTGCTGAGCATTAGAATGGTGTAAGATACTCAAGACAATAATCTCTTATGTATGAACCACCCAGCTGAAAGACCAGTAAAATGCTATTCCACATTTAGTTTTGCTGATGTGATCACATAACAAAAACCTCCTAGTGAAGAACAGAAGGGTTAGAAGAATTTTAAATGTTTTTGTGGGATTTCACGTTTAACTTTAGTCTATGCAGTTAACTGAACAAAATAAAATACAGTGACACTAAATGTGGTATGATTTGGTATAACTGGTATAACTTTGTCTATACTAAGAGGCAAAAAAAAAAAAAAAATCCTAAAAATCAGAAAACCCCCACATGCCTTGCATGGGTACAGATTAACACAAATTTCTAGTGTAAGCAGGATATTATGTAATTATTGTAAAGCAGATGTGTATAAGTGCATATGTGGATACATGCACTGTGCATGTTCACCCCATTCCACACAAGTAGCTCTGCCCCTGACAGCCAACCTAAGGACACTAACAGAGTACAATTAATCTACTAGAAAAATCTTCACTTCTACTCTTCCAGAAACATGGCATTCCTACTCAAAAACCTGCGGCTTCACAGCCCAGATTCATGATTTACTGTTGGGCCAAGAAAAACTCTCATACCCTCCAGATCCTCAGCTCTTTCATGTCTTATTTGAGTGCATTTCAGAGCCTGAAGAGAATCCCTGGGACAAGTGGTGGAAAAAACAAGTGAGACAAAGGGGCTGGGCCCAGGAACACCAGTAAAATGCAAGGGTACCAGAAGGTGTGCAACAGAAACAAGCTACATCAATACAGATAATCTCTGTGTTGTTCAGACAGTCACACACACTTACCAAGCATCTTTTTTACTATTTGCCTATGCTGGGTATGTCAGGCGTCCATCCCCCTGAGTCTCCCTCAGGTAATCCACCTCTGGGGGCAGCTCAGACTGCAGCAACCTCTTCCAAACTTGCCCAAGAGATGCATGCCAGGTGTAGACGTTTCTCTGAAAATTACATTTGTGAATACCCAAGCCAAGCAAGATTTCAGACCTGAACCAACAACAGATTCTGCCTCTGAAAGCATCGTGACAATTAGCCCATCAGCTCCCTGGGCTTCAGGCTGGAAGTGTTTGTGACTGAGGAAGACCAGATGAAAAGCCAATGCCAACAGAGCTGCGTGACTCGGAGCACTCACCTCAGCCAAGACAGACCTGACAAAAATATCACATGACTAAAAAGAGCAAGTAATCCTCAATCATCATGCAAAATAAAAAGTAACAGACACAGAGATCTTATTTTTTTAAAACAGCGCAAGACTGCCATGTGACAGTGTGATGCTAATTATTCTATTTCAAGAACCCCTCAGAGTAATGGACAGGAGGGAGAGAGGGGAGAGAGAGAGAGAGAGAGTAATTAAGGCTTTATAATTATTATTTTTACACAAAAGAGAACTCAGTTGCAAGGCTGAGCCTCTTCACAGCAGCTCGGGCTCCTGCAGCAGAGATCGCTGGAGCCAGGGTTCAACCATCCACAGTTCCAAGAGCAGCAAGGGCAGGAGCAGCACGGGCTTAGACTATCAATTATTATAATGCATTACTGGCAAAGCTCCTGCAGCCATAGAAAGAGGAGGAAAATTAACTCAGGTTTAATAAACACTGCAGGGTAAACACGATTTCAGATATAAATACTTCATTTTTTCTTAAAGACACAGTCAACTTCTAGGCAAATGCATTCAGATCTTAAAAAAGTGAGGTCTCCCACAGCTTTTCCTTACGTCTATCCAAAAGAAAGGTCCCAAGAGGGTTCTTTTTTCCCTCCCTCATTTCAAACACAGTATCACAATGTCTCAGATGACATTAGAACAAAATGAGCATAGGGGATGGTGTATTACTGAAGACAGGTGTCTGTTACAGCCCAGCCAGCTCCAGTATCCTTTGCACCAGATAACCTTTCAGTCAAGACAAACAGCACAACTAGGGCAAGTGTGTTTGTAGGGTCAGGACCCAAACAGAAATCCACACAGAGAGTTTGGAAAACCTTACCCTTATGTAGGAATGCTGCCGAGAGCACACAGCAATACAGTGGGCCTTAACTTTACAGATCAGAAGAATAAACACATCTCTAAATTGCATGGAGAAAGAAGATAAGCACTTTCTACCATTTAGCACACTTGGAGCCTTGATTTTAGCATTGCAAAATACCCACACAGACTCTCATCAGTAAAAAAATTAATAAATGTAAGCAGAAAAGTATTGGGGAACACAAGATGCATAATTTTCATGTAGTCTTAAGAGAATAAAAGACAAAATCTCTTCCAAATACATAGCAAGAAATTATTAAAACACCTGAAGAAATAGCAAGGTGAACCTCAGACTACAGGTTTGGCACTTGTCTTTTTTTTTCATGAATCTCTTATAAGAAAAGATTTTCTGGTTGTTAAACTATGTCTCAAAATCATCAACAATTTCATTTTCAGTGCAAGGCCATCAGGATTCTTCCATTCGTGCAGATGCCTCTTTCAGAAGACAGCAATATTAAAGCCTTGATTTTGACACTTTGTCAATAGAAAATTCCTGCTGTAAATTACACTTGCTGTCATGAACAACTCATGCTGTGCCACGGTGTGCCAGCCCAAAGTTTCTCCCTGGCATGTTATTGGCAAGTTAATGAAAATGCGTCCACTAAGCCAGATTAGTGTCTCCTCCAGAGCAGTAAAATGAACTATAAAAGATTACATTTTGGACGTTTGTGATATCAAGAATCATAGAAAGCAGCTGAAAACAGAAGTTAAATGAATATAACCATACTAAAAGACAGAAAGTAGTATTAAGTGACAACCCATACACTTTGCTCCAAAGTCCTATTTTGATGGTTAAGTACAAATCTAGAAATCTATCCTCTGGAAGGGAGCTGCAGTGTGAAAGGCTGCCATCCAAATAAGTCCCATTTAAAGCAAGACTAAACTCTGAAGGCAAGGAAGGAATAAATCATATGAGTAACTACAGGTTACAGCTAAATTCCAGCACATTTCATGGAATAAGACAGACAAAATACATACAAATATAAATGAAAAGGATGAACCCTCCATGAGACAGAACAGCAAGAGATAAAGGAGGTCCCAGGAAATTTTGGTCTTGCTTCCAAATGTCATGGACACAGTTAGGTTGGGGCAGAACGGAACCAATACATCCTTACAGCCTCACAGCCTTTGCATCACAGCAAAGCCATACAATAATGAAGACACATTGCAGACAGGAATCATGTGAACAGCCATGAGTCCAATTATATAGTCTCTGCTGACAAAATCAGATCTACAAGATTGATTTACCTAAAGCTGGTGAATGAATTAGTGAGAGGCGAAAAAAAAGAACAAAAAAAGAGAACAAACCGTGTTTCCCCCTGCAACAGCAGAATTAACACAGAAAAATGTGAATACCCTCCAGGGAGTTTCCACTCTGCACATGCTTCCCAATTACTTTACAGCAGCCACATTTCAGCGTAGATCAGGGAAAAGACAAGAGGGTTCTGTGCTAGCTTACAGTCCAATTAACACACGGCAAGTCTGAAGATTTCAAATTCCTTTCAGGTGTTGATCTGTGAATCCACCCACCTGCATTCCTACAAATATCCAAGAATATCCGGAGCAATAGACTGACATGTGAACACTCTCATAAACACAGTGTCAAAAACAAAGCTTTTGTCTCGTTAACTGTGGCCAACAAGATATCAATGGCACTTCCCACTTTTAGACCTGAAACTGAATCCAGGCTACTACCATTATCGGAACAAGCAGATCAGTTTTCCATATAGACAGAGGCACAGAATCTGAACAGGCATAAGAAAGGGCCAACACTTATTTTGAAATGAAAAGCGATAGGAGGCCAATGACTGATGAGATCAGTGATGGAAACCCACCAACCCATACAGCAACTCCTATATTTCTGTTGTTCGTCACAGCAATGTGACAACTGCTTTTTGCCACTGAGCAGCAAGACGGTATTTTCACAAAGGGAAAATGCCAACATTGAGGAGATCTTGCTGGGTGACCAGCAAACAAGCCACAGCTGACGCAGCTGAGGCAGAGGGGTTCTCCAAGGGCATCAGTGCTCAGTAGAGACACTTTGCACTCCCATCCAGAGTGCAGCCTGCTGTTTCCCTGCCCTCAAACCTTTTCTGTCATGCATACTTTACAAAACCCACATTCATTTTTTCCTTCCCACGTCTTCCTGAAAGAAGAACCTAATCCTGTATTGGTAAGAGACAGGCTGTTATTATTATCTACAGGAAAACCAAAAGATACTCATCTTATCTTAAGGCTCAGCATAAACAATGGATGGGGAGAAGGGAAGCGGAGACCACACCGTAGCACTGCCATTCAGTACAGCCCTTACAAATACCAAAGGTCCAAGTGTTTTGCCCCCTTTTTGCATGAAGGGAAATGGAGAGACGAGGACGCAGCCATGTCCCAGGAGGGGCAAGGGCAGAGCCCACCATTAGCAGCAGGACCTGCACTGCCTGTGCAACCCAGGATTATTGCAACCAGTGCTTCCAAGACGTGGAGATCAGCACATGAATGAATTTTTTATTTTTTTTTCACATAAAAAGGGGAAAAGGAAAGATGTTTCCCATTCCACGGGCAAGTGATTTCAGCCAGACCACACTCACGTGATTGCAGCTGCAGGGGACAAAAAGAGACACTGTGCAGTCAGCTACAGCCCAGCCCAGATCCAAGTTAATCGCTTCCTCAGGCAGGGCCGTGGAGGAGCAGTGCTGTCGCAGATGTTTACATCATCCTCCCCCGAGGCAGGCAGAGGGACCTGCCTGAGGGCGGAGGCGCGTCCAGGGCTGCACATACCCTGCCTGCCCCTCACCACAGCGGCTCCTCGCCGGGCAACAGCAGTGTGTCCTGCTGGGAGAAGCTCTTTTGTATCTGAATGTCAGCTGGCACAATAACAGTCTAATTCATAAAATGAGGGCTCCCTGGGTGATACAACAAACTGTCCATAATTATTTCTCTGTTCTCTTTAAAAAGAAAGAAAAAATCTATTATTTCCTCTACAAAATAACATGAAAAGCGAGCAACAACTCTATGTTTACACAGACTTTTGTGCAGGAACAATTAGCTAGACTATTATTCCAAAAGAAAGACAAAAATCACTAATATACACTCTTTAGACAGCTGTTTCACTTATTTCCTTCTAAATAAACTAAAAATACAACAAAAGTTCTTGTCGCAATACAAGATAATTTCTTGTTGATTCTGAGGCGATAAGACAGGGAGGACTTGGAGGACAACAGAAATCTTCTGTGAAAGGGCAGAAAAACACAGGGAAGAGCAGTATATTAGTGTCAGGTAAGAATTCAAGCAACAAGTCTCCAAGGGAATATGGGTGTCCAGAAGTTCAGTTGCTCAGCAAGCTTCAGCTGCATGAAGAAAACATGCCAGTGTTCAAAGTCAGGTACAGGAGTGGCGCTATCACTTCATTAACGCTGGAAAACAGCAATAGGAAAGATGTAGTCATTTCTAAATGTTTTGCCACCTCTTTTTACTTGACACCACAGAATCACTTTTCGCAGGCAGCCATTTCAGACCTGAAACAGAATTAGATGTGCTACAGCAAGGATTTATAGTTTCTTCTGAAGGTCTTAAAGTTGCTTCCTGCCTGTGTGGCTTGGCTGGCATAAAAGGAAGGATATGCTGCAATATAGTGGCATTTACTTGCAATTATCTGTTTGCCTCAAAATATTAGCTTCTTCAAAGCATCTTGGGTGGAGGAAGGAGGTGACAAATCATTTAAGAGGTGGCAAGAGGAGGATGAGAATTTCCATTACAAACTACATGTTAGGTAGTCCCACCCCAAAAAAGTCAAGATGCTGTACTAGGATGTGAGAAAAGATCATGGTTTGTGTATGTCAAAGAGTAATATTCACATTATTTTAGTGCAGCTCATATCCAAAACTTGCATGAACACTATAAGCTCCAAAAATTCTTACAAGTGACCCTTGCATTTCAGCCCAGCTTGAACAAAGGTTTGGATTGGGGCTTTCTTCAGACATTGGAAGCATATTTAGCAAATATTTTCACACGTCATAAGCACTTACTTTCAGTCCCAACTACAGAAATGGACTGGGGAAAGGTATAAAGTAGTTTCCTAAATAAGTTTTTGCACTGATAGATGCTCTGGTTAAAAATCTGAGCTCTAAGGAGAATAAACAGATGATTTGACTCAAAGCTTAGCTCACCATAAGATACTTAAGGATGAGAGACACTGCCCTATTCATCAAAAGATTAAGACGAGAAAAGAAAGTCATGCAAGTTACTTTACAATGGCCACCATTTGCTGTTTGAATCTCTAAACCCACTTCAGACAGGTGAAAAACTATCTTTCATTCTGCCAGATGAACTAAGTTTTTTTAAAAGTTAACAATCACCACATTGGAAACACTATTTTGTTACCTGCCTCCCCTTCCCTAGTAACTGATGTTAAGCAAAAGCATTAAGCAAACTATGAGTTCTGCTTTATCATGAACAACTACTTTTAAGCAGCTAAACAAAGTCTTTAAAGCCGTCCAAAACATATTAACAGCCTCTATCCTTTATATACATCCCTGTGCTACTACAGCCTCACAGTCTTACCCCATTATTGCCACGTGCTGTTTACATCTCATTCGGGTGTGATCCACGTGCTCATGTAGCTCCGCTTTGCCACCTTCCACAACAATTTTGAGGATATAAATTATGTTACAGACCAAATAACCTATTCCTGAAAGCTTACCAAATCGATTTTTTAAGAAATTGAGCCCTACCACTTTCTCACATATCTTTGCTCTGTTTTCCTTCAGAAACAGAAATCATAGGAGAATTTCAATCTCTGTATTTCTCTCAGTTTATACACATGAAGCAAAAAAGAACTGCTGTTAAATTTTAAAATTTTATTAATTAATGCCAGGGTAGATTCCAGCTCAGTAGATGGTAAGCAGGGAATACAAAAGAAATGTTCATAAATTCTCTCTGCAGAGCTGACATACCAAACGAACGTCTGCAGGTGTCCACCACCAAAACCAAAACAAAGCAAGAAAGTAGTAAATTAAGCTGCTCTTAACTTGATTATATGTAGCAAAATAGCATGGGTATTTCCTCCACCAAAAACATCAAGCATGCTGATAAACAGCAAGCAATGGCAACTAGCCAAAAAACGCATAGTAAATACTGAGTGTTTCTCACTACCAAAAGACAACAGTGAAATGAGTTGGAATACGGGAACCCAGTTGGGAAGAGATTTTTACAGAAGTACATTCATGGATTTTTAAGTTTATAATTTCAAACATGTACATACGAAAAGGTTAATGTTATTCTGTTTCTTCCCTTTTGAGGTCATGAAGGAGGCAAAAACAAAGCACCCTTTGATACTATCACAGCCTACACGAAGATGATACTTAACAGAATGAAGCTGTCTGGAGAAAGACTGACTAATTTTCTTTAAAGCAAATCCCGAAGTCATCTATGAACTCTTCACATAACAAACCTCTGTTTGACATTTTTTCAAGACAAAATCTTGGGGGGAAAAATCATTACTCTAAAGTATGTAAGTCCTTCAATTCCTGTGTTAAATAATGACTGGTTTAAGTTAAATCTAGAAAAACTTATTTTAAGAAAATGCAGCTTTGTAGCCTCTGCAGATGCAAGTGCTTGGGTTTGCACTTTGGTCTTTCCCCTCTCCCAACACACATGAGCTTTACATCCCAGCAGCAATTTCAAAATAAAGCTTCAAAACGGCTTTTTGTTGTGCTTCAATGTGTTTCAGCATATATGGTGAAGTTTTAATCTAATAACAAATAACGTGTCAAGATATAACTATGTCCATTTAAATTCTCCATAAAGTTTAAGTTTTTCCATAGCAAAAGCTCATGCTATGGAAAGTTTCCATCAGTCTCTGTTCCAAACACTCTCCACAGACTGTCTCTATGACATCTAACACATGCTCACTCCTATTCCTAATGCACAGCAGCAAACCAAGGACCTGAAGGACAACTGCATGTCACCAAGAGGACTGTGAAGAGCTGAACTGTGAGACTGTTATCCATTATATGGCAGGGCCAAAAATAATTCTACATTTCACTGAGACGTCCCCACAAGAAGAGACAGCCCCCAGCTCCCTGCAAGTAATAGAGTGTTATCTAATGGGATAGATATTTCAAATCGAGGATTGCAAACATACTAATGGGTTGCTTTTTCCACTTCCTCCCCGTTTCACCATGGCTGATGCTGGCTGGGGGAAGTACATGTGCACATTCATGTTCAGCATTGCCTCCATCCCAGAACAACTCCAGTGTGAGAAGCAATGCCAGGACACATGTGATGACAAGCTGGTAGGACTGCTGAGATCTGGGCAACATGGTAATCCAATGATGGTGGTCTGAGTTTCAGTTCTCCCAAATGACATGAAAAAACAAAGGAGAGCAAAAGAAAGACCAGAAGGCTCTCTCTTCCAGGAGGCAGGCAACAAAACGGCAGGCAGAAAACAAAAAAACGGCACAGGTTTTGACGGTTTGGGTTTTATCCCTTGCTTATTGAAATAAACACTTCCTCACAGCCCTCTTCCTTCACCTCAAGTCCTTAGGTAGCTTCATTTAGTCAATCACTGGGAACTGGGCTTCATTCATCACCTTAAAATCTGCTCGCTCAGACTGTTCCTTCAGGCATTGGCAAAGATTTTAACTAATAAGCACTTGCCTGTTAAACTGAAGATGGAATTACTTATAAAATGAATAATGTATCTAATACCTTGCTGGTTGAACTGGTTTTCATTAACGTCTAGAAGAAATGCTTGATAACAGCTTGGCATTACTGCCTGTTTCCATGCAGGCTATAGCCAGCTCCGTGCGGAGGGCAGGGGAGGGACACTGACAGCCCTGGCCTGAGGAGGCCAGCTCCGGCCATCGGCACCACAGCCTGGGGAGAGCCAGTGGCACATTCACCATGATGGAGAGGATGAGGAGTTTTCACCTGATGAAAGGATAATGTCATTGCAACTGTAACAGCCATTTACTTACCCCTATGTTTTTACCCAATAGCAATTTAAAGAGAAATAAGAATCAAGCCTGACACAGAGGGGAGAAAAGAGGAAAGAAAGGGTTGGAGAAGTAAGAGCTCAAGTTCTGTTTGTGGCAAAAAAAAAGCTCAGTTCTGGTGAAAGAAAAAAATAAAGGACTTGAATTTCTGTATGCATTCATCTCAACACGGCAGACAAGGACTCCCAACAATTCACTAGGCAGTACAAGTCTACAAATTGCATGCATGCTTTGAAGCAAGCACTGAGTTTACAATGCAGATGGAAAACATCCTCAAAGTCTCAAATAAAAGGCATGAGTTTTCCAGAGTTAAAGGAAAGTAAACATGCATAAAGAAGTCAAGTTTTATTCCAGAAGTCATGCCTTTTCCCTTTTGTAACTTAAAAAGGATCAATATTTTTTGAAATATGAATAAATGCTCACATAAGTCCTGTAACACTAGGCTCACAACAACAGTGACGACATTAATGGAGTGAGTTGGCATTTAAACGAGAATGGGCAGAACTTGTTTGTCATTTTCTTGTATTTAAGCCAAATAGCTGCAATGCTGGTGTAGGAGGGCAGCATCTAGGCTTAAGATACGTAAGTAAAACAGTATCAAAGTAGTAATTAACAACAAAGTAGCTTCAAGAATGATAATATCAGGTAATCATCACTAAGAAGTTTTTACTACAAAATTTTGAGTTGGTTTATTTATTATGGGTTTTTAAATCATTATTTATTTCAGCTTTGGCCGACTATTTTGAAGGCATTTGAAATTAGCCAAGGCTACTGAATGTTGCTTAAGGTTCATTGTCAATTGAATTCATATAGGGAAGAAACAATGAAATGTCTGTCTCTCAGCAAGTATGTTAACCTTTAACATCCACAGTATGGCCCTCCTCCTCTTAAGACAAGGAAGGGGATGAGGGTGGGTGGGAAGAAACAAGCAGCCCTCCCCAACTGGACAGGACTTCTGAAGATCAACAGTTAACACACCAGAGCATGAAGCATACATGTAAATGCCATATCCTACCTAGTCCCTCAGACACACTTTCCGTGTCTGCTGTGCAGCTCCCAGCTCACCACAGACAGATCCTCTGCCCACACTGAGCCAATTATGAGTTTCTTAGTCACTACGGCATTATGCCAAGCAGAATTTACCCTGTAACTTTCTGCTGGAATGGACGATTCATCTTCTCTTTCAACATGGACAGACGCAGAGAGTTTTGAAGATTGCAAATAATTACTGGGATCCTTTCACTGTGCTTCCTTAGGTCAAGAAATTTGTTGTATGTAGAAGTCAAAACTTTATAAGTAAAAAATGCAATATTTTATACACACACATATATATACACATGTATATACTATATATACTACAAACATATTTTGAAAAAGATCTACAAAGTCTGAATTCAAGACTTAATCCAACTCAAACAACTGGGGCATATGAGAAAACCTTTGTAGATGTGGAGATCATCCTCCACCTGAGTTCCTTAGGCATCATTGTAACTTCCTCGTGGTTTCAGAAGCTGGCCACAACTGGGAATGGGACAATGGATTAGAAGGGGATCCAACTCCATCAGATGCTTCTCATGCTCTTTCACCAATGAGGGTTTTGGCAGTTTGCTGGGGGCAGGCTATTTGGGGTTTCTTCTGCCAAGTCTCTTCTGGGACTTTGTGTCACACAGAAGGGGTAAGGATGGCTGAAGGGAGACTCTGAGGTATAACACAAGGTATAAGCACTGTCGTGTCCTAAGTGGTAGATGAAGGCAACTGAACCAGAAAATAAGCAAACTGCTATGTTTACCATACATATGCCATCGTTAGAGGCTCTATTAAAACAAGAACTCTCCAGTATTCAAAATTTGATCAGTCAATAGGCGAGATGTGCATTTCAACTGAGTATCATATCCTTCTGAGTATCATATCTAACTGCATTGGAAAAAAAAAAAGCTGCAGTCAACTGTTCTTGATAAATACCTTATGGTAAAATAAAATCATATACACCCTTCTTCTGTGTAAACATAGTACCTTTTTACAAGTACCCACAATAACTCTTTTGCTCTACTGTAACATCTAGGAATGGATTTAGGGATCCCATCATTCTGCATGGCTACTGCATCACAACAGAGCAAGGATAGTATAGTGCAGTATACACATGCAGTATATAGTATTCAAGGGGCAATTATATATGAGTTTCACTACATCACTGGCGCAACATACCATGACCATGCCAGAAAAACTAGCTCTGGCTGCTTCAGAGTGTGCCAGTGCTGTTTAACTGGCAGGGAGGAGCAGCTCTGTGGGCGCTTCAGGCACTCAGGCTCCCTCCTCGGTCACGAGCAGCCAGTTCTGCACCAGATGCTTCCTGCCCTCACTGGCTACAGGGCAAGAGCCACAGACCTGTCCTTAGGGCTGCCCTCCCCTAAAAGCAGACTCAGGTTTTACACCTTTTTAAAGATGTGAAGGCTCCCTGACCAGTATTCTTTTTGCAGACACCCAGCACCAGACTCCCCTGAAGCTGATGTGGAGAAGTCTAAACCCTAGGAAAATCCACTGTATTTCCATAAATCTCCCACAAAGGTTTTTATTTCTGAGAATAGAAGCTGAGCCATTGCAGAAGCCAAGCACCATGCGAGGCCACTGAAACACGACTTCTGCTAGTGTACATACCCAGAAAACCAAAGACACATCTTATGATTATTATTAAAATAAGCATAGCAACATAACTAACTCATTTTTATATATCTCGTGTCATTTAAACCTAAGGCTTTTGGTAAAGGCCAAATCACTACATCAGGAAAATTACAGAAGACACAGCACTTTTAACATCTATGCACCTGCTGAACTTCAATAACAAGTCAAGTCTTGCTTATGCATGTATCAAGATTTAAGAGGTTGGGATGACTAACATGAATGAATACATTCATTGGGATGAATACAGGAGAGAAAGGGGAACAGCGCTATTTTGTCTGTGATAACTTTAATAACCATCTCCACACAGCTCACACTGAAAAGAAGCAACAGAAATGTAAACCACCTGGTTTGGCTGGATGCCTGCACTGAAGGGCACTTGACCCGGGGACTTCCTGAGCTCCCTGTTACACTGGATCTCCAGCAACAGCCCGGATGAGTAACGACCAAACAGCACTGACACACAGCAGCGGGGTTACAAACAACTTCCTCTGCCAAGACACATCTCCCGCTGTAATTAGGACCTAGGCGAGCTGCAGGACAGGGCCTGCCAGCGCCTCGCTCAGCACCAGCTACCCTGTGTGTATCCACTAGCTACAGCAGATCACTCTGCTCCTCTACCTTTCCCCTCAGGTAACCCAAAAAGTCTCTTTAGCACAAGGTTGAGCAAAGGAATAAAATTTATTAAGAAGTGGAGAAAACCAAGATCATCGCTTTGAGGCTTCTGGTCTACCTACAAGCTTCTTGCTTATCCTGGGAAACTGAAAGTAGCAGAGCTTCCAGCCACAACAGTCAGGCAGCTTAACAACAGCAAATGCTAAACAAGCAACACAAAAGAAAATAAACAGCTTGGACTCCTGCAGCAGACCCTGACTATACTTTTGGTCAGCAGCCGCCACCTTTCCCCGTCATGAGTCAACATCTCCTTTCGGCGTCATCACATCTAGCTGCTCATGCCGGACTCTGCGCAGGGCAGCACCCAGATCCCAAACTGAAAACTACCTGCTTGTACTAGCTGTGCTTTCGTTTAGCCCCAAAAGGACCAGACAGATAGGTATGTACAGAAGTGCATGGGTGAAGTGTCATTCAAAATAGCTGGCAAGAACAACAGGTTTTCCTCACGACCTACCACACAGGCGCAAAATAAAAAAGGAACAGTTAAGTACAAGGCTGCAATCGCCAGTCCCGTGAGCCCAGTGAAGCCAGGCGGCCGTGCAGAGTGCCCAGGTACAGAAGGGCCAGCCGCTGGAGGAGTCAGCTGGAGCCACTGTAGACATGCAAACTGCTATAGAAAATTAAAAAAAAATTTGCAGTTACAACTTAGCCTAAATTTCTCTTTTAAAAAGCTACTGGAAGGTGACTGGGGATTTTTTTGTCAGTTTTTGTGTGGTGTTTTTTATTTCTGTTCCTCCTAGAAAAAAAACATAAGCACAGTTCAGTATAGACAATAATTGGCCAGTATCATTGTTATTTAATGAGCCCTAATACATCTGGATAAGAGACTTACAAAGACAGTATATCCCTTACTTCTGCAGAGTTCACCAGGTAATACATACTCACAAGTCAATAATTTTCATTATTCCCCATGCTAAAGAGAGAACAGCATTTTGCCAAATTTATTTGGGGGAAAGGAGGCGGAAGCAGCTTTAATTATAGAAATTAAGTTAGACCATGGCATGGAACAGATTGACCTCCCAGACCTTCAATTATATAACTAAACCCGCCAAGTTTAGAACTGGATCTCTTCCAGTTTTTCTTGTGAAACTTGTGATTTTCTCCCATGTTATTACAAACCCTTTTTTTAATATAGTGATATAATCAGAGCTCTATGCTTTTGCACAAATACAGCCTATTTGGTTCAAGCAAGATCTTGAAATATAATTGAAGCACTAAGGGTGGGTGCAGCCAATTTGTTTTGATAATATTTCCTGTTTATAACAATCCTAAATTTCACTGCATAGGGGAATGAGATCATCACTAAGGCATGGAAGGAGGGAAGTAGGATGTTTATAGCATCCAATTCATTTTACCTGAGTTTAAGATTTCATCACTTTGCAAACCTTGAATAATTCAATCTGCAAGTGCATATAGAAAATACAGACTCAATGAACAGGACAGCTATGGCTGAACTGTCTTCACACAGAGAAAAGTCATCACCCATTTTCCAAACCCCATATTGTAAGCATCCTCTGGAACATGATACGGAACGAGGGGAAAAAAAAAGAGAAAGCTGAGAAGTTTCAGGAAAGCAAATGCACAGAACACAGAGAACACATCTGAAATTTGTTACGGGCTAAATTAGTTTCAAGAATTGCAATTCTGTAATGCTGCCTGAAACCTAGACTGACTTCCACCCTCCGTTCAGAAGACAGAGGTCAGCTTTTACCTGGCAAGATGAATCACACTGTCATGTCAGAGATCACTCAGATCAAAGATGGGATCTTACAACACTTAAGAACAGAGAAGAACACAACAGAAAAGCTCAACACTTGAACCTGGGACGTTCATTAATTTCTCCAAATCAAGAAGTTTTTTCCAGATAAAAAGTCTCAACTCATGCAGCTTAGTTTGAGACTCCCCATCTGACTGACGGAAGAGGAGACAGCAGGAGACAGTAAAAGTGGTTTTCAATTCAACTGGAACAACAAGGGGGTGGGGGGGGAAAGCAGCCTTGCTCACTTTTACCAACTACATGTCAAATCCAGGCCACTGCTTCTACTGCCAGACATTAGCCCATAATATATTATTCAGTTCTTTCATTATTAATGAGGCACAGCAAAAGAAATCATGGCAACACCAGGTCTACATCTGACTAACACAGATTTTAAAGTACAAGACACAGAAACTGCCTCTTAGTAGGAGCTTGTTAGAGCAATGACCAGCAATTTAACACAAACACTGCTACACTGCCTTATCTTTTGGGCCATGACTGCTGCCCTCATGGTTTGTTTGCCTTTGTACGGAAAATTTCCAAAACCTACCCATGTAAGCTATCTTGTGAGAAAGCACAGAAGTCAGCCCTGAACCATGAACACAGCCCCTTTCTGCCTTCTCAACTCTCGAGTTTACTTTAAACTAATGGCATCTTTGAGAATAAGCTTTTGTAGCTTTTTTCATCATACATAGTTATTTCATTGTGTGACCAGCAAGGTCTGTTCCACCCCTGAGCTTCTTGGGCTTCTGGCAGGAACGTCCCACTGACTAGAAATAACATGATGTTTCTTAGCAGGAGAAGGCGGGGAGAATTGGTGGCAGCAGGTAGAACTGGTGGCAGGGCCCTGACACGCTCCTAATCAGCAGTTTAGTGATGAACGCATTCCACCAAGTCAGTGTAAGACTTTCCATTGAGTTTTGCTGGGAGGTAGAGAAAGCAGCAAAACCTTTCCACTGCGATGGTTTAGGGAAGAAACAGAGAGGTTATACCAACAGGCACAGAAACAAGAACTACTGAGACAGATCAGATAAGAGCTGATTTAAGATGCTGTAATATTGTCTTCCAAGTCAGAAATAAAATACAACCTTCGAAAGAAGCCAAGCTTAAGCTTCTATGCATACTTTGATATGTGACAACTTGCTCACACTGTTGTTCTCTCTAGAAAATTTCCAGCCTCTGTTTTTGTTTTGTCTTTTGTTGTACTAGTCCTGGCTTTACTCCAGCTGTATTTTCACATACAGTTTAGTGTCATATTAAACACTGCATTTTGTAAACAGCTTCAGAAGCTTTCCATTGCCCACAGAAGCACAACACAACATTACACTTTCATACCTCACAAACTGAACCTGTTTGGAAAAAGCTTACTCTCACCTTAATAATACTTCATGGAAGTGCACACGCTGCTCACAATACTCCTCATTCTTAGAGCTAACATTAGCTATTACATCAGGTACTCGTCTTTATGTGATATATATTAATTTTACAGAGTCTACTAAAAGTAAAATTATTATTGGTCAGTATATACACAAACGCACTACTGGAGACAGAAAGCCTCCGGTTCTTATAAAACTAACTTGCTGACACAGTCTAAACAGATCTCTTTTCATTTATATAATGTGGAAGTAAGTAGACATGAATTTTCACTGTTCCTGCTAAACCCTGGACTTCTCTTTATTCAATACAGGGTATCAGCATCCCACAGCAAATGCCCCACACACATACACACACACACACACACACACTGATATCTCCTGAATATCATGAGAGGTAAATATGCAATTAACTGAATTTTAAAGATCTAATTATCGATTTTGTTTTAAAAAGAAACCCGCTTTTATTTTAAAAGGAAATTCTGTATTTATTAACTATGCACAAGAGATGGGCCATCCAGTTCAAAGAAACAAAACAGTTGCATTTTTCTAAAGGCTCCCAGAGTTTTCAGCAGAATTGCAGTTCTAAACAAGTGATGAGCCATAGAGGATGGACCTAAACTACCACTGATCCAAACATTAAAAGCCTGGGGATGTTCCAAAATCTCCCTTAATCCCATGTCTGCCATGCTGGGCCATGAAGGTTTATCCACTGAGTCTTCCCTTGTATCGACAGACTCTAGGACTCCTTTTCATTTTTAAATGCAGGCCAATTTCCAGGCTGAACCTCAGTTTTCAGCCATACTCATATAGAGTAGCTTTATATCTGCTGCAATCACAAAAAGTGAAGCTGTGACTCGCAAAGCAGGATGACATCAGAGAAGGTTTCAAGGATTAGACCCTTCTTTTCTTGCATTTCTGCTCCCCTGTCTTCATCTGGCATTGCCTGCATCACAGTTTGCGTATACAAGAATCTAGGAGCCCCAAGTCAGCTACCCAAACCACAAACACACCAGCACGAACACATGCATCCATATTATAATATTGCAAGGCCTATACAAAAAGGAAGTTGTCAGTCCAAGAGGCAGATTTTATGATTCAGTCTGTTTCCTCACTCTTCACAATCTTAACTCACTCCTCTCTCAATCTACCTGGACTGAATTAGTCAGTACCTGTCCATCTAGAAAACAGGTGGCTGTCATTTCATCAAGCAGTTTATTTCTATACCTAGGCAACTAGGCCAGAATGTCAGCAGCGTGTCAAGTTAACATACAACTAAGGTCATTTCCAGCGGAACAAAGGCAACCAAAAACCTCCAGCATATTGCATTACCAAAGTTTGCCACAGAAAATGAGGTAATGCTAATACACGAGGAATAGTCACATAGATCCGATTTCACGGTCCACTGATCCTTGGACACTAGAAATTATGGCAGAAAAAACTATGCACATAAAATTGTCTGTCATGATGCAGAATACTGCAATTACAGAACACTGTTGCCGGTAACTGCAGCAAACTGAGATATAGTTTACACTTTAACGAAGACAGCAGAGATTCATTTAAACTTACATTTAATATAATGAACAACAAGGCATGCAGAATTAGTATTTTTACTAATTAAAAATTCAGTAAAACACTCTTTAGTGTCTAAAATAATATGGTTAACAAATAACTACTTCACAGCTACATCATGTTCTCTCCGTTCTTATAATGTGAAGACATAAATAATTCTATCCTCAAATAACTGGAGTAGATTCTTGAGGGTTCAAGCTTCATTGAGAGGAAAAGAGAACCCTCAACTTAGTCATTAACAACAAATTAAATTGGAGCTTATTATCATATACAAAAAGAAATATTTCCTAGATTTTACCAGATGTACAGAAGGGAGAGGACAGTGTATGTCAGTTCCGTTCTGTCTTCTTTAACCTCAGGAATGACTGACATTTGTTTGTGATGACTGTCAAATATACTGGTACCAGAATAAAGTAATTCACAGTAATTTTAAAGGGATATAAACAATTACATGCACGGTCAGATGCAAAAAGACAAATGTGTAACAGTTGAAAACACCACTGAAGATTAGAGCAGAAAGTGAGTAATGGTATATCAAGAAAAGCCAAAGTAACAATTCAGAAACTAACAGCACTGCCATCCCCACAAAAGATTAGACCAAAAAGAAGTGTATTTCACATATACATCATCTACCAAAATAACACCCTTTCCTCATGTCCTCCTAACTGCTCATCACCCAATGCATCAAGTCCCCAGGAGGATGATGAATGCAGCAAAGCTCATCACTTTAAAGCAAGAGATGTCAGACAGAATTCCTGAGCCCATGCCATCCAATACACCCCCATGATTTTCCATTCCATTCCTTCCGGCAACATCCCAAAAACCACTCCAGTGGCAGGCTGTTTCAGCAGCCACAAGAAAGACAGACTCAACCACAAGTGAAAGATCATGTTCAGACTTCATTTTCTCCTTCTGGCAAGGCAAAAAGCTGGTGTCATGGTCCAGCAGGAGACGTTTGGCACAGAGGTGGAGGGCACCTTGATTACAGCCACGGCACCACAGTGGAAACACCTAGCACACAAGCAGCAAAATGCCTGTGGCTTGGGAAGGAGAGATACCCGATCGGTACGTAAGCGCAGGGGAACACGTAAAGGCAGCACCTGTGAGTGCTGTGCCAAAACCTGCCTCTGGCCAAGAGCCACAGAGCAGGTGCCAGACACCTCCAGAGGAGGGGGGATCTCCTGAAGGTCCCACAACATATGGCAGCCACCAGGGCAGGGCTGCAGTTGAGGCTGGTCACTGGGCTGAGCCAGGGCCACAGGCGTACTCGGCCATCCCATGTCGGCACTATGTGCCCACTTACAGGTGGAGGCCCAAGCACGATCTGTGACTGAAGCACCTGAGAAGCACTTGAGAAGCCAACTGAAAAGGAGACCAATGTTTTATGTGCCACTATAGTACTATTTTCTACCCAACTTGTTTTTCTACCTGTTTTCCACATTACGCACTAAGCAAATGATTTACTGATGCCTATCCCAAAAGGCACCCTGGTCTCCTCAGGGGGTGAAATGTGAAAGCTCACCCTTTGTTAAACCTTCACTGAGCCCTCCAAGGTGCCTCACATGGCCACCTGCCAGCATCAGGGTGCTTCCTTATGTTCACTTTGCTAACATAAGCAAATTAAGAGGGGTAAACTAAGAGCAAGATCTGTGCTATCAGGGTGCAGGCTCAAGGGCTGAATAGTCATTTCAACAGTCAATTTCAATGATTCTAACATTAACAACTAAATTAAGGACAAAAACTAGAAATTAGGTATGTACAAACACTTCAGCAGGTGCTGCACAAGAACTGCAACTCCAGCCCAAGGAGCTCATGCCTTTGGACACAGAAGAAATGCAAACAAGACAGTCTCTCGAGCACTCCCAGCACCAGGAGCCAGCACCCAAGGGGAAGACACTAGTTCTGCCCAAGGTAATGGCAACACGCCCAGAAATGTCGGTGAATCCAAGCTTTTATGTCGGCACATCTAAAAGGTAGTTCCCAAATGGTAGAATTTACCATTTTGTTATAGACCGCTGACATAAATCCAGAAGGCTGTGCTGGGGGAGAAAAATAACAGAGAGGATTTGTTAGGGTATTTTATGAGATGTTACTTTTAAAAAGTAAGTGACATTGGGTTAACAGAGAAGAGAGATTTCTATTTATCCCACAAGCAAACTATATTTTATGTTAGTGCCACAGGACTGCTGTCTCTGCCAGCAAAAGATAAATGCTTTTCTCTTGTTAGCCTGAACCTGCACACACTTTATAAACATATTGTAGAGTAACAACACATATGCAGGGAGCTTATAACAGGCCTGCGAAACAGATGGCCCCACAAGCCACAGACAACCCTCCAAGTGACTCCTTTGTCCTGCCATACCATCTTCACCTTGAAAGGTGAAGCAGGAATGAAAGGCAAGCAGGAATGAATGCCTTTCAGAAGATCAATATTCTCCATAATTTGTTCTTCCATAGAAAGGAGCCTCTGCATGCCCTGATAGCGTGCCAGACGGGCTGGTCTCAAAAATCTCGGGCCAGTGCCAGAACAGCACATGTTAAGGCAGAAATTTTTCAGTGGAGTCATTTAGACCAAGGTGCTCATAAGTAATACAGGATGCAGCACCACTGCTTAGGTGGGCACAGCCTGGGGAGAGGGGCTGGCAGCAAGGGACTCATGCTGCTCCACGAGCTGCATCTTGGCATTGCATGTTGGCATGCTGGCTGTTAGGTTCACAATCAAGCTGACGTTTTACGTACAAGCACTCAAAGGTTGCAAGAGAAACTGTGCAAACTACTGTCATCCTTCTCACACAATCTTCAGGGAGAAAATTACTGTGATTTAAAGGAGAAGGAAGACATGCATCAAAAATAAATAAGGTAGGACCAATAAAGGTGAAATTACACAGCTGTAAGGCATCTTGCTAAAGCAGCCTAAGTACAGAGGAGAGAAATCAGTGGGTTACTGGGTGTAACACTATGATGTGCCACAACATCCTCGCTCTACTAAGCCTTCAAAAAGAAGTATCCAGGGACTGTTCTTTTGGGTGGGGTTTTTGGTTTGTTATTTTTTGGTTTAGGCTTTTTTTTAAAGGAAGATTTCATGAGGCTAGGTTGCAGCACACTTTTTTTATTTTGGTATAATAAACCTTACTTCACTTCCTTGGCTATGTTGGAGCATCTCTCAGTTTTGGGAGCTCATTTGGCAGCCAGTGCTTGGGCAAGCAGAGGGAACTGATGGCCACTGCCCCGGCTCCCAGGGACCAGGGGTCCTGGCTGGTTTTGGGTAGACAGTTTCAGAGAATCCAGGTCTCCTATGCACTGTTCACAGAAAATCCTGCCATGACATAATAAAACCTACAGGCCTACTGTTATTTTAGTCCTCATCTTTTTATTAGAGTATTCAGGGACTGAATTTTTAATTTTTATCTGTCTGTTGAACATACTCCTGAACATTTGATAACACTTCTTACCTTTTAGAGACAGGGTATGGTTTTATTCCTATTTTAAGCATGAAGCTACATGGAGCCACACAGCAGAAAAAATTATTTCTAATAAAAAAGTCAACATTTTTTAGAAACCCACAGCAGCTACAAAGTAGGTGCCTTCTAATACCATGACCGAGTGCTTCACACACATATTTTAGCACCAGACAGTTCAAAAATCAGACAGAATACAAAATATGAGGCACAGTATTTTATGGCCCTATGCTAAAGAATTACTTTCAAAAGAGGAATTTTTGACTGTCATCGATTAAACTAGAAAACAGTGAAACTTATCTGGAAGGTTCAGTGTTCACAAGGTACTTTGGTGTAAAATAATGACTGGCGCGTGCATGTGCAGTCATGGAAAGCATTCTTTAGTTAACAAGAAATACCTGGATTTGCCTCACCAGAATTCCCATCGGAGTCCTAGTTTTAAGGACACATGTTGAGTCGATCTCTGTGGTCACAGCAACCTGCCCACGGGCCATCTGCAGAGGCCTCCTCTCTCTACAGAAACCCTACAAGGCAGCAATGTTGCCAAGAGCATGTCAAGCAAAATCACAGCTGGCAGAACACATAGAATAAAATAATTTCAGAAGACAAGAATAAAGCAGGAGGAAAATTCAAAGACAGTGAACAGATGAAAATAATTATAAAACAATTTCAAAGACAGGCTTTGGGTGGCTTAAAAGGAAGCAAGACAAAGTTCAAGAAGGGAAAAGCAGACAGCCAAAGGGTCTCAGCTATTCTGATAACAAGGAGAGAAATGTTACAGGGGATCAACACGGTGAATTTAATAACCATTTTGAGCCAGGATGAGGTGGGAAAGAAGGCGTTAAGTTTTTATGAAAGATGCAAGCTTTGGCAACAGAAAGACAATAGCTCCAAGTGCTGTATACTGACTTTCAGAAGCTCTGGAGGTGGTACAGTAAAAGAGGAAAAAACAGCACCATTCTTTTTTGAATATCGGGTTCACCTAAGATATCCAGTAGCAGAACTACAAACACAAAAAAATCAGTTGCAATGTAAGCTCGCAGTGGGGCCAGAGCCTCTCTGAACATTAGAGAAGCTAGTTGGTTATGTGCAGACCTACACCTTTACAAAACCAGATGGGACGTTCCTTTTACATTTATGGGAAGGAGGAAGAAGAATGCTGAAGCCTCCATGCTGGGGCAACACAGTCACTTAAAAGACAATTCTTAACATTTGCAAAAGGAAATGCTAAATGCATGATGCCCATTATTGGTCCTTCCCAATGGAAACACAGCAGTGCATCATTCCTGTTCTCCACTCTGGTCCCACCCAGAGGGTTCCATCTATTTGGAACAAGAACCTGCAGTGGTTTCATCAGGAACTGACTGAAATGGGAAAGAGATCAACTAGCTCAAATGCTTTCAAGAATGCATTAAATATAGCTGTGAGACCCAGCCAACCTGCTACAGTAAAAGTAATGTTTACACTGTGGTTTGAGAGCAGAGACTTCAAAGAAAGAACTGGCATCAGCCACAGAGAGCTACTCTTATCACAAAGGCTTCACAAATCACAAAACAACCTGTCCCAAGTATTTAAGGTACGCGGAAATCACGTTCCCTACTGTTACTCTACTCATCTAACTTGTCCATTAGTTTTCAAGATTTGATTTAATTCATTTCACCTTGAAGGCTTCTCAAGCAATTACAGCGTATGTTCTGCAGTCATGAGAAACAGTTACATGTACTCTCAGATCTGCTGTGTATAGATATCTGCTCTTAACTCTCTTAAATCACTATTCCTTTCAGATGGAATTTATTAGAAAGGTTAAAAGAAGCCAAATATATCAAACCTTTAAAATCCATACAAGCAGCAGAAATTCTGGTTTGTCCAGTTGCAGCCAAAAGAATAAAGTATTCAAAATTCTGAATACTTAACAAATATTATAAGATGTTAACTTCTGCACCTGGGAAGCTATTAAGCAGAAAAGCCTTTTTCAAGCAAGAGTTGTGGTACTATCTGATCCATGTGACCCTCCTAACATTAAAATTTTCGTTCAGTCATCCTTCAGCTATACCAACACAACCAAAATGCCCTGGACAGCCCTTCTAGACCTATTAAAAAGAAAACTCCTGATCAGAAAACATCACTTTATCTCTCTCCCTTCTGTTCTTCATTCATCTGTCTTATGATGTCTGGAAATATTTGTACTGGCATGCAAGAAAGCAACTATAGTGCACCATTTAAGGATTAAAAATGCTTCCAAATAGAAGAGTCCGTATCTACAAGCCATTGCTACCTTATAATGCTGGGTAGGTTCAGACACTGTTAAATTCCTTACATATTTAAAAGGATACTTTAGAGCACGTTTATATTCCCTCAGTTTTATAGCTTTCATTAAACTAAACAATGGCATATTTTTCCCCCCTTTGCATGCTGAAACTGGAATTGCTTGCCTTGGCAACAAAATCCTGTAATTTCTATTCATGCCAAAAGTGTCTTTCTCCCTGTATCACTGACCAAGTTTGCTGCAGCTATGGCAAAAGCTTGATCAGAAAGCTGCATCACTAGCAGAAAGTGAAGAGCACCCTTCTGAGGGTCTGCAAAGAAAACAGTCATGGAAAGCAAGCAGTGAAGAGACAGAGGGTTCTTCTATCAGCTTCCCTATTTAGAAACAGCTGAAAATTGCCCAGGTGTCAGCCTGTCTCATCACGCTTGTATGAGGAACAAGCCTAGCACTTACTGTTCCTTATTAGTCCCCTTGTGGGTAGAGCAGTTCGCAAAAGTCCAGGGCCTTTACAGGGTTGTTTCTGCGGGCGTTGTGAATGCACTAAGTCCCATTTCCCTGAGCAGAATAGAAAAATCAACACAGCGGCTTCATTTCTCAGAAATCCTGACCTCTGCCACCCCAGAGACTTCTGGGAACAAGACATTTTATGACTTTTCAACATTGAGATCCTCCTCCTTCTCTTATACCATCAAAAAGACTGGATGCCATTAAATGCAGGGAAGTTCAAATGTTGCTGAAATTTGGGGGACCAGGATGCAGCCCACTGTACTTACAGCTTTTAAACTGTGAACCAGCTACAACAAATGGTATTGTGGTTTCAAAATCTGAAATGATACCAGACTTCTCATCTCTCTGAATCTTTGCAGAAGAAAATTATCGATACAGGCCCTTAATTAGGATTAACATATGTTTCCATGCTTTTTTTGTGGTTTTCTTTTTTTAATTACCTTAACATTCTCTAGATGCCTATAAATCTGCTGTCCAACAATTTGCTTTGTATACTTCACAATGTTGGCATTACATTGACTAATTCCTTGGCTCCTCACTTCCCTCCTTTTAAAAAAGGCATAACATTTTCCTGTCTCCAGTCATATTTTCCCCATCCTTCACATACTCAAAAATAAGCTATATAAAAGTTCACATTGCTATGTCTATTTTACATTTTATTTTTTCAGTCTTTTCTGATTGCATCCATTATTTACATACTTTCCACATCACATAACAGATCTTTAATATCATTTATCATAGTCTTCAACTTACATCTAACACATTTATAAAATCATTTCCATTTTGTTTAAAGAGAAAAAGTATGCCCTGTTTATAAGGCCAGAATGAATGGAGGAAAGTCTCTTCAGAAATGTATAAAATGATGAATCACAAATGACATATGATACCTAAAACTATGTGAGAAATAATGACTCTTGCTTGTACTGCCCCCAGCTCCAGCCTTTTGGAACTGTTAGGAGAAAAAGATCCTAGTTCTTCTGAAGCTAAGAATGAAGGGGATGATGAAACTTCAGCAGAGATCCAAGGGATTTCTACCAGCACACCCAAAGGAAGGGCTGCTGCAAAGGGAGCTTTAACCGCTACCTTTCATCTGACTCCACAGCCCTGCAGAGACTGTGGCAGTGTCAAGAACAGAAAAGAGAGACTATGCTGAAAACATAAAAGACATGGGAAATGGAGGAGTAAAGTCCAACATTTAAAAATCCTCTGTGACACAAGCTGAGGACAGGGGAAAGCACAGACCATCTTCTGTCAGGCTCAGAAAACACAAGAGGTGTGAGGAAGGACAAATTGTGCTGGCATCTAGGCAAGAGAGAAAGGGTTCCTCAAAACAAGGAATAATAAACATGGCTCTAAAGAAAACCATGGTTGACACCACTCAGAAATCAAAAAAATATATGTTAAGGATCTATATATGCATTAAGTAGTGCATATGTTCTAACAAACATATGTGGGACCACCGGCCATAGTACTAAAACAGAATAGTTGTCATTAATGTTACCTTAATACTGTATTGCCCATTCATCGGATTTATCCCCTGTGGCTTGTGAAAAACTAGGCACAAGTCTGAATTTGAGAAAGTGTTAAGTACCTAATTGAAGCAGCATTTCTGAATGCGCTGTCTGGGCAGCAGCTGGAGTACAGGATGAGCCGCCAGAGTCGGTAAGAGTCATGACAGCCGGTTAAAGAGGTAGCTGGATGGGAGAGCGGAAAAAGTAGGAACACCAGGCCATAACCACTAGCTACACTTTGGGGTTAATAAGAAGAGGTGTCAGTTGACTTCTGTTTCCCAGACTGGGGAGGAAAAAAAAAACAGCTGTTTTTCCATCATTTAGAAATTATTGCCTCCCATTGTATCAAATACAGAAGCTGTGTGGCTGCGGCAGAAAAACCTCATTTGCAGAAGAGAGATTAGCTGAATCGTCACTATCCTCTGTCTTGAGATCTAAAGTGAAACCTCCTCTTCTCTCCCTCCCTTCCCAAATCCCAGGCCCCCATAATTAGTTCATCGCTATAAACTGTTCAGAGTATTTCATTACACTTTATAGATGAGGGTGAATATGGGGAAACCATTTGTCTTGGTATACAGAGGAGGCAAGTAAAACACCTCCTTCGCTACTCAAAGCAAGAGATCATTACATAAAAACATAAAGAGCATTTAAAATCTTTGAAGTCACCTAGCTCTAAAAACATTATACCAATAAAAGCAGTTATTAATAGGCAGTACATTTTTGACCACAGCAAGGCAGAAGGAAGAGTAAGATTGAAACTATACATTTTTTGCTCATCTATTTCTGGCCGTATTTGGTCACTGTATCTTGTGGCAACGGACAAAGCTACACTTGTATTAGTGATTTACTAAATGGGACTCTCTAATTAAGACTAATAGCCCAGGTGGCAGAAAGAGGGAAGAAGAGGAAGGATTACACTTAACCACACTTATTTAAAAATAAAAAATTAAAAAAGAAGAGTATTTGTACTAGACCTCTAAGCTAAATTAACCTCAAAAATAAAAACAGGTCATATGAAGTCTTCTAACTCTGGAGGCTGTACATACCAGCAGTAAGAAAACAAGACCCAGTTGCTTTCTCTCCCTCATATGGAGCTGCTCAAACTCTCCAAACTGGCTGTTACTAAGCATTGTTGTTACAAAGCTTAAAGCACTCCCACAGCTCAGACCTTTGAATTCCTCCGTGACACAGCCTACAGTGACTGCAGATATGAAAGTGGTTCAAAGGACATAAAAAAGCAGGTAAGCCAGATGATTAAAAATTTACGATCCCAGGTTAGAAATCCATTCCTCACATTAATATGCACACTGAGCCAACAATAAACCAACAAAATGATGGCTAGGGTCACTCTCAATGGCCAAGCCAACTTCATACTTTTAAGCATCACATATTCAGGAAAATTAGAAGATCTATTTGGAGTGTGGAGGGGCGAGTGGTACAGAGATGGAATGCTTTTCTCCCTGAAGGTGTGCTGAATCTTGTTAATTTTCCCCTTTTTGAGCTACCTTTCAAAATATTAAAAAAAATGCACAAAAAAAAAAATCCTGTATAAAGCCTGAATGAGAGCTGATGAGTATAACTCCTAATTATCACATCAATTCCTAATTTCCTGGGAAGTCCTATAAGGATTAACCTGACCAAAATCGTTGTTGCAAGAGCCCTATTTCCAGCACTCCTTCAAGGGCTTGCTTCCACCTTTTCCATGAAGGTGACAGAAAGCCTAAGTGACACAGCCAAGGTCTGCCAGAACGTCAGTGCCGCAGAAGGAAACGACCTGTGGGACAGGAGTGCAGAGCCCACACACCTGCAGGGAACGTTGCTCCCCCTTCAGCAACACTTCTGAGGGAAAATTCTGTGGGAACGAGCCAGGTATCAAATCAAACATTTTCAGCCTTGCAGCACTACAGACATCCAGACAGTTCTGCGCATTGCTTCCTGTGTAAGCAGCACAGTTAATTAACTCTGTGCTGATTAATGGTGCTCTCTCACATCAAGAATTTATTGAGTCTGTTATTATATACAAGGTCATAATTGCCAAACAGCCACAGCTAAATAACATTCCTTGCAGTCTTCTCTTTAAGCATCATAATGTAAAATTAATTGGTACTTGTTTGTTAATTAATATGAAATATTTTAAGTCATGCACCATAAAACTTACCGCTGGTATGCTCTTTTCTAAACAGCCATGAATGAACAGAACTATTTTAATACCTTGGGAAGAACCTCCTCTTTTGAATCGGGGTGGGATGAAGAGTGTATTTGTTCTCTGTAGTGGGGTTTTTCTGTGCTCAGGCGTTTACTGAAAGAGCTATTCTCGAATAATTAGTCAGCAGTTATTCTACTTCCATGGTGCATTAAGACAGACTAGCAAAAGCCCTTCTTATGCAAGAATATGAGTGCCCACACCAAACTATCTATTCAGAGTAATTATTCTGGAGTAGCTGTTTCAGTAAATTTCCAAGCACAACTGAGATCAGCTCACAGCAAATCATCTAACTTCGCCTCAGGGTAGCAACAAAGATCAAAACCACACTTGAACTCCTTTGTCCCTTCTGGGATCTTTAAATCCAGGGTTAGCCTCTGTTTAGAGAAACGGCTGGCAGCATAAGAAAGCAGATCTCCACTGTGAAACAGAGCAGCCTACACGTTGGATCCCCGATCCTAATGATGAGGAAGCAAATGCTTTGCACGATGTGCCCCCTTCCCAGCAGCAAGGACCTGGGCAGTCACTGCCACCAAAGCTACACCAGCTTTAACCAACCTGCAGCAGATCCCTGGATCCCGAGGCAAGCCAGTGCACAGGCCTGCCTGGCAGCAGGTGGAGAAACCAGGGAGAGCATCCCAAGCCTGGCTCAGCCACGCGGGTAGGGAGAGCATAGGGGCCCAGGAGTCCACCAGGGAACAGACCCTTGCTCCTGCAGCCTCACCTGTGCCCCCATCAAGTAAAGCCCCTCCTATTTATATTTCCGCGGGCAGTTTTAGCTACCCTCTAAGGGCTTGTCAGTAATGCAAACCTTTTCTTCAACCACTTTTGTTTCAAAAAAAAGGGGCACAAGCAGATTAATCTAGGTCTGACTGGCTTTTAAACTCATTTAAGGCAGACCTCAACAGAGATGGCTTTTACATTGATTCCACTTGTCATGCTATGAACACCAGGGATCAGCACAACTGTAAGTGGAATACAACACAAATGAACTTATGCAGTTAAGACACAAGTAACCAAGCTCTCCCCTTGCTGAGCAAACTGTTTATCCCTCTGTAGAGAGAATTACCTTATTGGTGAAACATCTACCATGGCTTCAAGTTATCAGTGCCTGTGTTCAAGGTTCAATTAACGTATTAGCTGAAAGCTTTGTTAAAAATAGGCAAAAATCTAGACTGTTTTCTCTCCAAGCCGACTGCTTGAAAGCAAACAAAATACACCAACAGAAGCAGGAATGAAACAAGCACTCTTTTTCAAATGCAACGTTATTCCTGGGATTGCATCCACACAACTGAAGCACAGTTATTTACACAGCACTTATTTTTGATGCTCCAATATCCCAGCAAGCATCAGTGCAATTCAATCCAGCAGACTCTGAACAGCTCAATAATCTCAAAGAGCCAGGTAATATATGAAGAAGACATTTCTGTTACTTTTGTGGATCAGAGCCTTCCCTTTTTGCTAGGTACTGGAGAGGCAGCTGTAAACAGGCACCAGGTGAAAACTTGCTCCATGCTAGAGCTTTTTGGAGGCAGAATATAAAGGAGCAAAGTTCCAGCAAGGCACCTGAGTTACGCCTCCTCATCCACCCTCCTTTTAGTTTTTGTCCCTACAACAGAATCAATCAAAGAATTCTCCAGACACCTGTCCAAAAGTGTGCAGGTCTCTAAAGACCTCTTTTAAAGCCTGGACACCATGTGTCTGCACAGAGTCATCTCTAAGTAGTCGCACAAGGGTTTTCAGACAGTTGTCTTGAGTTGTCTTCAGCAGGCCCTCCGGGAAAAATAAGTGCTGAAAATCACGTGCCTGCTCTGTGGTTTGCCATCATTTGTGTCTTCTTTTCCAGGCAGCTCTCTGGTAAATCATATACCTGCCTTGGAGGGCATAAAGCAGTCATAAAAACCCATTAAAGAGATGCAAACTCTACCCAGGAACAGGAACCGGGAGTTCCTAAATGCAGTGCCTGATGAATGTGAAAGCTGTGCCTATGCCCGTAGGAAGAGGCTAATAGCGAGGCTTGTTGTAACCAGCTACCCCAGGTAACTGCACCCGCAAAGCCAGGGCACACGGGTGCTCCTGGGCTCTGAGATCTCCCAACGAACAGCCGGTGCCTCCTCAGAGACTCAGGTCTGTACAGTTCACTCTGAGCTACACAGGCTACAAGACTGTGTGAGCTAATCTTACCTTTCTCTGTGGAGGAGGACAGATCTGTTCAGCTCCATTTGCTCCCGTTTGCTGAGAAGAAATAACACTTCGCTGGGTAGCAAGGGTGATGCACAAATTAGCCAGTCTTCATGAAAATGCTTCTAAAAGGAGCATCTAGTTTCTAACTAGAAACTAGATTATATGGCTATAAATATTTACATGTAATGAACAAAACTTAGTGAGAAGATTGCTCAGTTTCAGCCTGACTGAAATGGACCTCATGTGAACAGACCCAAAGGGCACCACCTGATCCACTAACAGTGTCTTCATATGTGAAAGGCTTTCTCCGTTTCTCTGAACCCACCCAGCTTTGGGTGTGTGCTCTGTGGCCAAGAGTCACATAGTCCTGGATTATTAGAACATTTAGTCTAAGCAAGTGGCATTGATACACAACACACTGATCTCAGGCTTACCGCCTGCACTGCCAGAATACAACACTAAGCCTATATGACACAGAATTAGTGACCAAAGACAGCCACCCACTGCAATCGGCCAGAATAAACCTTTACCTACTGGATGACCTAGACCATTTCCAAACAGAGCACTTTCTCTCAAGCAGCACCAACGCTGATTTTACACTTTATAGAACAAATATCTAAATAAACTAGATGTTCATTGAATTTAACACTGTGCTATGAAACTGTATGCCACCATTCATTTCTCATCTTGCAACATCACAAGACTGGCATCAGCCCACACAGTAAAGTGTTAAAACAACTTGCAGGGAAGAAGGGCACCACTATGAATCAGCCACTGAAAGAGGCAAATCATAATCTGGCTCTTGCTCTGTCACCTGCTCCCTTCTCAGCCTGATCTTGGCCACAGAGTTTCTCTGCACCCCAGTTCTCCCACTGCAAATTTGGGTAACGACCACCTTCTCTTGACAGTGCCATCAGGCAGCAGCACTGTGCCTCCAGCTACACGCTGCCTGCCTCCCCCTAGCATCCCTTGCGCTCTCTGCCTCTGCTCCACAGGGCAGCTCTTCCCCCTCCTCCTCCCTCTCTTCCACCTCTGAAGCCACCTTGGCAGCTTTTTAAAAAATCTCACATTTGCCTCCAGCCAAGGGTATCCAAGCCACTGGCTCCATCTGCAGAAAACCCCACCAGAAGCAGGGCTACATCTCCTAATGGAGCAGCAGGATTACGCATATGCCTAAAGGATCAGGGCTTGTTTACATTAAAAGGGAGAAATTTCCTCAAACTAGGCTTGAATTACACCAAGTGGGATGCAGCAGGATCACTCACCTAAGCACACGCCTCTCAAACAGAGGCAATGGTTGCAGGATCTGGCACACTACGTTTACTTGATTGGGAGAACACTTTGGAAATGTTCCTGGAGTCAATGACTAAATAAGTCCCTCTCTTGATTTTAAATTGGAGATAAATGCTGCGTGTCGCATTGGCAAGCACATTAAAGCAGCTGGAAGCACAAAGACAATATGGGGTATTTCAGGTCTTTGTTCTCTCATTTTTTACCCTTGGCATGTTAAACAACTAAAGACTACAGTGAGCAAATCAGTGTTTTACCAGATAATACTGCAGGTTTCTAGCTTCAAAATCCACAGCTCCCTGATGGCACCAGCTCATACGGCTAGAGAGCTGGCTCAGGCAGAGACACCAGCCCAACTTGGTGGTCTGTGACCCAGCCTCCTACTGCCTGCAAGTTGGAGGCTGCCTCCAACAGCACAAGGCACAAGCTTTGCTCTGCTGCCTTGTGGCACACAAGACAAAAGAAATAACATTAAAAAAAAAAAAAAGCACCTAGGAAGGCAAGAATGAAAACACTAGTGAAAATGACATGTTGTCCACCTTCTTCTAAGTATGGAAAAAATGAACTTTATACACAGAAACACAGAAAGGCAGGTGCTGCTACCAGCGTGTTACTATAAATACGAAGCAGCTTCCCCATATTCCTGCAAAACTGGTCTAGATTCAATGCAGCTGAAAGCAAAACTTCATCCAAGGATGAGATTTCAGAAGGCAATCTGTGGCCCTTTCACCTTGGAAAGGCAAGGAGCCTATCATGTTAAAATGATGCTATGATAAAATGGGTTATGTTCTCCATCTGAATGGTACTGCCTACATTATTAATGATGAAATGCATATAAAAGCTTATTAATGTTCACACTAGTTTCCTTTCCCAGAAATTATTTAGGATGTGAAAGCTTGTGCATCTAACAGTGCAGCTGACTGCTGTCTTCTCTTCAGTTTATATACTGCAGATAGCAATACTTGATTTTTACATTTTTACTATTAAATTTCTTCAAGTTAAAAGCTCTCTATTGCTGGTAATACTTTCTACCGGGACAACAGAGTTATGCAATTCTGTAGGTACCAAACAACTATTTTGCTAAAGCTTTTGCATGGACAAAAGACATTTGATCAAGCAACAAGTCTGTAAAATTACAAAGGGTGCAAGATGGGGAAAAATCAGGTCATATAATGAGTTCATAAAATATGCCAGAATAGAAATGGTAATGCTTTAACAGCAAATTATTCATCACTAGCAATTATTTGCAGACCTTCTGTGTCATTAAGAATATCAACATGTGGCCCTTGGAGCAATCCTGCACATACATAATTCAAGAGCACAAGGGTTTTTCATGAGGAACCAACTCCTTCATGCAAAAAAGCCAAAGGCTTAGCTCAGTAAATAGACGCCGTCAGGTACATCTGTTAAAACTGCGTGCAGAAGTCAACCGTTATGGTTTTGCTTACTTCCTCATAAAGATGCAGTAGCATGCAGCTGCAAGGAGGAAGCGGGGACTTTGTCAGGGCATTTTCCCCAAGTAATCTTTTTTAATAAGAAAGCAAGCCATTACAAATAATTCCAGCACAAAAATGCACGGCCGCACATAAAACCAGCTCATAACACCAAGTACAAACATCAAGCAGACGAGCCCACGTTTGGCTAGGAGGTTCTGCACTGCATGGCAGAAATGTATTAAGTAGTCTCCATTTTCGGTTGTATCTCTGCAGCCAGGAAAGACTTTTTCTTCCCCCCAAAGCAAAACACATGCAAATGTCCGTCATCAAAAAGCACGTACTTTTTCAGAATGTCACAATTACCTAGCCACAACTAAATGTTGTAATTTGTTGACCAACTCCTTGAAAACTTCAGTAATGACCTCAAACCCTTGGATAAAACTGCCAAGTAATTTCTCCCCTTTAAATGCAATTTTGTAATGCTTTGATTCCCACCCATCACCAGGATGAAGGGCTCCAACAGCATGCTGCTACATGTTTCTAGCGCAGCAATTAGAACAAAGCTGAGGCCACAGGCAACAGCTGTGGGAACTTTCCAGCCCCTGCTTTCCAGCTAACAAAAAAGTGACAAATGTCAGATATGTACTTCTGGAAAAAAACTGTTAATTTAAAAATGGAAACAGCTGAAAATGCAACATTTTTCAGCTAATAAGCATTCAAACTAAATGGTTAAAATACAGAGGTATTCTGCTAGCAAGTTTAGCTCACCTGTCTGTTCTGCAACATACACAGGCAGCAATATGTGAAACGGCATTCAAAAAGAAAAGCAGGAATAAAATGGTCAATGTTATCAGAATATACTCTGAAATATTTGCCTAATAGGATTATACCTACAACATCCGCTCCTGTAGGCATCTAATGACACTAGAACTTGCATTAGTACCACTGAAAGAAAAAAAAAAAAAAAAAAAAAAAAAAAAAAAAAAAAAAACAGAGCAAAAAGAAGCCTAAAAGCCTAAAAACATAACATGCTGAAGCATTAAATATTTTGTAGAAATATTGTCCAAGCCTGCAGACAGCCTGAAACAGTAACTCCTAAAGAGTACGCTGCTCATTTCTCAAGCAAACAGTCAGAGATCTGCTGATCAGACAGACAGCTTTAGGAAGAGAAGGCGCTTGGCCCAGCTCCTCTGGGTGAACATACCACAGAGTGCTGGGCCAGCATGGGGAAACCCTTGCCATCAGCACCACATCCCAGAGTCTCTGCCCCTCTGGCAACAAACAAGCAGATCAGCTACACCCAGATCTCTAGAAACAACCCTTAAAAGTTTCCTCTGCTGGCTTTCAGGGATTTGCCCAAAGATCAACGTGTGACCGACAGCACTGCCGTGGTGCTGCTGATGGAGTGGCACCAGCTCAAAACCGTGCCCAGAAGAGCCGTAGTGCGAGCAGCCACCGCATCCAGTGACTAGCTAGCTCCAGCTTGGGCACTTTTATTTTTGCGTCACAGAAACCATCTGCCCACCCTTGAGCAAGAATCCAGATAAAAACACCACCTTGCCCAAACCAAGCTGTTACACAAGCGCCCAAGCTGGGAGGAACATTTATTTCTCTACTAAACGTAGTCATGACAACCACATCTTCATTTAAGAGATGAGCAGGAAGAGGTCATGAGGCACTTGTCATGCAGGGATAAAATACCACACCTCAAGTGCATACAGGAAGGTAAGTTTTGCTGGATGCCATCTGCAATTCAAGAAAACTAGCATCCTAACATGACAGGCACACACCCTCCCAGAACAGCACAGGCATCTAGGTGCAACCACTCCAAAACCCTTACAGCATTACCAAACAGCAAACTTCTGATGGATTTCTCCGCTAAAGAAATACTTCTCATAGACTTGAGCACACTACACCACTCCAGAATTTCTCCTGATTGAATTGCTTCTTGTTTACCTTGAAACAAGCTACAAAACTGATACTGAAACTAGTGATACTTATTGCAGCAGTCGAAAAAAAAAAAAAAAAAAAAAAAAAAGCAAGCACCTTCCTCTTCAAGCCTGTATCTTGCTCTCTTTAGCAACTCAAAGCTTTCCCCCCCCCCGCCACCTCCCTGGGAGCATTTAAAAGATGTGTAGGGACAAGGTCTAGCAGTGGATTTAGGTTTTTAGTGGTGGACTTAGGTGGACAGTGTAAGGTCTACAGCTGGACTTGATGATCCAACTTAAATGAGTCTATGCTTATATGTCTCAGAGCTCAGGTGCCATCCCTACCAGATGGCAGAGACCATCATTCCTACAGGTCTGAACAAGGGCAGGAATGTGGGTACATCCCATTCTTTCCAAAGTTTTTATTTTATTTTAAAATGCACAGAGACATGTCTCACAGCATGTATTGCATGCCCAGGAACATCATGGCTCTAGAAAGCCAATGGCTGCGGTGGTGGGGTTATTTAGGTCCAACCATATTTTTATTTCACAAGAAATAAGAGAAACACTTTTGTGGGTAAATTCCTCCTTCTTCCTGCCCCATAGTTACCTTTGTTTTGTGGCTACTTGGGTATTTTGTACTAAATGGATTATCTCTTGCTGGGAGCCCTTTCAAAAACACTTGGCAGCTTGCAAATTAATATGCACCTTACTATTATCTAGCAATAACATGAGGAGTGGAGGAACTGTCGGACCTCATGCCACATAAAATTAAACTACGGGCTGGGTGTGGCCACAGGGCACAGGTTCATTACTCCTATTTTGTACAGCAGATTCTGGGGCATCTTCTCAGATGCTTTTACTTGTCAGAGAAAAAAGGATATGCAGAAAGATGGCCTTGTCAATTGAATGATTCTGAAATAAGTTAAAGACAAGCGACCATTTGGAAATTTAACCAGTTTTATTAGGAGATTATTTGTCACTCTTGTATTCATTTTGGTTTTAAGTGTATAGAGACACAAGTCCAGCCTTTGTCAATTTTTATGATCTTTGATGTCTGTTTAAAATTATTTAAACATCTGTTTAATGCTGTTTCTCTGTGACCATAACAAAAAGGATTCTGATGGTCAGTGGAGAACTGTCAAACACAGGAAAACATTTGGAAAAGGGTGGGAGAGAAATGGTCCTTTTGGTTCTAGTCACACTGTATTACTTTCAGCAATCAAGGACAATAGGCAAAATACCAGGAGACAGGATGAGGTTTTGCAGTTAATAGAAGCCTAAGTGCACACACTAACCATTTATCTGGGCTTTATTACCTTTATGCGTGCATATGCATGCTTGTAAAGGTAGTCTAAAAATAATTGTTTTGTACATACAGGGCCTGAGCAGGTGACACTGAAGTCATAGTAAATTTTGAAGCCCCCCAAGCGCACTGGCTCAAGGCTAGACAGAGCTCGTGTCTGTCTTGGATTTACAGCAAGCTTCGCACCAAATTTGGCAGCACAGGCATAAAAACACTAAGCACTACATCTCTTAAAAGTAGCTATGCAGGCTTCACCTCTAGGTAACTTCCCATTTTATTTTTGTTTATAGTAAACATTCTCCCTGTCTTTCAAAGGCAGAATGACACATTCCCTCCATAAACATGCATAACTATAATCAACAGTGAGGCAGGGGAGAGCTTGCACCAGCCTCTGACAGTCATCACCAAACAGGACCTCCCCACGCATGAGCCACTCGACCATTGCTGCCTCCAACATGGCACGATGGGCACGTGTGTGCCGAGGCACGTGAAGGCAACCTGGTCTGCGCAGGTGGAATGCTGGCATCCCAAATCAAACACAGCCACGCACGGACCGACTTCGTTGGCTTTAAACAGGAGGAAGAGGATGGAGTTAGCTACAGATAACCCACAGGCCTGTGGGCACAGCTGGTAGTCCTGCAAGAAGGGCCTCAGCCGGCAAGGCAAGCCTGGAAATGAGATGGAGACACTACAGAAACTTAGATTCTTCCAAAATAATTTTCCTAAAAGCTAACTCACAGAAGTTTACATTGAAAAATATTTTAAGATATTTTACCCTCTCAACAGAGTGCTGACAAAAGCAATTGTCTGTGGTTGCTGCCCAAGCCCATCAATGGAAACCCTGAAGTTTGAAAGTACACTCAGCATGACTTTGACTAAAAGGCTTTTCTCTTGAAAAGTCTGCAGGTGGCAAACAGAGTTCTCAAGAAACCAAGTTACTCAGTGCAAGTATAAAGAAAAAGCCACGCAAAGAACTGCAGGCAGGGAGAGCAACAGCAGGAAGCACCCTGCATATGCTGGTTACTCAGAGGACAGGAGAGAGGTGGGTCCAGGCAACGACTACTGCTCTAAAAGCAGCCATGAAAGTCAAAAAACAATCGATACTTCCACTCTTAGAGAGCTTTGTCGAAGGGGAAAGGAGACTTATGAGGAGGAGGGAATGGCAACTCAAAATACAGGAAGGAATGAAGAGCTGCAGCAAGCAGGTTTCCTCAAACAGCACCTGAGGGGCACAACAAGGGTTTTCATGCCCTGTCACACATGCACAGCCAGGCTCAGGTTGTGTCAGTGCAACTCACACCCACTTGAAGCACTTGTGTTCTGCTTCTTTTGAACTCTAGCTTAAATGCAAAGGTTTTCATTGCATACAACTGCACCCTCACATAATATAAAATATTAACACTTACCAAAATGGAAAAGGTACAGCCAATAAACTGGATGGGAACAACACAGCAATAACTCTTAAAATTGAGAAAAAAAAAATTTTCAGTCTTTAAAGCAATTTGTATGCTTGCTGTAACCAACATTCCCTGCAGAGATAGTAAAAAAAAAAAAAAAAAAGGACTAGATAAAAGTTTTAAGATTTAAAGTAAGTTTTGCAATATTTCTTTATGACAGTTTAAATATTCAGAACATCAGAACATTTACAACTGCACAGACACACCACTATAGACAAAGATTACAATCCTAGGCATTCAGTTTAAGTTTTATTAATTATTTTAGGTTTTCAGCTTAACATGTAGTCACTCAAAAATGGCTAATGGGGGGTTACTGAAGAAAGGAAGGCCTGGAAGAAATTCATGCAGAAATTAATAATGGCAGAACACACTTCCTGTGGTTAAATGATTTCAGGGTTTCTCGTGGCCTGACTGACAAGCTAGCAATTACTATCACTGGAAGCAAATTCAAGTAACCTACACTAATGCTAAACTCTCCTGTCTAAGGAGTGAATGCAGCCAGAAGTACCAATAATCTCTTTGAAGGATTAAGCATAACAATACCTTAGCACCTTTCAGCTATATGAAAAAACAAGCAATATGAAAGCCTATCTTCAAAGCCCGTATCAGAAATGGTGTGATTAGTTTCTCATCTGTCTGAATGCTCCATGTGCTGCTAGATGTTGTTTGTGAGAGAAATCAGGAACTGTGGTGAGGAGGAAACAGGTTACTTAGAGAAATGTGCACTTAAACTCCCAGCATGGGGCTTCTCCAGTCTTCTCCTACACAAAGCTCTCCTCACTGGTCAAGAAAGTCACGGATCCAGAGGAAAGCGTGTGTTACAGAAATCCCAATGACAGACTGAGAAGAGAGCTCTCAAGTTTCAAACTCCCCTGAGCATTGCAACTAAGACCTGAACCAGACTTCACACTTGGTGCACTAAAAGCAGCCCACACTCCCAGCACCCCAGGTCCTGACCACTGCAGTATGCATGGTACACGGTGTCCTACGTACAGTAATTCTCATCGCAGGACACTGCAAGCACACGGACTGCTGTGGCCTCTGGTGTTTAAGCAAAAGGAAATGGTTTCCTGAATCGCTGCAGTTATTGCTGCCACAATTGCCTCGATCCTCAAGAGCCGGAAGAAACACAGAAGGAGCCTCAGCAAGTCTGAGCACGGGCAGTTGTTGTTACGGGAATGCAAATCTTCCCAGGCACGTCATTATTCATCCCAACCTCACCCCTCTTTTGCCTGGGTCTATCTACAAACATGTGGGGCTGCTGCTACCATGTCTCTTTTAGTTAAAGGTGGACCAGCCTGGGGATGGTGTTCTTCAAACCTTATGTAGATGAAAAGTACAGCTTGGCCTGATAGACATAGAGCTGCTGCTGCAGGCTGAGCAGCCCTCATGCCTTGGTTACAACTGCTCGGGATGCATGTTGGAAAGACGCCACCAGCAACGGCTCCAAATACACAGAAACAGGCATACAAACTTCTGCGCTCAGTTTAAGAGGAAGCATCGCAGCCAGCTTTGAACATATCCTCCCCCTCCTCCAGTCTCTCAGAAGTGAAGGAAAAAGATCTGGTGAAGAAACTGAAGAAAATCAAGAGATCCCATAGGATGAGTACAGGTAGACCAACATAACCCTTTATAAATAACAGGAGGCACATACCAACAAAGAAAAACTATCAGCCTGTCATATCATGTCCCAAGCTACAGTCTGACCAGGAACTACCATGAGCATCTACCAACATTTTGAGTGTCCCCAAAGCAGGTGCACTGCAGGGGCATAATGGCAGCTCTAAGGAGTCTCATCCCTCAGCTTTGAGGGCTCTCAGAAGAGAAGGGAGAACTCTAGGACAACAGACTATCGTTTTTTATAGCAATACGGACTTCATCAAGACGTGATCCACTTGGCTTAAATCTGTTTTGACTTCTACTGCTGCTGAAGCAAAATCCTTGCTGCAAGATTCCAGCAAAGGTTCAAAAACTCTAAAGGCAATAAACACAAGAGCCTCGTTAAACATGTAAAAAGCACTGAAATGCTATAATTATTTTACATGTATTTTTAATGCTTGCTGTTTGGACTTTTAATACACAGGTCCTACCTGAATCTCCTCATTTATGAGACTCGGTCTGTGCACCACAAGGTAGTGAAGCCTCATGGTGTGAAACATTTTCTTCACCAGTCATAAGCACCTAAAGCATCTTCATCAGTCATAAGCATCTAAAGATGAGGATGTTCGAGGGACATGTCAGGAGACAGTCCACAAAAGCCTTCTCTTACACAGGAAAATGTGTTCTAGACTGTGCTTGGTCACACAGTGCCACTTTTACTTTAGAAACAGCTTTACCCTTTTTTTCCTTTCAAACTCTTCTCAACAAGCTATGTAGCGGCTTTGTGCGTGTGGAAGATTTTCTTAGAAAAGCATAAATAGACTGTGAGCGAGGCTTGTGGTGTTTAAGTAAAGGGTATTTGGAGAGGGGATGGCTGCAGACAGTCCTGAACCCAACAGGAAGGTCTGAGGCTTGCAGGACACCCACGCTGCTGATCACAGGCAGACCACGTTAAATTAAAAATAGCAGATTAAAGCACGCTAACAGTTGGTAGAGTATGTGGATAAATCAGGATGTGGGAGCTATACTATCAATTTACTAAATATTTTTAAAAGCTTTTAACTACCACCGATAAGGAATACTTTAATACTGATTACAGCTGTCTGACCATTGCTAAATTTAACACCATCTAAGGCTTTAATACTATGGCTTTTCCTGGTAGCTTGTGAACAACAGAGACAACTAAACCGAAAAGGCATTTCCTAAGTAAAAAGGCGACAGGAAAAATAATTTCTACCGTGTGGCACGGCAACGAAACGAGGGAGAAATCCGAAAGAAGGATAAGCATTGCCGAGAGGCCTTTCGAAAGGAGCCAACATCCACTTCCATCCCCACCGCGCCAACGGGAGATGTCAGGGTTTCACCGAAGACGATCGGCTGCGCGGCGGGGGACGGGCGAGCGCCTGCGGCCAGTACCCGGCTGGCGCCGCCCGGCGAGCAGCGCC